>NC_073745.1:250704174-251037388 GCF_029784135.1 Toxorhynchites rutilus septentrionalis
AACCTCCCATCCGAGCTCCCGGAGCTTCTGGCGCGTCACCAAAGAAGTGTGTGGCCTGGCGTTGTCCTGATGGAAGACAATGCGGCCTCTGTTTATCAAAGATGGCCTCTTCTTCATGAGTGCTACCTTCAAGCGGTCCAGTTGTTGGCAGTACAGGTCCGAATTGAGCGTTTGGCCATAGGGAAGCAGCTCATAATAGATTATTCCTTGACAATCCTACCAAACACACAGCAGAACCTTCCTGGCCGTTAATGAGGGCTTGGCCACCGTCTGAGCCGCTTCAGCGGGCTTCGACCACGACCGTTTGCGCTTCACGTTGTCGTAAGTGACCCACTTTTCATCGCCAGTCACCATCCGCTTCAGAAACAGGTCGATTTTGTTGCGATTCACATGCGTCGATACGGTCAAAGATGTTTTTTTGCGTCAACGTGTGTGGCACCCATACATCGAGCTTCTTTGTGAATCCAAGCTTCTTCAAATGGTTAATGACGGTTTGATGACTTATCCCCAGCTCGGCTGCTACTATGCCGGTCTTTCTCGGCTAATTCAGCGATTTTGTCGCAATTTTCGACGACAGACCTTCCGGAGCGTGGCGCATCTTCGACGACCTCTACACCAGAACGAAAACGTTGAAACCATCGTTGTGCGGTGGAAATGGAAACTGTATCGGGTCCATAAACTGCACAAATTTTATTGGCAGCTTGAGATGCATTTTTGCCTTTGTCATAGTAGTACTGTAAAATATGTCGGATTTTCTCTTTATTTTGCTCCATATTTGCGACACTTAACCAAACAAAACACTGTCAAGGACTACATTATAGCGCGCAAAAATACCTTTCCAACAAGCTATAGTATGACTCGATACAATGAATACAACTAGAACTACGCGCTTACAACGACACCTCGCGGAAATACCGCAGGACTTTTTTGACAGCCTAATATAAGACATATATCTCCTCTAACATTCTCGATCTACCTCTGGATAACGAACATCATATCGAGGAAGCAGTTAACCAGCTCAGTGTACTCATGAAGAATGCTGCGAAGATAGCTACCCCACCTATGAAGCCTCAGAAACACAAAAAAATTATTACTGCCTCCCACATAAAAGCAGCAGTTGCAGAAAAGCGACGACTAAAACGTATCTGGCAAAACAAACGATCGCCAGAATCTAAAAACCAATTCAATATGGCACAACGTAAATTAAGAAAGCTATTACAAGACGAGAAATATGAAAAATTCGGGTATGTTGATTGCTTCTGATGCTGTGCCAGGATGCTTGCAATCTCCGAATAATTCGTTAAAAATTCGTTAAAATCAACACTGTTAATATCTCATAGTCAGCTCTTTCATTTCCAGCCATTCCAATGTGACTAGGAATGTAATACTTGTTCCATTACTTTCGATATGTTTCTGAAGGCTTGCGATCTCGTTTCTCCAATCTGTTCTGAACTGGAATCCAAGTCAATGTTTCCTTCACAGCAAGACTTTCAGCATGGTAGACACGGTATTGATCATGGAGTTATTTGCGTATGACCAAGTTCTCACTGACCACGCTGAAGCCGACTCTGCCAGTTTGTTTGAATCCAACGGTATAAATGGCACAATGCAAACTATTTTTAGAATTCTTCATCCTCTAAAAATGCGTCCTCTAAAAATGAATTTCTTTAGAAGACGCTCCATTCCGAACGAATGGCATAAGCTACATTTCGGTTAACATGATATCTCTATCCCAGGAGGCCGTGGGGGGGGTGTGTGGTTCTGGATGAATAAATATATCTACTGGCGGAAATACAACTGAACTACTTGTTTACTACTACTATTACTTGTTTAAGTAGCAATTAGATTTACTCGTCGGACCATGCGCTGCTTTCCTTGCCGCAAAAATAGCGGATCTTTTTTCTGGGAGACATTTTAAATTTAGTATGCCGATTTCGGCTTGTATACTAATGATAGGGCTCGTGTGAAATGCCAATGTTTTGAACAACGTCTAATCTATGCAGTTTTGGCACTGACGAAAAAATCGTATAGATTGAACTCTTTGTTGGCAAGCCACTCTAATTTCTTCCACGTGATCTCGAAATGATCATTGGCTAAAAGTTACGCCAACATATTTTTGCTTGTTCATGAGGGTTATAGTGTGAGTGTCTTCATATTCCGCCATTTTCTGATGCAGCTGTTTCTAAACAAAACTGTGATATTGCTTGAATTTCCTGACATTTGCTTATTTTAAAGGTTTACCCAGGTAGCCGACACCCTGTCGCATTTACATGGCCTACAATATACGCGGCGAATTTATGACCTTGGATTGAAATAGTCGTACATCTTTTTGAATGCAAAAAAAAAACAAATAAATAATGAACCATTAACACTGAACATCGAATCGTTAAAACTCATAGATTTATTCCAATCTATTCAGAGTGAATCCGAGCTGGACGGATTCCAATTCATCCAACCCACAGTTATACCACATTTGCTAGACAACATGCCCTTCCCAATGGTTTCAGGCGATAATTTAAATTCGACTTGGGGAATAATATGTTTCTCAGAAAACAACAGAAGCACTGTTTCACTCAAATATTAATCGATGACAAGATTTATAACTTCCTTCTTGTTTCCATGCTGGTCCAGAAGACTAGGTCATTGCGATATGTTTCAAAACTTGTCACTAATTTTGAAACTTTCATCGATTTGTTCGGTTTGTTGCTTGCAGCAACACATTCATAAAAAGGCAAGAATAATACGGTACAATGAAATAGGTTTCCAGTGTCGAATGGCTAAAAAAACGAGTCATGATGAATCTTCCAAATCATATTTCTAGATTTTTTTTCAATTGTGCATTTATGTTTTTATATATTTTTGGGCTCGCTCATCCAAAATATAAATTAAAAGCGTATCATTTAACAATAAAATCTTATTTTTTTTATCTTCGCTTATTTTTCGTCGGCCTATTTCCGCCACTTTAGTGCCAATCACCGACATCAGTGAGGCGACTCCACCTGTTCCTACCTATCAGGCTCAACAACTCATGAGCCGGGCCAACTTCTTTTACTTCCCTTCCGAAGGAAGACGTAACCAGAGATTTTTCGCCTCAGAAAATCCTAAACGACGCCAGCTGGGATTGAACCCAGGCCGATCGGATTGTGAGGCTGTTACGCTAACCACACAACCACTGGCGCCGTCAATAAAATCTTAATACTAATACTAATCAAACTGCTAATACGTAGTTACGAACAGTTTCTCAAGTTTCTCATGAGCATTTGTGCCAATGAAAAAGAAGACTCTATGATATGGTTATGATTCAGCACGCTCTCAGAATAAGAGTGTTTATACTCTTTTATACTACACTCGATTCGAACCGTTCGTTCTGAGAGTCGCGTATTATTTTGTACTTCTGATGCGATTTGCATTAAATGGTCCTCCAATTTACTCCAAATAATATATAAATCGGCTAGAAAAAACGGCTTAACGTAGCAATATGAATCGTTCACAGATGTTTAGGGAATACACTAGGCTAGAAATTTGCCTGCAAACGTTAGAACTTACTACAATATTTGCAGAATTACAGTTAATTTTGTAAAGCACTATAAAAATCCTGTTTTGGGCACTTTTTTGAAACCGAAAATCTAAATTTTTCTTCGATGACTTCAAAATGCGTAAAACGTCGAGATCTGGTGTTATCTCAAAAATCGAAATAGACTTTTTGGGACCAGATCTCGACGTTTCATGCATTTTTAAGTCATTTGGCATCGAAAAAAAATTTCGATTTTCCAAATTTTCGAAGATTTTCGAGGATGAAAAAATCAAAACTTTGAGCGCTTTGAGGTACCCCTAAATCATGTGCGATTGAGCTGAAACTTTGCACAGATCATTTTTTTGGGCCAATAAACAAAATGTAAATGGTCGGTTTTGGAAATTCGATGATGAAATTTTTTCCATACATCCATTGCCACCCTAGCCTACATACACCAAGATAAAAATATATATGTAAAATATTCTAATACCTGAATGTTGTAGGTTCAAAATGATGCACATCCCATCGATATGCGTTGATTTCTCACAAAGTTACAGCACGTCAAAAATCACTTTGAATTTCCGACTTCACACTCTGTTGCTCTAATTTTTTTGTCGAGTGTATAAAAGTTTTTAACAATAATTTAAATTAGTAAGATTTATTAACGATATGTTGAAAATGCTATATTTTCTAAATTATTTATTAATTTTACAATAACTTTGCTGTAAATCATATTCCAGTCAGACATCTAAATTTCGAATTGCGATTTATTGAAAACTAGTTATTAGACACCAGTAGTAAGTCATGTCCACAGTTTTATCCCGACGAAAAAATACGTAAAGATATCGACGGATAGACACCAAACTACCCCGAGCAAATTTTGTGATAGCATGTATTCTACACTGTAAAGAAACGCTCCACTCTTCTTGTCGTCTTCCAAACTTTCGGTCAAAATAAAAAAATTAGTGGGTTATATCTATGATATAACCGCAAGGTTGACGTGGAACTACCTTAGCTTAGCAATCATTCGTTTGTATTGATTAAATTCTTGATTGAATGAAACAGTTTCCAAATTCAATTGAGTTCAATATATTTGCTCTGTGAGTGAAAAAAATGAACAAATGCCGTGTAAAGTCAATTCATTTATTGTGATTGATTGTTCTTCGTTACAAGTAAACCGGACCTTTTACGTTTAGTATGATGACTAGAACAAAATATATGTACGGAAGAATTATCAAACGTTTGATGAACCAGCCTAAGGCTGAAAATCTTTCCAATAAAGACAAAAAAAAAATTATCAAACGATTATTTTATTTTACATTTCCCTCTGAAGTTTACATCCCAAAAGTGTACATACTTCTCGAATCTCGAATTTTCTTGAAACTGGGAAGTTCATTCGCTTCTAGTGTCTGCACGATTTTCCCAGGTTCCTAAGTTTAGAAGATCATGTTAGGACAGACATATTCCACTCTGCACAAAGGCAAGCGAGGACAAAAGAACTCGCAGTTTGCATTTATTTGCAGAGCCGATTTCCCCAGAAACCTCGGTTTTGAAGTCTGTGTTAGGGAAACACATTTCAATCGGAACAAAAATACCCCCGATTTGTATGAATTCGCAATGCCGATTTCCCCACGCTCCATGGATTTGAAGTCTGTGTTAGGGAAACACATTCCAGTCGGAACAAAAATACCCCCGACTTGCATGAATTTGAAATACCGATTTCTCCAGGCACCTTGGTTTAGAAATCTCTATTAGGGAACACATTTCGGTGGGAACAAAAGCTCCCCCTACTTTCGTGTGTTCTTCTTCTTTTTGGCTTTAAGAGGGTTTAAACTTTTCAGTTCATTCGCCTCTAGGCTCTTTCGTGTGTTTGCAATGCCGATTTCGCTGCTTGGTTTTAAAGTCTGTGTTAGGGAACATTTTTCGATGAGAACAAAAGTCCCCCTACTTTCATGTATTTGCAATGCCGATTTCCCCAAGGCTGCTTGGTTTTGATGGCTGTGTTAGGGAAACCGTAAATCGGGCCAATCAAAACGATGCAGTTAGGGCGTTTAGATAACGCCTAATATTTTACAGTTATTCAATTGTTTATCTAATGAAAAACAACATTTTGTTAGTTGCGATAGATGCGTAGAAATATTCCCTATCAAGTGATGCAAACATCTCTCCTATCCAGTACGAAATGTTCGAGCTATAAGCATTCGAAATCTTTCATTTTTTCCTGCATGTTCTGTGTTTAGGTTTTCATTTTACCCTCCATATATTCCGGTTAGACGTAGTCCCACGTCAAAAATAAATAAACTGTACTGTGTGATATATCTAATGATTGCACTTCGCCTTATGCCTTATTTACCTAATTTCAAACAATCACAAACACAGAGCAAATGTGTCACTAACTTGATCGAACTCGTGTTCGATATCTTTCAGTGGTAGACGTTTAAATAGAGGTGTTCAGTCAGTTTTCGATGTAACTAAAATTCATAAACCGAAGTCAAATGAAAAAAAGACGTTTACTGAACCCTCTTCGACGCAACAAGACCTCAGCTTTTCAAGGAACACTTTGATGATCCTCTCGTTTCAATATAGAGTACAACTACCAACATCACTCCGAATTAATATATGCAATTGCCGTGTTGCACGCTATTATCGACGATGTTAATATTTGCGTTCAATGAACACTCTTACAGAAAATTAAACCAAATCCCACGTATCATCAATGATATATTGGATGAATTTACAAACGCTGGCATTTGACATGCTTTTCAATCCATTATAATTACCTCATGTTGACAACAATTTACAAAAATTATCCAAAAAACACACACATTTATCACACCTATTATCTGACCTTGGCCCACTATCAGACCTATTCCAAACACAATTTAGTTTCAGACAAACTCAAATTAGATCCAATACGAAAAACGGGTACAGAAAAGCGTCACAACCGCGACGTAATTGCAACAGCGACAACTCTGCGGGTCAACCGGCAAATGAGACACACCGACAAACGACCGTATCATTTATCACTCTGATGTAATACTAATTTCTAATGGCTGCTTTCGAATGGTGCAGCGCCTCCATCGCACTAGTTTGCCGGCGTATGACTAATTTGCCAATGATGGCAGATACTGAGAGCATGCGCTAGTAGCTCACAATATCTAGCGCCAATGGTTCGCATCGTGTCACCTTCCATATCGTTCCACAGTTTTGGAAACCCGCGGAAATCCGACTCTATTGGTAAAAACACAAAATATAGATACCTGTTGTACCCCCATCTTCACGGTTTACGCTCTAAACGTCATCAATTTGCAACGAAAAAAGGAAACACACATCCGCAGCGAAACTAGTTCTTCGGACGAATATATGTATATACACAAGCCAAACCTCACAGCGTTGTGTTACAGAGAGCAGGCCAACCGGCTGATCGATTCCGAGAAACGGCAAAATAATATACACAAAGTTGGGAATTCCCACTTGACGACTCTCGCGCGAACAGCCACGCGTCTTGGATCTTCTCCCGCCCATCCATGCTGCCTCACCGCGAATAGGGTAATAAAATTTGTTGTGGAAACCCGTCACACAGGCCTTCGTATCTACCTGACTCGTGATGACCTGCCCCCTTCGGAAGTCTGGACTAGCCGAGAGCAATGGGCTTTTCCAATGCCATTCTGGTTTACATTTTTCCATTCCGCGCTCATAACTGTGCGGAACAGTTGTACCTGCGAGAGGTGCTGTCGCGCATATTTAATTAAGGGGAAAAAATAACAATACTGTTTCTTAATTTGATTCGAATAGTGGAAGGAATCACAGATCATTGTAATTGAAGTCACGTTCGGAGGAAACCCCCAAGCTAATCAATATACACTACTGACTGGATCATTGTTCGGCTCATAATTGTCACAGATTGTTATCGATGTGTTCACGAGGCGGGGGCTTATCATTCGGATATTTTTAGACGGTCAGTTCACATTATGCCATATTCATCAATGGCGTTCATAAATATAGCATAGTGTAAACTAATTCGACGGTGCAGATGATGAATGAAAAAGCTATTGCTTGTAGAAAATCCAATCTCTAAACACACTGTGCTGTCATATAGCCTTTTTACGCAAGTAGCTTTTTGCACAAGGCAGTGACGTCGAGTGAAGCTTTCGCACCCGGGGCGGAAGAGTCAATTTGCGCTTCCGCCATCCTGCCAGAAAAGAAATAAATCATATTCATCCAATTTCTCCATATAAATTCGGTTCATTCTTCACCCCTAAAACCGTGCACCCCGGTGCACCCCCCTAGTCAACGCCACTGACACAAGGCAAGATTAATTAACGATTCATTCCAGCGAGGTAGTTCCAGAGTTTTCCAAATAAAGGAATATAAACACAAAATTCATAATGCCGCAACTACACGCAGGTTCCAGATTGAAAACAAAAGAGAATAAATGGTGAAACAGTCAAAATTTAGTCAACTTAAAATAGACGTTTTTTTGGGTGTGTATTTAAAAACCTAAAAATCCCTTATCTTTTCACGTGTTGAACGATTCCTCTATTTTTATTTAGAGGTTTGAGCATCAGTTCTCAAAAATACGTCCTAGAAAGGGGAACAATACTTGAAAATTTTGCTCGCGCAACGCACAAATCCTCGCACGCCTTCTCGTACGCAAAAATGTTAATTGTAGCGGAGTGAAATGATTAAACTAATCTTTTTTCGAATGCCAGAAAGCGTAGATCGGGGGTAAATCGAAAGACGGATGCTACAGCGACCAGGAAAAAAAAGGGGCGAGCATTTTCAAGTTCAACCTCAATCTTCCAATCCGAGACTTCGGGAACAAATCGGAAGTTTCGCACATAACAGTGCAACAAGTCTATAAACGCATGCGATCGTCCTACAAGGTGAAAAGGTAAACCGTCAGAGTCGCACCGGCAGGCAGAACATGACGAAACTCACATAAAATCGGACTTCAAGAAACTTCCGGAATAGGAGTTTCAAACTGTGGCAAGAGGGTCAAGATTGGCTACAATCTTGAAGACTATAAAACTATCCAAATTACTCAAAAAAAATCAGATTTGGCAGACCATATTGAACATGGTGTTTAAAAAGTTCGAATACAACTTCTCATCGTTGTGTAGGTGCGCACCATGTGCATTCTGTGTATTGGTATTGTTGTCAGCTTTAGCCTCATATCACGGCAGTGGAACTTCATACAAATCACTCGTCGAAAAGTGTCTCCTTTTTCACCGCATCGACGAATATATTTTTTTCCACTACGTTTCGTAGGAGAGTGTATGCATACTGACAGATTTCTACTACGAGATGTTGAATGAAGGATGAAGGGTGGGAATGTTTATGTTTATATATGATTTATGGTACGATTTAATTGGATGCATAAAAGTTGTCAACAAAACTGGAGTTGAGCACATTTTTAAATTTGAACCAATATTGATGAGAGATTCCCAGCAATTCTTGATGTTTATTGCGTGATTTGGGTACTGTATAAGTTGCTTGAAACGAAGGTTTAGTGTACGGATTTTTTTTTGAGGATTATATTCGCAAACATGCAAGAATGATTAATATAAATTACATGTATATGATGCGCCTAGCCAGCCCATACATGCAAACGTGGAGGCGATATACATACATCCTAGAAAAAAATAAATCGTATAATCATCGTTTATATTACATCATATACCCCATATACATGTATATAGCCTCCAATTTCATGTGCATATGCCAGTTATACACATCATGCAAGTAATGTGTCTTTTACTTGAAGTGCATCTGGCATTGCAATTAACACAACCATCCGAGTCATGGCAAAGCAAGCGAAAAAAGAGAAGAGTACAAATGATTATAGGTCGCTTCTAAACATCAGTATTTGTTTTTTTGTGTGTAGCGTGTTTTCATTGCTCAAAACATAGAACTTAGAAACTTTGTTGACGGTTTTGACCGAGAGTCGAGAAACGATTTTTCATAAACGGTTATTCTCGCGATGTTTCATTTTTAGCACTGCAACTGCGTGTTTGATGCTTGTTGAATGGCGATGCCCTTCTTCTTCTTCTTCTTCTTCTTCTTCTTTTCAATTAAAGACACTTGAAACTCAGAGAGTTCATTCGTCTTTGATGGCGATGCACGGAAAATGCCTCTCGTTAATATTCAGTGCAATTCGTGCATTGATATAAAGAAACGAATTGCGACATAAGACCAATTAGTGTATTGTTCTCGCAAAGGCAAAAAGTGATCGTTGCTTCTCGAAATGATTCTACAAAACTACGCAAGCTTTTAAACCTTTTCAGTGTCCCCAGACTTAAAAAGTTTTAAGTTAAGAGTTATTTTTGAAATTTCAACGTATTCGCAAATAATATTCGAAATGATAAACCATCAAATTAAAAAAAATGCGTGGTCCTACGTTCTAATCGGTCGTGTCTTGGATAAAACCCCTCGAATTTTTTTACGATTTAATGTTTGCTGGGCAGGCCCGAAGGCAGTTTTAAATTGTTAAAATATGATATTTTACTTCATGTTATTTGATTACTTGAAACATGTAGTACTAAACTTTATCAAACCATTTCTATATAAATTTTGCGATATTTCCACTAAAGCACAATAAACAATCAGGAATGACGTATTCGATTGCAACTCTTTCGTATCATATGTAAGAGCTTTAATTGCCCTAGAATCATATTTCAGATAGCTGTACGAGATAGCTGCGGCTTGATAATCCAAACAACCGGAGTTCAAATCCCATCGGAGCAATTTTATAACCATCGTCACAACTCATATCAAACATTTATATCCCTAAAAGTCAATTGATTAATTCCTATTTGTACAAACATAAATATTTAGAAAGGTTCTATATACATACAAAAAATGGTGATTCCCCGGGACGAACATTTTACTTTAATATTTTCCGCCATTTTTTTATGGCAGTGATGAATTGTATATTCGTATGACAACAGTCTTATTATGTTATTAGGTATTGCCTGATAACCTTACATGTACAGTAAGTTACCTCTAAGCCCACATTTAGTTAATTTGACAGACCTGTCCTGTGACCTGTGACCAAAATATCAGATATTCGATGCTCTATATACGATAGTTATACGATTTAATGTTTGCTGGGTCGGCATACTTGGCAGCTTTGTTTGTCAAGTTCATAATTTCATGTTTACAGTTTTGAGTTAAGTGCAATTGAATGACGAAGTTGAACTAATTTATTTTTGTCACTATGTTTATCAAAACGAAAAAGACCGGTAAACAGATAATCTTTACTTTTAATATAATTTTATAATTTTATAGATTTTATAATTTAATATAATAACAGATAATTTTAACTTATAAGTTAAAAATAAAGAAAAGCAACTTTAACTTTCACTTTTCTTGAAACCTGAAATATTCGGACTTAAACATAATTTTTAACGAAATATTCCAAACATACATGTATTTACAAAAATCTATAATAATAATCATAATTATCAAGAACGTTTTCCGCCATTCATTTTTTTGGTTGGCTGTAGTAAATCGTATATATGCATGACAATAGTCGTACTAGATGCATGTAGAAGTCGTATATTCATCCATCCAATCATCGTGAATACTGTTGCAAGTGGGAAATTAATGTGTGTTCGTTGCTTATGATGCAAACATTAATAACAATATAATACAGTAATTTAAATTTAATACGACAGGCCGAGGCACCACTCAGTGTTGCTTTGAAGGTGATTTTGGCCTGTAATTGAACATTGACGATGTGAGTGGTATAATGGCGGCGTCTGGTAGCAACTTTAATGTGGGGCCATAATTTGGGCCCCCGAACTCGATGTTTACAAAAATGTCCAATTAAACGTGTCACATTACAGGTCTGTCCAATAATCTAAACGTCGCATTAAATGTAACGTACTGTATATAAACAATATTTATTCCCAACTGTTTTGAGGCATCTCGCACAAATTGACAATATCATTCAGTTGTCAGTGCAAGTCGGTGCAACTTTTAGAGTGTAAAAAAAGTTCACTGTTTACATAAAAGCAATCTCGAATCGGTCCCACTTTTTTGCTTGAAGTTACTATCCCCTGCTCATATATAGGCTTGCGCGTCGGTTAGTGTCGACTTGCTGCCATTTGTCGTTTGTTTACCGTGCACGATGAAGTAGTTCTGCGACGTCGTAGTAAAGTCGTTGGCGAAAGGTGAGGTAGTTTGGGGGGCCTTATCCAGGCGTGGGAAGCACCCACTGGTGTTTATCAACGCCGCGTACTATAAGACCGAGGTTCTGGAGAAGGTTGTGGCCTCGGCACTTCGGAACCTCTACGGGAAGGATCATCACGTCTTTCAACAGGACGACACTCCGGCCCACGCGGCGGATATCGTCCAAGCGTGGTGTCGGGAAAATTTGACTGATTTTCTCGATAAGACTTTACCAGCTCCTCGACCCTCAATCCCCTAGGCTTTTATGTATGGTCGTACATGCTGGCCAAGCAGAGCGAACATAAAGTGAGCACTATGGACCAATTTAAGAAGCTTATTTCCAAGATCTGGGATGAGATGCCGATGGACCAGGTGCGTGCCGCGTGCAATTTCTTTGAGAAACGTCTCAAGATATTTAGAAGATCGATCTTTTCCTCTCCGATTTTCGATTTTTCGAATCGATTCTTTGTACTCCAAAAAATCGCGAAAACCGATCTTTTCGATCTTTTTTGATCTCACCCAAAATCACCTTACAAATTTCATGAACATTGGATCCCTTTCAAATTTGTCAAATTAGTGGTATTAAATTTTTGACCAGTTTGAGTAGTTTGTTCATTGACCGATTTCGCGCCAACTCGACCAGATGTTGGCATGACCCTCTCAAAACTCAATGAAACTTTCTGGGCGTGAAGACCTTACCTAATTGAGCAACTTATCATACTTAGTTCTCCGAAAATTTATCTAGGCTAACATATGGAAAGAACTAAATATTTTTGATCATTTTTTTATGATTTTTTTTTACTCAAGTAAGTCAGGTAAGTCCTAAAAAAAAGTCATCTATGGAAGAGTTTTAGGAAGATAATAGAATTTTCAGAAAAAAATACTGAAAAAATATTTTTTGGAATTCTACACTGAAAAAAATCGATTTCAAAAACAAAAAGTCGATTATCTCAAAATGGTCATCTCAGATTTTGATGAAATGGTAGATAAATATTTGCCCTACAACTCTTCCATACATCGCAACTTGTGCGTATTTAACCCTCTACCGCCCAAGTTTTTTGTTTATCTAAAAAAACCTACTCCACTTTTATCTCGAATTTCCGACTTTCAACATAAAATACTCCTAGCAGAAAGCTACCAGCATAAAAACAATGTGTATGTGTGATAGATGAAAATATTCTAAAGACGTTCTAGTGGGGGGTGAACATTGAAAATAATGTCTGAATAATTTGAAAATGGAATCCACGAAGCCCGTCTAAAGGCGGGCTTGGGCTGTAGAGGGTTAAGGCAAAAAAGTTTTTCTAACAAAAACTTTTTCAAGATTTTTTCTCGAAAATTTTCATTTTTTTTTGTGTTTGGGTATTTTAAGACATTTGGCATCAAACTTTTTCTTGAAAACCTCGATTTTCGGTGATTTTTCGTTTTTCAAAAAAAAAACTCAAATTTTAGCATTTGTGACACCAGGAAATGAAGTCCGAATGAGCTAATATTTTGCATAGGGTGTATTATCGTGCAAATCAACATTTCGTAGCAAGTTCCAAATGAAAAATCGAGATAACTATTTTTATTGGCACAAAAAACCATACTTTTCGTTTCGTACTCCGAAAAAAACAAAGTCCCAGAATGCCGATTTTTGACAAAAAAATTTTTTTGCGAGATGACACTAGATCCCGACTTTTCATGCAATTTCAAGACATTTGGCATCGAATTTTTTTTTTCGAAATCCCGAATTTCCTTTACTTCCCCCCTTGGGTGATTTTTCGATTTTCAAAAAACTCAAACTTTGACCGTTTTGCGCCACTCTCCCTTAAGTCCGATTGAGCTGATATTTTGCATAGGGTGTTTTTTCGAGGTGGCGAACATTTCTTATGGAATAACTTTTTGAAATTCGAGATGACCATTTTCATTGGCACCCTAGTGTACAGTTATAGAAAAAAATCAATAACAGGTAGGAATAGATTGATGGTGACCCTTGGATGCTAAAGTATAGTTTTCAGCTTGTTTTTGTAGTCAAATACAATATGTTTCATTTCAGACAGCAACGACAGCTCTCACACAATAGCCATCTGCCGAAAATCTCTTGATCAGTCGGTCTGGTATCGAATAGTTGTTGTAGATTTAGATATCTGTTAAGAGTCACTGTAAGTCACTGTAGATATGATTATAATAAATGGATTGTATAGATACCTAACGGATGAATAAAATGGCTCTGCAGTTGTTTGAAAATTACCAGTCGTGACCGGCAGCAAATACGGCAGTAAAGTGGAGGAAAAAAATAGCATTATTTCGCTTCTGCGTAATCATCAGAATTCAACAAAGAAAAGTGTGACATTATTTAGCAACATGAGTCAAGTCGTGATCTCCAGGATTTACATAGATTGCAAAAATAAAAAAAATAGCAAAAATACACTCGACAAAAAAAATTAAAGAAACAGAGTGCGAAGTCGGAAATTGTAAGTGATTTTTTACATGCTGTAACTTCGTGAAAAATTAACGCATATCGATGGGATGTCCATCACTTTAAAGCGTTTAGTCATTTTTTCTAGCCGAGCATTTAATCGCAAATCGTACCAGAAGTGCCACGTGACTCTCAGAATGAACCATTCGTAAGATTCGTGTTCATACGTTTGTAGGTACGAGGATTGCATGATACTCACACGTATACATACGCATTCTCACACATACACGCACTCCTCACCCGCTAACTCATAAAGACGAAAGTAACGAACCGTTCATTCTGAGAGTACGCAGAGCGATTGGTGCTCCTTTCAATTACTCTAAACTTTGAAAAATCGACTAGAACAAACGGCTAAATGTATCAGTATGAATCGTTCACAGATATTTGGGGATACACTAGGCTAAAAATTTGCCTGCAAACATTAGAACTTGCTGCAATATTTGCAGAATTACAGCAGATTTTGTAAAGCACTATAAAAATCCTGTTTTTGGCACTTTTTTGAAATCGATGCAAAAAAATTAAATCACTTTTTTCCGTCAAAGTAACAAATTATCCTTATGCAAAATTTATTGGTGTTTTCAAAACTGCTTTTCGATTTGTGGTCCAATGGTTGTTTATTGAATAATTCATTATCATAAACGAAGGGGTAATTTTTCATTCAAACTGAAATATATCTGTATGGAAAGGTCCTACTGGTAGTGTTGTCTAAGTTTTTCATTTATTTGATTATCGATTAGTCAATGGGGTATTTTTAATATTCGATTCATTCATTATTTTTAAATATTCGAATAATCGAGCGAATATTTATTTCATGTAATAATCACGTATCTCGTTGTCATTCTGGTCGCGTGGTCTATCGGGTTGTCGATGTTAGATGGTTGGATAAAAAAATTAGATATTCATATTTTGGATTTAAATTATTCGACACAAAATTACTCGATTATAGTTTCAGATATTTGATTATTTGAATTAATGAAACAATTAACCGACGTCTCTATCTACTGGAACGTTCTCGAAACCGAATAAAAGCGTATTGATAGGGTTAATTGGATTTGCTGTTGAGTGGGTTGGCAAAAAATTGTATTAGTCCACAAAATCTTCGGAAAAACAGAAAAAAAACGATTTTTTATTTCTTCTCGGTATTTTTGTCCACTACACCTACCCAAACCAAAATAAAAACTCTGTTCCTCCAATTTTTTGTGGATTGTATATTAATATAAAACAACACAAAATACTAAAGGAAAAATAAGATGATTTTTGAATAAATAAAATAACCAAACCATACGTATTTTGCATCGATAAAATTTGGATTGTTCCACCCTTCGCATCGTCACATCTCATATAGTTTATTAACGTCCTTCGTCCGTCGATGGGGGTGAAATTGGATCAAAAATGCAGAAGGTTACTATTAGTAATAAATTGACAAATATAGTGAATATTTTTGAAAGCTGTGAGCCGTTTAACATCAAACTTTGATGAATTATTAAATAATAACTATTTGTACTACAGTTGAGTATTATGCGTTGGAAGTTGTGGAAATATGCCTCCTATATTTTATTAAATTTATATGTCTCCTATATTTCCACAACTTCCAATACATAATACTTAACTGTAGTACAGATTGTTATTATTTAATAATTCATCAATGTTTGATGTGTAAATTGCCATCAAATAACACCTCAGAAAAATCTCATTGTACAGAACTACTAAAATTGTAAATATTGGATAGAATTATTCTTTAAAGTCTAGCCAGATGAGTCATTACTGATTTTGAACATAAAAAAAAAAATTCCATTCGAATTTCAATATTTTCGAAATAATCTCTTATTTACACTGAGTGGGGTTGAGAATGGGTCAAGCACAAAATTGAATTCCATGCCGAACCGATATAGTGATTGTCAGATTTTCATGAAAATTGGTAGATTTATTCCTCATCGTAAAATATTACACCTATATTTTTTATTTTTTTCATCAGGGTGGCCATTTCTATTTTATGGTGGTTCGAAAAATCAACTTTTCCCCCTTTTTTTTCCAAAAATGACCTTTTTCAATAATTCATAACTTTTGAACTACTGGACCGATTTAGATGATCGATATATCAAATTAAAGCCAATGAGTTTTGTTTAAAAAACCATTACACTTGAAAAAAACAGATTTTTTTCTTAATTATTGATTGTAATTGTTTTTCATAGCTTACATGGTTTCGGAACTAAAGTCAGCATATTTTTATATTTTTTTATTGAAAGCTGAATTTTTTAACATAACATCCAAATATCAGAGAGGTGTTTTCTTCGTTTTCGAATGATTTTGCAAACTTAACATATTTTCAATTTTCGTTCAATATTCCTATGCGACTGGACAACATCTATGTTACTAGAATCCAGTTTTTATGCATATGTGGTATTTCATGTGGCTTCAAATTGGTATATAAATCAACTGAATCGACCCGATAGTTTAAAAGTTATGAATTTAAAAAAAAATCATTTTTTGAAAAAAAGGAAAAATGATTTTTCGGACCATCGGTTAATTTTGATAAATTATGTCTCAATAACACAAAATAACGCATCTTTGAATTTTGGATATGTTGTCTTAAAAAAATCTTAGCTTTCAAGAGAAAATATAAAAAATATAGCGCCCTTGGTCCCGAGACAATGTAAACTATACAAAAAATTACAATCAATAATTACAAGACCAAAATCCAAAATTTCTGTAAATATAATATTTTTCGAAAAGAGACTAGCTAATTGGCTTTAATTTGATATGTCGATCATCCGAATCGGTAATGTACTTGGTGATTTTTGGAAAAAAATGGAAAAAATTGTTTTTTTGGGCAACCCTCAACCCTGGAAATAATTACCCTAATGATAAAAAATACGTGTCAAAAATGTCAAAACAAAACTACCACTTTTCACTAAAATCTGAGAACCACTATATCGGTTCGACATGGAATGGCTGTATATAAACATTTCCATCGCACTTCTAGGCGCATTGACACTATTTTCGTAACTCAAATAATCATTCAAGACACTTACATGTTGTCAAATTATCTTGAAATTATTGAGAAATTGATTTCTAAACACAATTCTTGATAGAAAGTAATATTCACTACTTTGACCCATTGTCACACTCTCTAAGGGGTGGGATTGGGTCAACTTTCATCTAATCGTAGTTCAGTGAAAATTAATATTATTCAACAATTCCTTGAACACTTACGAGTGTTCATCATTAGAGAACATTTCTACGTAATCAGAATTGTGTTTTACTCTAATTTACGATAATTATTCAATAAAAAGTTCGAAAATTACCTTTCTTGACCCATTTTCACCTCCATCCCCGGTACTTGAATCGAAACACCGTATTTACGTATACACCACCTTTCGATTGGTTCCTTTGATGGCAGCTATCTTATTCATATTATTAAGATGGTTACACAGCGAAAGCTTTGTCCGTATTCAATCTCATTGAAGCGAGTATCGATATCTTTAATTGTGACTAACTATGGTTTTCACCTATATTGGCAAAATTCAGTCGCCCACAGACTAGGGGTTTCACCAAGGTTTCAGTATACAGCAGGTTTTTCTATCAATTCTATTTTAAGATATAGTTTTTCAGTTATAACAATCCAATAGTATTCGGTTGTTCAGTTCCAAACGTTTAGCAAGCGGTACTATGATCTGATAGTTGATCCTGCTGAAAAAAGTTCGGTAATCAATGTATATGGTGTCAACTTAGCGTTTTGACTTGTGATAATTTCTTTGGATTGTGAAGAAAAAGTTCGACAACACGGAAATTTAAAATCGCGATTCATTAAAAAAAAATCTCTCGAATGCACAACGTCGACAGGCCGGAAGCACATGACTGGTGGCTAACACAGTGCAGTAAATATTTTACGACAGTGAAATAATTAGCAAAATAATTCTCATCCTAAATGCATCGCCATTATCCCCGTACGAGTACATTTCTGTTTACCTTCGTATATACCGTGAGCAATAAAAATGACAACACCGGTATTTTTTCAGCAAGAATAAATGCAGCAATAAAACAGTCATTCCATGAATAATGGTTGTCCGCACGGTTATGTGTTGAATATACGCTCGACGCTGATAGCAAAATACATGGAAACAATACGAACATTTACAATCTACAGTGGTTAGAGTTCAGCCAGAAGGTTTAGAATTGATGTGCGAAGCGTGCAACACAAGATGATGCCCGGAGAGATCAAGTTCTCAATGATATGAAATATGATGTTATGGAGTTTTAACCCTTTCGCTACGAGCGTCGTCTTCAGATGACACGAAAGTGATACTGCACATCGATCACACCAGCGCGATGTGCATACAGCGGTAGCACTCCGGCGAAGCACACTGTCGTATTGAAAGGGTTAACCGTTGATCCATCCTTTGCACCTGATTTTAAGGACAATATGATGGTACGTCTCAACAATGTTCTTTTGCTGTTAATCAATTGAGCATGTTGATATTTTGAAAACCGATTTGGTTTTTTGCTAATGAAAACTTAATAATTATCAATAAAATCAATTGTCTTTTGTAATACAGAAGATGCATTAGCTATCTTCAAATTGACAAAAAAATGAACTCGATACAAACACTGGCAGGAACTATTTATTTGAGTATTATCTAGTTTCCAGCCTATTAATCTCAAATCATAACGAAAAATCATCGTAAACGCATGAATCGTTCAATTTGAGGGCACGCATAGCATTTTGTTGTGTTGGTACAGTGTGCGATGAAGTATTCCTCTAATTTGCTCCAAACTTTGATCAATCGGCAAAAAACGGCTGAACGTATCAACTTGGAACGTTCACAAGAATGTAAGGGATACACAAGGCTAAAAATTTTCTCGCAAACATTAGAACTTACTGCAATATTTGTAAAATTACAGAGGATTTTCTAAAACACTTCAAAAACGTGTTTTTGGTACTTTTTTGAAATCGACGCAAAAATTCATTTTTTTCCTCAAAGCAACAAATCAGCCTTGTACAGAATTTATTGAAATTTTCAAAGCTTCTTTTGATTTGCGGTACCATAATTATTTATTGAATTATTCATCATCAAAGACGAAGGGGTAATTTTTCATTCAAACCTAGGTGTCTCCGTATGGAAGCAGTTTGATAACCTTTTTATTGGACTTTCTATTGAGTTGGTTAGCAGCAAATTGTGTTGGTCTACGAAAAGTTTGAATAAAAAGGGAGATAAATCGATTTTTATTTCTTCCCGATATTTTTGTCCGCTACATCTACACACCCCCGGATAGAAATATGTTCGAAATAGATTCCAAAACTTAAAAGTTGGAGCTTCAAAATTAGGTATATCCTATCTTTATGCGTTTATTTTCTCGAAGCTATTTTAAATATCACTTAAAAATTCCGACTCAGCACTATTTTCCTCTATTTTTTTGTCGAGTGTATTTGATCAGTACACCCAAACTAGCGTTGGCAGAAAACATATCATCTTTGGCAGAAATGATGCCTAGTGATCCCCGATAATCGTTCGATTAATCGATTAATCGAATACTTCCTACAGAAATCGATTATTAATCGAACGAATACTGCACAACCAATAATCGAAGCGAACGAATAACTTACGTCGATTAATCGATCCAAACGTTGAGAGAAAAAACGTACGGCCGTTGCAGTTTTATCCTGGAAATCAAACATTATCTTTGACGCTCCCTTAAGTTCATAAACGAAGCTCAATGCCGTCAACGCGAATTGAGCATTCTTTACGACTTTAGGGGAGCGTAAACGATAATAATTGATTTTCAGGTGGAATTAACATATTTTTGATTCCATATGGCTTTCTAGCAAATGAGAAATGTTAGTCTGACGGATTATTTCTCTCAGTATTGCGATTAATCGATTAATCGATTATTTGGGTCGATTAATCGTATCGAATAACGAACTGCTGAAAACTATTCGATTAGCTGATGAACGATTAATTTCAAAAATCGGGGATCACTAATGATGCCATTAAGTGTGTTGGAGAGTCAAATGCGCAAATAATGAGCTTTTTTAAAAGCTTAAAAATGGTTTGTATGTATGCGTGCAGACATCTCTTTCTGTTTTCTTTTCTCATTTCATTTGGGATAGTGCCAGAAAAAAAGTCCATTCGACGTCAATGGGATCGAACCAAGGCCGGCTGGAATGCGAAGCTGTTTTACACGACCACGCTATCCACATGGCTAATAATGCTTCAGCAGTTGTTCAGCAAATACGTGATCATATTGCACCTGATTATAAAATGAAGTTGGGAAGCGTTTTTTAAGAGTAAAAAAGGAGCGCATGTTTCGCTCGCTCGTATTAATCTTATATTGCTGTACCATGTATATTATACAAATGCTTACCAGTATTTGTGAGTCAAGACATTTTCTGTTATTTTTTTTTTTTTTTTGACGTAGGACTACGTCTTTCATTTCTATACCGGGGTGTAAAATCAAAGTTTCGAAAACGAAAGCGTTACGCCGGAGACCGAGATTTTGAGCGTTAATAGCTCTTAAACAACTGAACGAAATGGTATGATAAACATTTCATTCGAAAGATAAAATGTCTACGCGTTCTATATTTGTTACTTTTTGATCCAAAAACTTGTTTCAATAGTCTTAAAATTGCTTTCAAAACAAGCTACTGAAATCACCAATCGGTATATAAGCGAGCGCCACTCGGAAATCCACTCAGTTCTAATTGAACAGCGATGGGAGCATTTTGTCGCTGTTGTGGTGAAGCTCTTCGTTTATCATGAAAGCGCGGATGAACGGTGTCACCTGTTTGTGCACCCTAGGCCAGAAGGGAATCCATCAGGAGGAGAGTGATGCCACAAACGGTTCCCCGGGAAGACATCGCTACACACACATACACGCGCGGAATTCTTTCCGTTTGGCTTTCCATTCAGCATCGAGAAAGTTCCGGAAAGATCTAATCATTTCTGGAAAATAATCTGCCAGTTCCTCTGGGAATTTTAAAATACATTCATGTGAAAAAGTTTATTTGAATGTTTTCTAACCATATAACACAGCGATCAAATACGTTTGATTTTGTAATTTTTCAACCAAGTGTAATTAGCAGGAAAGCTTCTGTAGATTATTCTTCCCCATCAGTAGGATATTTCCGTATCCAATATTGTATGCGTAAGCAATCGATTATTGCTCAGTCGCCGAAAGTTTCGAGCTCAGAGAGTTCATTCCCCTCTAGTATGCCTTCCAAATTGCCATCGTAAACCACACCTTCTCTCGATTCAATCACACACAAAAAACACACTTAAGCGATATTCTGGTGGTGAGACACATTTATTTTTCGTGACAACATCGACAAGACAACATCGTTGCCTAACGTGCTGGAAGAGGTGGACGGCGAAGGATCGACACATACACGCGCAGAATTCTTTCCGTTTGGATGCCATTCAGCATCGAGAAAGTTCCGGAAAGATCTAATCATTGCTAGAAAATAATCTGCCAGTTCCTCTGGGAATTTAAAAATACATTCATGTGAAAGAGTTTATTTGAATGCTTTCTATCCATGTAACACTGTGACCAAATATGTTTCAAGCAAGTGCTATTAACAGATGGTTATCGAATTAGCATTAACCACTGGTGAGCTTCCAGTATCGAGGAAAATGTGGAAATATCTAATCATAACTGAAAATAATCTGCCAGTTCCTCTGGGAATTTAAAAATACATTCATGTGAAAGAGTTTATTTGAATGTTTTCCATCCATGTAACACTGTGACCAAATACATTTGGTTTTGTGATTTTTCAATCAATCGCAATTAACAGGATAGCTTCTGAAGATTATTCTTCCTCATCAGTAGGATATTTCCGTATTCAATATTGTATACGCCCGCAATCGATTATTGCTCTGTCGCCGAAAGTTCTGAGCTCAGAGAGTTCATTCCCCTCTAGTTTGCCTTCCAAATTGCCATCGTAAACCACGCCTTCTCTCGATTCAATCACGCACAAAAGGCATACTTAAGCGATATTCGACAAGACAACATCGTTGCTGAGGATGCTGGACGGCGAAGGATCGAGATCTGCCCTGAAACGCGAGCAGTTTGTTTGAAACTGTGAGGGAGCACAGAGAAGCCGATCCTTCAGGAGAAGAGAAGGTGACCATCGCAGCAGCCGCTACACATACACATACACGCACGGATTTTTTTCCGTTTGGATGCCATTCAGCATCGAGAAAGATCCGGAAAATAATCTGCCTGTTCCTCTGGGAATTTAAAAATACATTCATGTGAAAGAGTTTATTTGAATGTTTTCTATCCATGTAACACTGTGACCAAATATGTTTCAATCAAGTGCTATTAACAGATGGTTATCGAATTAGCATTAACCACTGGTGGGCTTCCAGTAACGAGGAAAATGTGGAAATATCTAATCATTACTGAAAATAATCTGCCAGTTCCTCTGGGAATTTAAAAATACATTCATGTGAAAGAGTTTATTTGAAAGTTTGCTATCCATGTAACACTGTGACCAAATAATCAAGTGCTATTAACAGATGGTTATCGAATTAGCATTAACCACTGGTGGGCTTCCAGTATCGAGGAAAATATGGAAATATCTAATCATTACTGAAAATAATCTGCCAGTTCCTCTGGGAATTTAAAAATACATTCATGTGAAAGAGTTTATTTGAACGTTTGCTATCCATGTAACACTGTGACCAAATATGTTTCAATCAAGTGCTATTAACAGATGGTTATCGAATAAGCATTAACCACTGGTGG
The DNA here is from genome assembly GCF_029784135.1 of Toxorhynchites rutilus septentrionalis. Classification (NCBI taxonomy): domain Eukaryota; kingdom Metazoa; phylum Arthropoda; class Insecta; order Diptera; family Culicidae; genus Toxorhynchites; species Toxorhynchites rutilus. The sequence continues at coordinate 250,727,067 of NC_073745.1, forward strand.
GCTTCCAGTATCGAGGAAAATGTGGAAATATCTAATCGTTACTGAAAATAATCTGCCAGTTCCCCTTGGAATTGAAAATTACATTCAAGCGAAAGAGTTTATTTTAATGTTTTCTATCCATAAAATATCCATGTAATACATTTGGGTTTGTGATTTGTCAATCAAGTACAGTTAGCAGGAAAGCTTCTGAAGATTATTCTTCAGAACAAGGTTTTTCGTATCCTATATTGGATGCATAAAACCTTGTGCCTCCAACGTAACGCTCTTGTTTACGAAGTCCCCCAAATATTCATTTATACATTCATTCAGAATGGATTTAGATTCAACTTCAAACAAATGATCTCTAAATCAACGATAGTCCTACGTCACCCTTGCGGTTATACCATAGATATAACCCACTTCCTGTTTTTTTCCCCAAAATATATTTTTTATTAAGGCACATGTGACGTTAGCCTGACGGGGCCGGGAGTCCAATATTTTGACAATTTATTATATGACATTATATAACATATATATATGACATTTTCTGTTATGTTATGTCTCATTTAATGTCATAAATCGGGATGACAAAACATGAGCTAAAAATCAATTTTAGGTGTATTAACGGGTGTTCAATTGAAAAAATGAGAATTTCTTCAGTGATATAGTAATAAAAAGAAGAAAAAAATTACAAGCAGTTCAGTTTTTTTTATTAAAACCATAACGGTTGTTCTTCAGAAAAAGTCTGTGAATGTTGGCATGGGGGCCGTGCTCAGCCGTATGGCGCAACTAAGTGGAGATGCTCTCACAAGAGCGCTGGACGACACTGACATCCATCTTCCGGATGCAATTCCGGATCCTCGTGGTCAATTGCTTGGTGTCCGTGACCCGCTAATTATTCTTGCACACCAGGGAACCGAGTGAGTCGAGAAAATCCTCGATCGGACGGCACTGGGGCAAGTTGGTCGGGTTCCGTTCCTTGGGTACGTACGCCAACGTCTTCTTGGTGTAATGGGAAGACGTCTTGTCCGGCCAGAAGACGTACTCCCCATCAGAATGATGCTCCTTTAAGAACGAAACCAGAATGTTCTCCAGGCACTCCTCCTGGTAAACCTTCTGGTTGATGACAAGTCCGCTCGACTTGTTGAACCAGGGTTTTGAAATCCCTTTGTTGGAGATTGCACTATACAGCATAACTTTCTTCTCAAACTTATGCTTGTATTTGTACATCATCACGGGGAGTGTGGACGCCTTGTCGCTGGTATACAACCGGTCATTGGCGGAAATGTGGGACCTTGAGAGCGGAAAATAACTCTCGTCGTCCAGCACGAACGGCGTCCCGGGATAATTCTTCGTCATCCACTGGCACTGAGATTTCACGGTCGCTATCTGCTCGTCTGTGTACTCTGGGGACCTAGCCTTCTTCCGACAGACGATTTTCTCCTGATTGAGGGTTCTATGGATGTAGGAATGGAAAATTTCGTACCGTCCTTGTTGTCGAACAGCTTTTTCAGAGATTCCTTCTTCTCTTTCGGCATGATCTTCGCTGGACGGTCCGGTCTTCCGCTCGACGTTCCGGGATGCCAGGATCCGGTAAACAGTGCTTACCAGCACATTTTCGTCCCAAAAGTGGTCTACTGTAAACTTTTTTGCTTGACTTTCACGCGTTTCGAAGAACCGTACAACGCGCTCGCGGAGTGCTTGTTGCTTCGACGCCATCTTTGATCGAACTGATAGCACCCGAGCGAAAAGAAACGAGTAACCCGTTTCTAGGGAGCACAGAGAGCAATTCTCTCGGAGAAAAAAAATTACGCTCTTTACTTATTTTACAGAAAGGTATTGGAATCATCCTCATTTTTTATTGAACACCCGTTAGTATCAATTACCGATGCAGCAGACCGTAATGTGAGCGGTAAGGGACTGGAATGACCGTCGCATGATGGTTGTTTCGTGGGTATCTTCTTCTTCTTCTTCTTGTTCTTAAATGGTACTAACGTTCCTAGAGGAACTTCGCCGTCTCAACGTCTCAATTACTTGCGTCATTTTTATTAGTGCAGTAGAAACCCGATTATCCACGGGATAGTCGGGCAAGGTCATCGCGTATAACGAAAATCGCGGAAACCGCAATGATAGACTAGAAATGGAGTTCAAACACGAAAAATAATATTTCAGGAAAGGCGCCTTCAAGTATATTCTAAGGTGGGCCAACTTGCTAAAAACGCTCTTCAGCCATCTTGGAAGTCTACTATGTTTTGTTTGTAAGCATAACACAATACGCTAGTGCCGAAGATCGCTCCTGGTCAGTCTGTCTCTTTATACCGCTCCCCTAATCAACTTAGTGACGAAACGGCCTCACCTTATGGTATACTTTTAGGCACCTTGATTGCAGCATGAAAACTACGTTTTATCAATGCGGAAATTATTAAACTATCCATCTATAATGTCGTGTGTATCAGTGGTCAGATAATGTGAAAGCCATGCCAAAAAAGTTGTAGTAGCTTGTGTCCAAGACATAAGCGCATCAAATAAGCGTTCAACATGCTCATACAGAGCCAAACATTGGTGGCTTGAAGCGACTAGGAATATAAACACTCTTCATCATTTAGCACTATTCTCAAAAGAAACGCTTCTATTAATATTACTGGTATCAACAAAAGTTGAATTACTTTCTCATGCTCGAAATAAGTGCAGCTGTCATCCTTAGTGGCGAAAGTTTTGCTACTGGCAAGCGAAACCAAATCACATGCAAAAATCCAGAACGACATTTACTTTCTTGGTGACTAAATAAACGAAATAAACTCTTTCTGTTAATCTCAATAAACTCCAAAAGAGTAGCATTGCTTCATTATGATCAAGATTAGCGAAAATGCAATCCTAGTTGAAAGCAGTTTTGCAACTGGCACGCAAACCTAAACAATTCATAACATTCTCTAGTCTAGCTTGGTATTCTCCAAATAATTATTTGGCGCACAACCTTAACGCCAGCTTCACCATAGCGTCAGTTCAATGCATTGATGCAATGTCAAAGGCACCAATAAATCCCTTATGACGACGGAAAACAAGCTATGTTTACTGCTTAGAGTAATGAAAACGACGAAATATTTGCTTGAGCAGAAATTCATTATATTCATTACAATTTGCACCACCAAACAATCGTCCATAGCATAAAAAATAGACGATTGTAGCATCGCGACAGGGCCAATGCACACGGGCACACAAATATCCATATATCGATGGCTTGAAACACTTATCTTCGTTTTGCGCCCTTCTCAACAGAAGGCCTTTCTGTGAATATCGCCGGTCTGGATTAGCTTTGCTGTCCTCCTTGATGTAGAGAGTTTTGCTACCGTCATGCGAACCACATCAGACACGAAATTCAAGAGCTATTATTTTCTTGCCAATGATAGCCTAGCTTGATGATTCCCCACATAATTGTGTTCGCAACCTTAATGCAATGACGTCAGTTTGATGCAATGGTTGCAATGCCAGAGGCATCAGTGATTAAGTAATTTGGTCGCGTCCACAGGTCAATCCGAAACGAAGACATGTGATGACGCAAAACAAGGAAGAACAAGTGATGTTCATTGTTTCGAACACAGAACGAGACTGACCGTTAGCCTCAGCGAGATCCGATATTTATACTCTAGGTAAATATTCCCCTTCGTTGATCGTCGATAAGCTGCTCGTTATTAACGGCACGGGTAGGAAATCTCATAAATGTGAAGAACAAATGTATGAGAAAATGGAAATGCTTGTAGATTTCATCAATTTAAAACATTTACACACCAATGATCGTGATATATAACATATATAATTTTAAATAAAGAACAAACTTGTAATTTAAAAAAAAATGTTAGGCGTTATAAGTTATAGGAGTACCGCTAAGTTTCTTCGTTTTTTTTCAAAAACTAATGTTTTATTCTGCAAAAATGATTACAAATTTAATATTCAAAGTAGTGCCCATCGCTAGTCCCATCTTTATGGTAATTCAAGGATCCCTTTGCAGAAATAATCGACCGGTTTGTCGGCTAACCACGAATCGATCCAATTTTTGACATTATCAAAATTGGAGAAGTGCTGATCAACCAGGCCATATTGCGTCGATCGAAAAAGGTAGAAATCGGACGGAGCAATGTCTGGAGAATACGGCGGGTGGGATAGGACCTCCCATATCAGCGTTTCCAAGTATGTTTTGACCGGTTTCGCGACATGCGGCCGATCATTGTCGTGCTGCAAAATAATTTTATCGTGTCTTTCCTCGTATTGTTGCTATTTTTCCTTCAGTACAATGAATTGTCGTCGGTAGAGGTCCCCCGTAATGGTTTCATTCGGTTTTAGCAGCTCATAGTACACCATACCCAGCTGGTCCCACCAAATAGACAGCATAACCTTCTGGTCGTTAATATTCCGCGCGACCGTCGATGTTGATGCATGTTCGGGGTATCCGACGTTTAGGATTGTCGTAATGGACCCACTTTTCATCGCCAGTAACGATTCGATACAAAAAAAACCCTTTCTTTTATGCCGTTGGAGCAGTTGCTCGCACGTGAAAAAAACGACGTTCGACGTCTCGTGGCTTCAATTCATACGGTACCCAATGTCTTATCTTTCGGATCATTCCCATTGCTTTTGAACGATAGGATATGGTTTGCTGAGCTACTCCAAGTGTTTCTGCAAGTTCTTGTTGCGTTTGTGACGGATCTTGATTGAGTAAAGCCTCCAATTCTTCATCTTCAAACTCTTTTAACGGTTCGGAACGTTCTTCGTCCTCCAAGTCCAAATTACTACTTTTAAACCGTGCAAACCACGTCTGACACGTTCGCTCAGTTGGATCATGGTCACCATAAACTTTCTCCAAAATGCGATGACTTTCCGCAGCTTTTTTCTTTATATTGAAGTGATGAACACTCCCTCCAAAAACACTCTCGTTGGTACGGAAAACTATGTTGTTTACGCTTCAACTTTTGACATATACTGAAAAAGACGCACAATGACAGTAGCTTTCCAACTGGAAATTCTATTCACTGGAATGATAATCAAGTTACGCCATCTGTTGTAAAACCGCAGAAACTTACCGGTACACCTAATACATAAAATATTTATCGGTGTTTTACACACTTCGGTATCACAATACCAAAAAAAAGTGTTGGAACTGCAATTTAGCTGAGGGATTTCAAGTGGAAATGGAATTTGGCAGCAGCACAAATGAGAACAGGGCTCGTACGGAAGGTAATGAACCGTGTACAAAGAAAAGTTCGAGCAATGGCCTATGGTAAGGAGAAGACTGAAACATCGGTCTTATAATAAACATAAAACCTACTCATATAATGTTACGTTGAACTATGGATACTCGATTTTATACGTGTTTTTACAGACTTTAGTTACACTTTTTCGAACTGAACTACAGTTTTCGTAAAAAACTGTACAATTTGTAAGCGTTGTTCCGATGTCAGTCTATGATGTAATGGTGAATCGTACTAAATAGGTGGTGTAGATAGAAATTTGTACAACGAGAATGCTCTTTAGAAATGAATAGAAAGGACTATATTCAAATGGTGGAGTTTTATTGTTGTATAAATATCGTAGTGAAATATTTTCGTTTCAACAATACCGTACTGCATACTAGTATGGAAAAAAGTGCTGGTATGAATCCAAATCAAATTGTTCAAGTTATTAACCGAAACGGAAAAGTTACTAATTGTTGCAATGGCGAATATGGTGATATTGCTATATTTTTCGATTCAAGCATGTAAAATTTATAATGAGCAACTGAATTTATCAAATTTATGTTTCATAAATCGTGTAGATTATGAAATGTTTGATTCACGATACTTATTATTCACATTATTCATGGAAGATATAAGAGGCAATAATGTAGAAGTTGGACAAAGTGTAGTGCAATAGTCTCTAATGCATTGTTCGGTATTACAGCAAGTCACTCACTTATTTGCTGTTAGGTTTCTTGTGGTGTTTCGTCTGACTAGTATCATAGTATGCAGGATCGATAATCACCGCAATTAAAACGACGGATATAAAAATACCTTATTATGGATCGAGAATGATACCACGAAGCCTAATCGTATATTCAAGACGCTCGAGGGTATGTGGAAGATTCCAATATTATGTGGAGGAATACTAAAAAAAACTCATAATAAATCTCCCATGAATAGTTATTCTCATGGATTCGATGTATCGTTTATCCAATGTTCTGTTTTTTTTTGTGTAATTGGGAACCTGTTTTATGTTAATTATTTCCCTCGTCCCGCTGTGTATTCCAGAAATCATCCATCCGTTAGATGGTAAACAGCAAGAACCGGTCAGTCGAGTCATCGTTAAAGCTATATATAAATAGTGTTTTTCTTGACTAATTTTACCCAATTCGCAGACTAGCCATATGATCGGTGTACGACGTTTAACGTAGCTGATTTATTGGAACACAAATGCTTCGCCATAATGAAATATTCCAGTTCCAATGAAGATCATCAATCATTACATTATTTCTAATCCTATTCTGATCCCCTTGTTCTTGGAACCACTGATGTAAATCGTTTTGCATCCACATAGTCATTATACATATTAAATAATTACGGAAAGACAAATCAGAAAAAAGATGGCAAACAAAAGCGTACATTGCCAAGGCTATCATTGATAAACTACGGTCTACATATTACAGAAAATCAACCTCCCACTTGATAATTGCAGTATTTATTTTTGTTGATTCATATGGAATCCCAAAAGGCAAGAGGTTTCTCGATGGATAACAAAGCTGTTGATTTTCACTCACCGAACAACTCATGCCGATAACTGTCTAGATTGAGTAGGGTTGACATGATGATGATTTCCGAAGGCCTTAGCGTCGATTAATGTGATGTTCGTGGTGATAACAGAGGACTACTAACACTCAATGCCGACTGGTGTGTTATCAAATACGCAATAAAGAGAATCAATATTTCACTTCCACTGTAGCAGCAGCAGCAGCACTTTTCAACATATGAGTGAACAAATTTACCCAAAATACAGAGTAATTATCAAAAATTGGATTGCTCCTAGTTTGTGTATGAGCCGTTTTTCTTATCACGCGTTTAGCAGCATCAAACACAAATTTCAAATCATTTCACTCCTCGAACAAACCGTGGTAGTAGCAAAAGCTCACTTGTTCCGAATGACTTGTGTAGCTTCGTTTTATGATTTGCTTATCTACGCCTCAACTTTATTCAACTCTCTTAACCATTCGAATCGCGCACTGCCTATTTCACAACATAGAAAAACTTCACCGTGTAATTAAAAAGTACTTAATCTTCAAGTTTTCTGCGATCTATGTCGTTCAACTACAGGATCAAGACTGAGCCTCTCCCGGTGAATCCTCCATCGCACTAGTTCGTTGTTTCATCCCTTGGAGAGACGCGAGGAAACTGAATCAGCCAGCGTTCAATTCTCGACTCGCGCGACACACACGTACGAAATGCGAAGTGTGGTGCTGGAACCCGTTTGCGGTCGATCAACAACGTCGTCGTCGGTCGCCTATGTGATTCCCCGAAACCACTTGTTTGCAGTGGAGCCCTGTGGCGGAGTAAAGAGAACAAAGTGGGTGATGTCATGGCGAAGTTCCGTATACAGATGCGAATTTGGCGTAAACAAAACACATGTACCCGCGTGAGCCGGGTATTCTTGACGAACTGCTCTATTCGAACAAGAGAAGCGTTTTCTCGTGTGCAAGAGAATCGAGTAAATGGTATTTCTCCCGCAGATTCGTTGTTTTCTCGGAAATCATCGCCTAATAGACAACAACCGGCCTTTCAACGATGTTACCTGTGCACATATCTTGCCATACCACACACTGGACGATTCATAATCATAAGAACTTTTCTATAATTTTCAAAACTGATAGGTTATAAGGATAGGAAAATATTGATTTCTATTCATTTCCTAATGTAAATAAGATGATTGGCAAATCTTCTATAGGATTTGTATCATCTTGTCAAAATTCACTCAAATTTTGTGGTTGGAGATATTAGTTAATTATGCACCTTCAAAAATACATTTTCCCAAATATTAGTTTAAACTGTCTTCTGAAAACGCAAAATTCTTTATAAATCGATATAGCTCAAAAATTCCGATCGCTCTAAACGGGTCCTATGAGCGACTTTTAGGAAATTGTCTGAATGTTCATAAACATATATTTTAAAAACGCTAAAATATATTTTTCCATATTTCAAATATGACTTATTTCAGGAAAAATGTAATATTTCAACGTTAAGGTGAAATTCAATTGGCTATTATAAGAACAGTGGACTAAAAATCGAGATTTTGGTTGAATTCCCACCAGAAATTGTTTCAATAACGATATTGAAGCGAAACTAAGAATGATAGGTGGCCAAGAACAAATGATTTGAATAAATGATTTAAATGTCAAAGAACAAATTGTAGAGCGGCTAAATAGCTTCAATATGGTTGACAAAAAAATGCTTTGAATTTTTGAGATAAAATCTATATATATATACAGCCATTCCATGTCAAACCGATATAGTGGTTCTCAGATTTTCGTGGGAAGTGGAAATTTTGTTCTTTGTCGCAAACCATTAGATCCGTATTTTCTTATTTTTTTGTTAGGGTGACCATTTCCATTTTAGGGTGGTCCGAACAATCAAATTTTTCCATTTTTTTCAAAAAGACTTTTTCAAAAATTCATAACTTCTGAACTACTGAGCCGATTTAAACGTTCGACATACAAAATTAAAGCCAATTAGCTGATCTTTTTCGAAAAAATACCAGAGTAGCACAGAATTTCAATTTTGGTTTCGTTATTAATGATTGTATTTATTTTTTATAGTTTTCATGGTCTCGGGACGTTTTTTTCGTTTTTAGGTTATGATTTTCAAAGTCTACCGTAATTATTTCGTAATTATTCATTGTATTTATTATTTACAAGCTGACCCGGGAAACTTCGTCCCGCCCAAAATTTGTTTTTTGTTATTAATACCTTCAAACATTCACGTTTTCTTACTATGAGCAAGTTCATGGGTCCAATCGCAGAACTGGTCATTGATTGATCTTCTGATCGACCCCGTTGAATTTACCTTTTACTATAAAATTCCTAGTATTTCTAACAAAACTCATCATTATAATATAAGATTATTTTCAGACACAATCCTCGTTCAAGATTTTTCAACTACTTGCAAATAACATGTTTCCCCGTTACATGGAATAAATGTTTTATACGAAAAATATGATAGAATAAAGACAGCCCTAAATCGGACAATTCCTTCCTGGAAGTCTGCTCTTATCAACACATCCGGCGATCCTTTTTTTGTACAGATAGAAGATATAGGAGTGCGTTTCATCACATTAAAACCCATTTTCAGTTTCGAACAAAGATCAACTTCGCTAGCGCAAACATCGAATAGACTAACAGCACTTGTCACTATGTAATTGTAGCACATATGGGAATTTAATTTTCCGAATTTTCCCTTTTTCCTTCGAAGTTTTCCGAATATTTTCAATTGCCATGTTTGGTTGGAATATTTTTGGTTGAAATATGTGTAATATTTTTATGGGACCCCCTCACCATTCCAGAGGAGGGAGGGGTGTCATACCATTATAGAAATATTTCTCATACCCAAAAACCCTCACATCCCAAATTGTGCTTGATTAGTTCTCAAGTTATGCAGGAGTTTGTGCTTGTGTGCCCCCTGTAATTTGTGTTTCATTTGTAAAAAAAATTGTCTCCATTTGCTTGATTAGTTTTCGAATTATGCAGAAATTTGTCTTTCATTGGTATGGCAGCTCCCCCTTAGAGAGGGGGTGGAGTGTCTAACCACCGTAAAAACATTTATTGCACCCTAAAACCCTCACATGCCAAATGTGGTTTCATTTGCTTGATTAATTCTCGAGTTATGCAGAAATTTGTGTTTCATGTTTATGGCAGCCCCACCTAAGAGAGGAGGGAGGAGTATCTGTTCATCATAGAATCATTTATTGCACCCTAAAACCTCCACATGCCAAATTTGGTTCCATTTGCTTAATTAATTCTCGAGTAATGCAGAAATATGAGTTTCATTTGTATGGCAGTTTCATAGTTTCATAGTTTCAAGTTTCATAGAATGTTCTTCTTCCGAGAACGAGAATCGTTTTACGATAATATAATTTTCATTTTCCGGTCTAAAACTATGATATAACTGAGTTCCGGAAATTTGCTTCAGATTATTATAACGAGTTTTAAGCTTTCTTTCCATTGCTTTATAACTTGTCTCTGAAAAAAAGCATAATGAATTTTCGAATCTATTTCGGAAATTACCCATGTATAAAGTTCTTTTGCAGTTGTAATGTGATGACCCTATAAACTTGCTTTAGCAGCATTTCGCTTCAAAACTCCTCCTAAAGCGTAACATGGACCTTTCCCATGGCATGTGGCGAAAATGTTCCACTCCGCATCTATACCAAACTCTTTTGACGTAGGACTACGTCTTTCATTTCTATACCGGGGTGTAAAATCAAAGTTTCGAAAACGAAAGCGTTACGCCGGAGACCGAGATTTTGAGTGTTAATAGCTCCTAAACAACTGAACGAAATGGTATGATAAACACTTCATTCGAAAGATAAAATGTCTACGCGTTCTATACTTGTTACTTTCTGATCCAAAAACTTGTTTCAATAGTCTTAAATTTGCTTTCAAAATAGGCTATTGAAATCACCAATCAGTATATAAGCGAGCGCCGCTCGGAAATCCACTCAGTTCTAATTGAACAGCGATTGGAGCATGTTGTCGCTGTTGTGGTAAAGCTCTTCATTTATCATGAAAGCGCGGATGAACGGTGTCACCAAGAGCCTGTTTGTGCACCTTAGGCCAGAAGGGAATCCATCAGGAGGAGAGTGATGCTACAAACGGTTCCCCGGGAAGATCTCGAAGCAGCCGCTACACACACACACATACACGCACGGAATTCTTTCCGTTTGGATCGAGAAAGATCCGGAAAATAATCTGCCAGTTCCTCTAGGAATTTAAAAATACATTCATGTGAAAGAGTTTATTTGAATGTTTTCTATCCATGTAACACTGTGACCAAATATGTTTCAATCAAGTGCTATTAACAGATGGTTATCGAGTTAGCATTAACCACTGGTGGGCTTCCAGTATCGAGGAAAATGTGGAAATATCTAATCGTTACTGAAAATAATCTGCCAGTTCCTCTGGGAATTTAAAATTACATTCATATGAAAGAGTTTATTTTAATGTTTTCTATCCATGTAACACTGTGACCAAATACATTAGGTTTTGTGATTTTTCAATCAATCGCAATCAACAGGATAGCTTCTGAAGATTATTCTTCCCCATCAGTAGGATATTTCCGTATCCAATATTGGATGCATAAAACCTTGTGCCTCCAACGTAACGCTCTCGTTTTCGAAGTTCTCCAAATATTCATTCATTCAGAATGAATTCAGATTCAACTTCATACAAATGATCTCTAAATCAACGATAGTCCTACGTCACCCTTGCGGTTATACCATAGATATAACCCACTTCCTGTTTTTTTTTTCATTTGGAACAAATTAAAGGCTGTCATCTTATTTTTGTACTGACTACCTGATCCATCTGAGAAAAAGTGAAAAGTCAGGCAACTTCCTTTTGATAAAATTAACACAATCTAAAATGAATAAACGAACTGCAACGTGGATATGCTTGGAAGACTCCGCGATTGCAGTGAAACTTTAAATTTGAAGTATGATCATCCTTATAATAAATAACAAATGTGTTTGCTGTGCGTTTGCCCAATGAAAATCTTGTACAGCGTCTGTACAACAAATGAAAAATTTTCAGAAAAATCACAAATTATTACACATTCCGTCACTTTCAAGTTAGTTTTCAGATATTTCAAATGTCTCCCTTGTTGTTCAGCTATGAAATGATGTGCTGATAAATCAGATAATTTATCCAGAAACATGTCTATGAATTCTTGAGTTTCCAATTCCACTAAATCCATGATGCAACGGTCAGCTTGACGCCATCGTTTAAATTGTAAGGATTCCACATTCCTATTGGTCAGAATAGTAACCATTTCTGATCCCATATACTCAGTACCTGGGCAATGTTTACATGTTTTTAACCAACACTGTTCTGTAGGGTTGGTGCAAAGAGTTTTTAACAATATGTCTTGGTATGATTTTACATCAGCTGGAAGTGCCTTTCTATCATGAAGAGTTTTAAAAATTAGTTTGATATTTTGGTGATAAACACATATGTGTGTACCACTCGTTCCTGCCAGAATGCAATGCTTTGGGCGGTTACTTGCAAACATGCAAACACCCTATCTTAATTGCAGGATATTGTTCTTTGAAAATGGCGTAAGCTTCTTGTAAATTACATAACACCAATCTTCGTTGTATAATATACCTTGCCATCAACATTTTTTGAAATCGACTTATTTCGTCACTGGTATAGAAATCACGCACGAGTGATTGAGTTTCTTCTGCCAAAGACGCACTGCTTAGCCTTTTTGCCGGTGTTGTCATTATGCCCTTGTCCTCCTGTAGTATTTTGGCCCTTTTCTGCCATATGTTGAGAAACATCGAATTCCTTCTTTTTTTATAGGTTGTCCAGCTTTTAGGCAAAGTGGTGGGAATACGATACTTCTCATTGTTGTCATGAGTTTTTCGAAACTTTTCCTTAGGTTGCTGAATTATTTCATCCTCGCTTGTAGAATGTACGCTGGCAATACTCGTGATTGATTCCAAAATGGGTGTTCCTAGCGACGGTAATGACACTGAAATTTAATAAAAAATATATATTTAGCAACCTTGCGAACAATTAACTTATTAGATTCGTTATTAGAATTTTTACTAATACACTCAAGTCAGTTTATTGAAACCTAAAGCTTACCTTGGCTGTCGACAGCAGGAACTTCGGATGGTCCAGTGATGGGTGGCTCTGAGAACAGTAATTGGAGGCAAAAGGGAATTGAACTACAACTTGATAAAAGTACAAAACCTCTTGGCTTAAGGTGCGTGTTTTAGTTTGTGAAAAACAACTTTTTTAGCTGCGGTCAGTATTTCAAGTGATTTTTGTTCGTCATTTCTCTGGTCTTTATACAATTTTGATTCCTACCCACTAGTCGTCTCTACATTTCTTGCCTTTATCTGATACATGTTTTTCATTGTCCTTAATCTCTACCGATAACTATACCTATTCTACCCATTAAGCTACCTACGCAAAAAAAAACATTTTAACTTTGAAAAATCATAATCATAACAAAATCATATCTCTGATTTTTGAATATGTTATGTGAAAAAACTCAGCTTCAAGAAAAAATATAAAAAAGCGCCCTTGGTTCCGAAACTATGTAAGCTATAAATAATAAATACAATAAATAATTACGAAACAAAATATATTAAAAAATATAGTGCCTTTGGTTCCGAGACCATGAAAACTATAAATAATAAATACAAGGAATAATTACGAAATAATTACGGTAAACTTTGAATAATCATAACTTAAAAACAAAAAAAAAACACCTCTCTGGTTTCGAGATATGTTGTGTAAAAAATTATCAGCTTTCCAAAAAAAATATAAAATAATATAGTGCCTTTGGCCCCGAGACCATGAAAACTATAAAAAACAAATACAATCATTAATAACGAAACCAAAATTGACATTTTGTGCAACTCTGGTATTTTTTCCAAAAAAGGTCAGCTAATTGGCTTCAATTTGATATATCGATCATTTAAATCTAATTGCCATAGGGAAGCTGTCGGGGAAAGTTACATCGTCAACGGATGCGTCAACGAACAATTTATCAAAATCAAAACTGGATCAAGCACGAATTCCGCAGAACACGCTGACTATGGACACCGCAACTGGAAGTCGATATGGAGAAAAAGCTGTTGCTCAGTAGTTCAAAAGTTATGAATTTCTGAAAAAAGTCATTTTTTGAAAAAAGTGGAAAAATTTGATTTTTCGGACCACCCTAAAATGGAAATGGTCACCCTAACAAAAAAATAAAAAAATACGGGTCTAATGGTTTGCGACAAAGAACAAAATTTCCACTTCCCACGAAAATTGACAGACAGACTTATGGTTGGAAGCCGACGCGTGCAAATTTTAGCAAAGCAACAGTCTAGGGCGACTTCCAACACGATTGCATCTACGCCGGCTGCATCAATCGAAAATTCGGGTAAACCATCCGTGAACGAGTCTTCATCTCTTGTTCATGCTGTTGGTAGCAGTAACAGGCCGCACTCTATCATCTCCAGTCATCACACCTCGCCCACTGACAGAAACCAAACTGGTGGTAATGTTACCCGGCGTAGTACAGGGACTCTGTACGTTGCTAATATTGGACAGGTTACTGACGTAGCATTCTATGTTACTCCGTTTACCCCAGATCAAAAAGAGGACGATGTAAAACAACATATACACGACATTGTCAATGTGGACTCATCGCTGGTCAAAGTTGTGAAGCTAGTTCCTCGAGGGAAAAGCCTGGATGACTTGTCATTTGTCTCTTTTAAAGTGACAGTCAGCAAAGCTGTTTCAAACGTGGTCGGCGATCGTTGGTACCGGCCTGAAGAAGTCACTGTCCGAGCCTTTGAACACAACTCAAAAAACGATTCTGCTTCTACTCGTCTGAATATGTCATAGAGTTAGCAAAAAACGACCAACCATAATCAACATTAAGCATCGAGGACAACTCGGGACGCACACAAAAAGGCTATATGGGCAGCCCTTATCCTCTCGGCACAGTCGAGCCATATCACTTCGGTCACTGTCGCAGTCGTCCCGTTCCTGTGCTCGATGGTGGATATAGTGCAGCCCAGCCTGTTCTGGCAGGCAAGTTATTTTCCGGTATTGAATCGTCGTTCTCTCACAAAATTTCGGCTTTCAGCAATTCCTCACAAAACGTTTGCTACCATCAAGCTTTTCATCATATTGAGGCCACTGGAGGTGTTAAGCAGTTGCCGGGATGCACGTCAATAAGCAGTATGGAAGCCTCTTCTACGCGCAGACCAGTCGTGACCAATCAGGCTACCAGTTCATCCCTGCAATCAAATCGATTCAGTTCCAATCGTCACAGTCGTCCCGGTCCTGTGTCTGTATCTACGGAAGAGGTCTTCCAGCCTGCTTCTCCATGCAAGAATACTTTCATTTCGAACAATATGCTTCCTGATCCATTCACCATCCATAGATTGCATCAGCCTACAGTATCTGTCCAGAACACTCGAAACGCACAGAATAATGACGATGCCCACAACGTGAGCAGCATAACGGTTTTCTACCAAAATGTGAGAGAACTTCGTACCAAAATTGTCGACCTGTTTCTGACTACATCGAATACGGAGTATGATGTTATCGTTCTCACCGAATCATGGTTGAATGATGATATCCATTCCGCTCAACTATTTGGTGACTATTATACGGTATTTGACCCAATTACGACGGGGAAAAAAGAGGAGGCGGCGTATTCATTGCGGTATCTAAGAAGTTTATCTCTTCGAAATCAGTTACACAAGTTAGCGATGCAGTGGAGCATCTTTGGGTGAACGTACATGGATCAGACAATATCATTGTTGTCGGGGTGTTACATTTGGCGCCAGATCTTGCAGTTGATGCCGACATCATCGAAAAGCATCTTGAGTCCGTTACCAATGTCACTGAATCATTGAAGCCGAGCGATTCTCATATTCTTTTTGGAGATTACAATCAACCTAACCTTGTCTGGTTGAATTCTGCTGCTGGTTTTCTGTACGCTGATCCTTTGGAGTCTAGATTTTCGACATCTAGCGCTCATCTCGTCGATGGAATGTATACAATGAACCTGAAACAAATGAATTACGTCAAAAATAACGAAGGCCGTTCCCTGCATCTGATATTCATCAACGTAGAGGCTGTTTCAACGTGTACCGTGGTAGAGGCTTCCGAACCTCTGATTGAAGCTGACGTGTTCCATCCTGCAGTTGTCGCCAGATTGCATTTTCCAGAACCTGTAATTCATGATGATTCCATCGATGACATGCGATTTGATTTTCGCAGAGCAAATTTCGATAAAATTAGTCGTGCTATTTCTAACTACGATTGGGTCCAGCTTCTTGATGACGACTCCGACATTGCTGTCTCACAGCTTACTAGCACACTTATTCATCGCTTTGTCCCTCCACCGCGCCCTAGAAGTAAACCACCTTGGTCGAGTCACCAGCTCCGCGAATTGAAACGCCTAAGAGTACTCTATAACCCTTTCGATACGACTCATATTTTTTTAGATATAAATTATCAAAGATTTCTCTTATTCAAATCGATACGCCCTTTTCAAAAGTTACACTTGAGTCAAAAAATTCTCAAATGCTGTGGGAAACTCATATCTCCTCCAACCCAAACGGAATACAAACTTCCGTTCGAATCTGAAATACAAGTTTTTAAAATTTGCATTTTTAGTTCGATTTCATTTGGAATTGCACAATTTCAAACTGCCTTTAGACGTGCCTCAAGAGTTCTTTTGCTTCACATACACACTGAAACTAGATGTAGATGTCGTCGCTTTACCTTCGATAACCCGAATAGGTTACCAACTCGCATCCAAATGGTATTAATCTGACGAGAGTCGTTAGAAAAATTGATTCAGTAAACTGACATATCACATTAATGTAGAAGTTAGACAACTATTTCAATCTTGGGATGGATTATTAACATGATTGAGGGGTGATTTCTCACTAAATTGATGGAAAACGTTTCTAACGTTGCTAATGTTACTAATTATACAATATAAGATTTATACCATGTTCCATTCTGTAAAAAGTAACTTTCCTAGGACAAAACCCGACCGTTTAAATTAGTGCCAAAACATGTCTTTGTCGAACCCAAATCGCGAGCTTTAAGAAATAAATTAATAAAATAATCCCTTAAATTTCAATGTTCATTATTATTAAACATATTACAACTACTTTCAATTATGGATCTGATTGCTGATAAATTATATAGCACAAGTTGCTTCATAGTTGTTATTATTAAATCTACAATCTACAGTATTAAATCGAACCCATTCGATTTTTGAAGGCACATACTTTCTTACTGAAAGTGCATAAATGTAATGAATTCATGTACGACTCAAATGATTTTACTTGCATACGCAGGATTACAGTTGAATCAACTACAATTGTTCCGGGAAATCTGTACAAATAGACAACTCTACTGTGGTAACAATCTACTGTTCACACTCGTTCTATCGCTTAACAAGGCTCCTTCTTCACGCGCACTCAGGAAACTGAAGTTCTCGATTTGTCCCCATTCACACTTGTTGGGTTAGCTAAATCATCCTTCCCAGCAATATCAACGGTCGTTTTACGACGCTTCTGCTCTGCCCCTGTAACTGTTTTAGTTGGCGTATTCTGCTTATCCTTTTCTTCGCGGATTTTCTCTCTCAAGCACCGGAGCTTTCTGGAACTAATCACGCTAGAATTCGCAAGATTGGAGCGCTTCTTCTCAGTTGTTTTAATAACTTCTTTTTGCTCATTCTTGACTTTGATATCTTTAGATCGATCCATCAAGTGAGCAATATCCAACGAGTGTCTCCTTTTGATAATTGAATCGGTGGAACCAAGTGTTTTTGTGATTGACTCATGTTTTGGCCTTTTTGTATCTTTCACTTTCAGGAGCTTCTTCCTCGCCTTGGTGCGAAGCTTGGATCTGGGGAATCTTGCATTAGTGACCATATTGATGGATAAAGATGACAACAACGATTTCAAACGCTTTTCTTGCTGTGAATCCTTTGAACTCGTTAGCGGTTGATTAGTTATGTCTCGATTTACTTTTGTTGCCACATTATCACTCCCTGTGGATTTACTAAAATTTGTAGCAACGCTGCAGTTGGATCCTAAAATATTCTGCACGAATTCTTCATCAGCTTGTTTGTTCATATGTTGGCTATCAACCATCACCATAACGCTGTCCCGTCCATTCGAAATTAGGCTTTCTTTACCGGAGGAAGGTGAACTTTCCATTAAAGTACGGCAACTTGTAGTTGTTTTGGGAGAATTTTCGATCGCTACAATCGTTGGATTAAAGGGCGGCGCAGCAACGGAAGGTGTCATAGCACTTGTTGAAGACATGGTTGAGTTCGAGAGTAAATCAACTGTTTCGGTCTGTTGTTCGGTTGACTCCGCCGTATCCGGTGTTTCAACTTTAATCCGGATCGGTAGTAAACGACCCGCGAACGGTTGAGGGTTAGAGTTGACATTCCGATTCGATGGTACCTCTACCACTGACAACGATGAGATGGAGTTGCAGCGTTGATTGGTGATAGCTCGACTTGTGGCCGTTGAGCTCGTCGGAAGACTATTTGGATCCTTCATTATATCGATACCATTCTCGATCAAATATTGGCGCAACTTGGTATCGGATTCAGTGGCCTGACGTTTAAAATTATATGCAACATTTAGCTGAACGATACATAAATCGCAGATCATTGGCGGCAAGTTTTCCATATCATCAATCTTAAAAAAAGTAATATAAGGCTTAGAAATCCAATTTGATTAAAATAAATCACAGAACTCGGCAGCACTGCTTGTTTATGGAAAAAAAATTCCGACACATACCTTCAACAGTGTTACGTAGCGTAACTTTTCTGAGATTCGATTCAACGAGGATACATTATAAAGTGCCTCATGGGTTACAGTTTTCTGGAAAATACTTCTTGAGCCTTCCATCAAACATATTCTACATATTTTCGCTAGATTTTCATTCATGATGGATCCGTTTAAGGTGAATCTTCTGGGCTGAATTTTGAAGGTTATAATCTGTTGATGCTTCTTGTTGGTTTTTGTTTCCGCTTTCGTCCCTGATTGCGCCAGTTTTGTGCTCAGACGCAGGAGATGAGAAAACAGATCGTAAATAGCGCGATAATTTTTCACATTTCCACTTCAGTAAATTACAAATATTTTACAGCTGTCGAACCCGAAAATCGCGAAACTTTCCGTCTTTGACCTACTTTTGCTTAAAGTTCAATATTTTTTACTTCAGAAGGGATCTGTTTTGCTAATGACGACAATAATGCACAAAATAACTTCAGAATCAACACACGCCAAATGAGATGAATCGCGAACTGGTGAATTTAGCTCAGCTCCTCTCGCAGCCTGTTGTCCCATTCTTGCATTGAAAATATTTAATGGGAGTGGAAGAGATGAAAACAAATTGTACGGAGCATACCCTGCGAGTTATTGATCGAAAGGATGAACACCATGAGTACACTCTCCCAAAAAATTGGTACATATGACGAATTTTTTGGGAAATATCAACAACGATTAGTGATTTTTTGCAACACGAATTATTCGTTCATATCTAAGACGTTCATATTACGTTATAAAGCTTATTTTTCAACCCTTTAAAATGAACACAAATTTACGCGAATTTTTGGGCATTTTTTTCGTCAACCAATCAGAACGAAGCGCGGGATCAAGGCGCGTAGAAGTATATCCTAAGGTGGGCCAACTTGCTAAAACCACTCTTCAGCCATCTTGGAAATCTACTGTGTTTTGTTTGTAAACAAAACACAATACGCTAGTGCCGAAGCTCGCTCCTGATCAGTCTGTCTCTTACACGCTTCAAGGAAATAATTCCCCTTCTGCTTTCTTCCGTACTGATTTCATATACCACTCCCCTAACCAACTTAGTGACGAAACGGCCTCACCTAGTACCATAGACCCGTCTTGCGCGGGATCTTCGGCGAAAAGCGAAAAAGGATGAAACTTTCCAAGCTTTTGCTGTGAAAAAATACGAATTCGCCTAGCTTTGACAGTTGTCTCTGCCCACATCAGAAAGTTGAAACAAGATAATCGAGATAGATGCAACAAGATATGAAAAATTTCGACCAGCTTCACATCGATGGAACGATGTAAGGGGCTGTCCACATACCACGTGGACAGAAATAGCATGATTTTAAACACCCTCCTCCTCCTCCGTGGACAAGCGTGGACATTCCTTATACCCATCCCTCTGTTGTCCAGGTGAAAATTTCTCCAGTTTTGGGAAAAAAAATCAAGAAAATTAAATTTTTATTTAATAATTTTAATTTTTACGCTCAAATTTCATTTCAAGTATGTTTTTATTTACTATTCCATTTTTTTTTATCCAGTTCATTTATTTGTAAGGCTCAATCGCATAAGCTTTGCGGAGCCGCTAATTCAAGGTTTGTTTATACAAAGTTTCAACTAATTTCTATGTTTAGTAGGATTCGACCGAATACTCGCGGTTTACTCGAGGTTAAAAGGGCAACATTTTTGTGGGACGGGTCAGGTTGGGGATATGGATATGAGGTATCGTTGTCTCAACCGAGGGTTGCCGCACGCACTGTAGCATTGTGCATAATGACCAGGGATAGCATCTGGTGTTCGACTAGCTGTCGAGGGTGGGCGACGGTGAGATGGGGGGACAAGACAAACAAACTAATAACGAAAAAGAAAAACACAAAAGCATTAAATACTTATACTAGACCGTTTCACAAACATATAGATCAACTGCATATAGCAGATGTCGCGAGTTCCCAACACGTCTCTAACAGGAACATAGGGTTGTCTTCCTTGGACCTCAAGGGCATTCAAAAGGTACTCTCTGGCTGCTTAATTATCCGTACATTGCCAAACTGCGTGATCGATGTCATCGTAACCGTTTCCACACCGACAGACGTTGCTTTGAACAAGATTTATTCTGTGGAGATGCACATCTAGCGAGTAGTGGTTGGACATAAGTCTACTCGTTACACGAATGAAGTCACGACTTAAGTCCAAACCTTTGAACCACGCTCTCGAAGAAACCTTTGGAATAATTGAATATAACCACCGCCCAAGACTTCCAGTGTCCCAATCGGTTTGCCAACTCAAGAGGGAACTCTGACGCAGTAATTGGAAAAATTCATC
This sequence comes from Toxorhynchites rutilus septentrionalis, assembly GCF_029784135.1. NCBI lineage: Eukaryota > Metazoa > Arthropoda > Insecta > Diptera > Culicidae > Toxorhynchites > Toxorhynchites rutilus. The sequence goes on from NC_073745.1 coordinate 250,747,941, forward strand.
GTATGAAATCTGTCTATCAAACAATTCGCCTTCCTGGGCACCCACCTTTGCGAGAGTGTCCGCCTTCTCATTGCCAGGAATTGAGCAATGAGAGGGGACCCAAACAAAGGTTAACTTATAAGATCTTTCGATCAGTGCACTCATCTGCTGTCTCACTTTTGTGAGGAAATAAGATGGGTGCCTAGTAGTTTTCATCGACTGGAGAGCCTCAAGCGAACTGAGACTATCCGAGAAAATGAAGTAATGGTCTGCAGGCTTGTTGGAGATCATCCCCAATGCGAAGTCGATTGCTGCCAGCTCAGCAACATAAACGGAACAAGGTTCCTGCAGTTTACGGAAGGCGCTTGAATTTTCATTGAAAACACCGAAGCCAGTGGATCCATTGAGGCGAGACCCATCAGTGAAGTATCTTTTCATGCAATTGACTTTTTGGTACTTTCGGTTAAAAATACGGGGAATGAAAGTTGGTCGAAGCTGATCTGAAATCCCAAGTATTGCTTGTTTCATCGACAGATCGTATTCAATTGAGGAACTGCTGATGATGAAGTGAGCACGGTCTGGAGTAAACGATGGAAGACAAATATCTGATGAAATATAGTGATGATAAATTCTCATAAACCGAGATTGTATATTTAGATGAAGCATTTTATCAAAGTTTTCAATCACAAGTGTGTTCGTGATACCGCATTTCACCAGTATTCTGAGAGAAAGTTCCCAGAATCGGTTCTGTAGAGGAGTTACTCCTGCCAGAACCTCGAGACTCGTGTTATGCGTTGAGTGCATACAGCCGAGAGCTATACGCAGACAATGATATTGAATTCGTTCCAATTTTAGAAGGTGACTTTTAGCTGCTGAGAGAAAGCAGAAAGAGCCATACTCCAGAATAGATAGAATAGTTGTTTTATAAAGCGTTATGAGATCTCCCGGATGAGCTCCCCACCACGTGCCGCAAATCGAGCGGAGAAAGTTGACTCTTTTTTGACATTTTTGCTTCAAATACGTAATGTGGGTATTCCAAGTGCATTTTGAATCAAACCAGACACCAAGGTACTTGAAGGTCAATGATTGGGTAATGTTTCTCCCCAAAAGCTTAAGTTGCAATTGGGCTGGGGACCGCTTTCGAGTAAACACTACCAGTTCTATTTTCTGCGGCGAGAATTCTATCCCTAAGTTCCTTGCCCAAGAAGACATGTTATCTAGGGAATTTTGCAATGGTCTTTGCAAGTTTTCGGCATGGGGACCTCTGACGGAAACCACACCATCATCTGCAAGTTGTCTTAGCGTGCATTGTTCTGCCAAACAACTGTCAATATCTTTCACATAAAAATTATAAAGAAGGGGGCTGAGACATGAGCCTTGGGGTAGACCCATATAACTATTTCTGGAAGTTGTCAGCTGTCCAAGGGTGAAGTTCATTTGCTTTTCTGACAACAAATTGTACAAGAAGTTATTCAAAATTCCAGGAAGTCCACATCTGTTCAGATTGTCTGACAGAATTTCTATGGAAACTGAATCAAAAGCTCCCTTAATATCCAAGAATACTGAAGCCAGTTGCTCCTTGTGCGCAAAGGCCAGTTGAATATCTGTAGAAAGCAACGCCAGGAGTGGCTGGTTTTCTTTTAAATGAAGCACTTGGAACTTTTCTTTTTTGTGCTTCCAGTGAGCTTTTATACAATAAATCGATGAAGAATCGATATTCTTCCAATGGTGGATGTATATCTATTGATTCGATACCGATTGTTACCGCCGTTGCAAATTTTTGCCAGTCGATGTTCCTTGTTAGATCAAATGGAACTCGAGATGGTTCAGTGGATTGCGGGCTACACTTGATTGATATATTGATTGGCAAGTGATCGCTACCATGGGGATCATTGATGACCTTCCACTGACAATCTAATGATAGCGAGTTTGAGCACAAAGATAGATCGAGTCGGCTTTCCCGAGCCGGAGGTTTTGCAATTCGTGTCACTTCACCAGTGTTCAAGATAGTTAAGTTGAAATCGTCACATAAATCGTAAAAAATAGCCGCCCTAGCGTCATCATAAAGATCGCCCCACCCAGGGAGTTCATGTCACCCAAAATTAGAACTGGGGTTGAGAGAATCGAAATTAGATTCCAAAGTTGACTACGGCTAATGGAAGTATTCAGGGGAACGTATACTGAAGCTATGCAGAGTTCTTTATTCTTTGCAGTTATTTGACAAGCGACGATTTCGACGGCTGATAGAGCTGGGAGAGGAATTTTATAGAAAGAGTAGCACTTTTTGATCCCTAAAAGTACTCCTCCATAGGAATCATCTCTATCCAGGCGAATAATATTAAAATCGTGGAAGTTGAGTTCTGTGTCAGAAGAAAGCCATGTTTCGGAAAGAGCGAATATATCACAATCATAATTTTGAAGTAAAAATTTGAACGAGTCTTGTTTAGGCACTAGACTACGGCAGTTCCATTGTAGCACATTGATCATATCTTCTACTACGTTAGATGAATTATCCATCGAAAGATATGATTGATGCAAGGAGGGGCCATGAAGCAGTCAATTGCTTAAGATAAGACTTTAAAGATGGAAGCAAGGCAGAAATAAGGCTTCTGAGGGGGTCTTGAATTTTGAACGTGTTTAGTATGAAGTCCACAATGTCCGAAAAAGCTATCAATCCTCGATTAGACGCGAATTTTCTACGAGAAGATCGAGGAGCAGCGTTTTTATTTCTCTCTTCTCTGGGTAATGACGTAAAATCCTTGCTGCAACCAGGAACTGGCTGAGCAGGAGCCTTCGGATTCGTTTTTTTGCTACTATTACCCTTGGAATTAGACAATCTTCCGAGGGTCATTTTAGCTTTCTTACGGTGCACCATTGGTGAAGAGAGCTTTCTTTTTGATGATTCATCCTTTATTGAAGATGCAGCCGAAGTATGACCCTCATCAGAATCAGAATCCGATTCTTGAGATGACAAAACCGAAAATTGGTTTTCATTTTGAGCGGCTGATGCGGTCTTTAGCATTTCAGCATAAGTCCGCTTGGAGCGTCCAGCGATAGAACGCTTCACTTTATCGGAGTGCTGTTTGTACCTTGGGCACTCTTGTAGAGGGTGAGGATTCTCGCCACAGTGAATACATTTTTCCGCTGTTTGAGTGCAAGAATCCTCACTATGTTTATCGCCACATTTGCCGCAACGAAATTTGTTGCCGCAGTGGCTAACCGAGTGTCCCAACTTTTTACATTTGGTACAATTATAAACCCGCGGTACAAACAGGCGCACTGGGAAAAAAACATTTTCTACTTTCACATAGTTTGGGAGAACAGAACCTGCGAAAGTAACTCGAAAAGAGTGCGAGGGCTTATAAACTTTTTTATTTTCTTCCAAAGATGCTGAATGCAGATTTCTAACATCCAGGATCTTTACAAGATCTCCAATTATCGAGTTTTTGAAGGAACCCGACGCTTGTTTTAGTTCATCGACACTCAGACTCGCGTCGGTTACTACGCCTTCTATCTCCACTTCTCGAGAAGGGATGTAGATGTGATACTCCCTGTTAAAAACTTCGTGGTCAACAATCTTGTTGGCCACATCAAAAGTCGGTGCTTCTACACGCAGTTTGTCCGGTCTCTCTTTATGTATCGAGACGCCCTTATAATTACGCAGCAAATCTCTTGAAATATCAAGTGTTCTCAAAGCTTTTTCCTTGGGCCGAAAGAAAACAACCCATGGTGCCTTCGAGGACTGTTGATAATAACGCGTCCGCGCAACATTGGCATCAGCAGATGTCATAACGGTTGCGCAGACGGTGCGCAACCGCCTATGAAAACGAAAAAAAAACTCGCACGCACACACACAACTCACACGCACACACTCGCGCAAAAACTCAACTTAAAACTAACTTAGACTAAAAACTAACTTAAACTAAAAACTAGCTCAAATCAAAAATCTTCTTGAAAAAAAAAACAATAATTTCGTAAAAAAAAAATTAATAAATAAAAACTCAATAAAAAAAACAGGAAGTGGGTTATATCTATGGTATAACCGCAAGGGTGACGTAGGGCTATCGAGATCATTTGTTTGAAGTTGAATCAGAATCGCCATTCTGAATGAATGAATAAATGAATATTTGGGGGACCTCGAAAACGAGAGCGTTACGTTGGAGGCACAAGGTTTTATGCATCCAATATAGGATACGAAAAACCTTGTTCTGAAGAATAATCTACAGAAGCTAACCTGCTAACTGTACTTGATTGACAAATCACAAACCCAAATGTATTATATGGATATTTTATGGATAGAAAACATTAAAATAAACTCTTTCGCTTGAATGTAATTTTCAATTCCAAGGGGAACTGGCAGATTATTTTCCAGCAATGATAAGATCTTTCCGGAACTTTCTCGATGCTGAATGGCATCCAAACGGAAAGAATTCTGCGCGTGTATGTGTCGATCCTTCGCCGTCCACCTCCTCCAGCACGTTAGGCAACGATGTTGTCTTGTCGATGTCCTCACGAAAAATGAATGTGTCTCACCACCAGAATATCGCTAAAGTATGCTTTTTGTGTGTGATTGAATCGAGAGAAGGTGTGGTTTACGATGGCAATTTGGAAGGCAAACTAGAGGGGAATGAACTCTCTGAGCTCGGAACTTTCGGCGACTGAGTAATAATCGATTGCGGGCGCATACAATATTGGATACGGAAATATCCTACTGATGGAGAAGAATAATCTTCTGAAGCTATCCTGTTAATTGCGATTGATTGAAAAACTACAAAACCAAATGTATTTGGTCACAATGTTACATGGATAGAAAACATTCAAATAAACTCTTTCACATGAATGTATTCTTAAATTCCCAGAGGAACTGACAGATTATTTTCAGTAACGATTAGATATTTTTTTCACATTTTCCTCGATACTGGAAGCCCACCAGTGGTTAATGCTAATTCGATAACCATCTGTTAATAGCACTTGCTTGAAACATATTTGGTCACAGTGTTACATGGATAGAAAACATTCAAATAAACTCTTTCACATGAATGTATTTTTAAATTCCCAGAGGAACTGGCAGATTATTTTCCAGCAATGATTAGATCTTTCCGGAACATTCTCGATGATGAATGGCATCCAAACGGAAAGAATTCTGCGCGTGTATGTGTGTGTAGCGATGTCTTCCCGGGGAACCGTTTGTGGCATCACTCTCCTCCTGATGGATTCCCTTCTGGCCTAGGGTGCACAAACAGGCTCTTGGTGACACCGTTCATCCGCGCTTTCATGATAAACGAAGAGCTTCACCACAACAGCGACAACATGCTCCAATCGCTGTTCAATTAGAACTGAGTGGATTTCCGAGCGCCGCTCGCTTATATACCGATTGGTGATTTCAATAGCCTGTTTTGAAAGCAATTTTAAGACTATTGAAACAAGTTTTTGGATCAAAAAGTAACAAGTATAGAACGCGTATACATTTTATCTTTCGAATGAAGTGTTTATCATACCATTTCGTTCAGTTGTTTAGGAGCTATTAACGCTCAAAATCTCGGTCTCCGGCGTAACGCTTTCGTTTTCGAAACTTTGATTTTACACCCCGGTATAGAAATGAAAGACGTAGTCCTACGTAGTCAAAATTTAGTCTGATGAGCTCGAACAACTTGAACAACCCTATTCAGGGAGCTATACAACGCTGCACGCTACGGTATAAGCACAAGAGCGAGACGGCAAAAACTATTCTATTGTACTTCTCTGTTTGATGTTTGGTGAAGATACAAATGTGACGCTCAATGGAACCAATTCACAGAACACCGGTCCAGCGTCGCTGGAGAGGTGCTGCTTCCTCGCTGTTCCGGATGCGTTGGCACTTAACTTGTCACCAATGGGCGAAAGAAAAAAAAACAACAACCAAAAATCACTTTGGCGGAGGGGGAAAAAAAACTTTCCAGCTTCGATATTGTAGCGGAGGGCGGACAATGTGTGTCCGTCTCTTGCAAATAATCGACGAGGAATGATTTACTATTCCATGTTTTTATTGATAAAAATGATAACCTTATTAATGGTTACGATTTGTCTTGAAATCTTCGAATTTTTTCAATATTTTCCGGGAGCTCATTATTTTCTTCCGAATTCCATTTACGTTATCTCCATCTATATCAAAATATCGTTTGTGAACCTACTCTTGAGTATTTTTATTAAAGCTGGCTCGCTGTTTGAGTTTTTAAAAAATCAGACAATGAAATCAAGCGTACATTCTACTAAGGGTGGTCATACACCGTTTGACCGAAGCCAAATATTTGACCCTTATTGACAGATAAAATTTGATCGACGTGCACTGATCAGACCAAAAAAATTTATTAGGCATCCAGTAACTGAATATTTGCTTTTCGTGTTTTGTGTCGAATATATTTGACACAAAACACGAAAAGCAAATAATCAGTTACTGGATGCCTAATATAATTTTTCGGTCTGTTCTTCAAACTTGTCGGTACATGGTTAGGTTACCTTAAATATTTCAGTAGATTTTTTCCATGTTTGCATTACCAATGGTTTGGTAGCTTTTTTTAGTAAGCCATTTTCTGGGTGTATAGGTTGGTAGTATTTATCTGAGAGAGAGGAGCCAGCTCGCGTTTGTTGTGATCGCCCTTATGCAGCGCGAACCAGTCACGGTGAACCCAAGGCGCGTAGAAGTATATCCTAAGGTGGGCCAACTTGCTAAAACCACTCTTCAGCCATCTTGGAAGTCAACTGTGTTTTGTTTGTAAACAAAATACAATACGCTTGTGTCCAAGCTCGCTCGTGATCAAGGATGGAAAACAAGGGAGCATGATGTGGTTTACGATTAATCGCAAACTGCACAGATCGTAATCTGTGCAAACTGCGACTAACTATTAATCCTCACCCATCATAACCAAATGATTTTCTCTTGGTAACTCTGAGTTGACCAAAGCATTACTAGACTGAAACTAGTCTGAATAATTGAGTTACTCTCCTTCCTCGTTTTGCTTTCAACTCCTAACAAGAATTTGCTCCATGGGAATGAGTGTCTCTATGACGTACGATTCTCGCTCTCTCATCCGGGCGTTCAATTTTCCTTTCCGAGCGCGTTTACTTCGATGAAACTGGGTAAAATAAAAAAAAATGCGCTACAGCAGATAGGACGACTTTAATGTTTCATGTTTCACGGAGGATTTCTCAGATGGTGTTTAAATTAATCAAGAGACTACAAACAATAATCCCTCTCAAATCACTAATTTTATGAGTAAATGTAAATGCGTTATTGGCCAAGGCTTTTACGACATCGAACACGTGGTCTTGCGAGATATATTTTTCCGCCTGCCCAAATACAGACCACTTTTTTCGAGGCCGAGTAAACTGGTGTCTAGAAAAGACCTTGATTACCTTGAATTAATAAAAAAACTTAAATTAGCGCAAATATGAGTTAATCTTAAACACTAAACTTTACTTAAAAAAAACAATTTCTTCTTTTCGAGCACACGATGTGCATCTATTCACTATTCAAATTTAACTCTAACCTTACATTCATTGTCCCTGCTTATATATATCAATGATTTGTGTTTACAACATCTTGAATGTGGGAATGTTTATTCATGGCATCAGCGCGATGCTGATATCGATTCTTGTGAACGGTTGATTGTTTATTCTTGGTCTCCGGGTGGTCCGATAAGTTGTGATTGTTGATGATGATGCAGCTGGATGGTGATTCGGATGTTTATATTCCGCTTATCGGCTATGCGGTCTCGATTTGTGCTAACTGTGCTAACTCCTCCCCTCTTGATTGCTTTGTCCTCAAAGTTTACTTTTGGATGGTGCGTCTATGATATGAATTTCGTTAACACGAAGTCCAGTGGTAGGATCATATGTTTTTGCAGGAATAGTTGTTTCATAATTGGAATATTGTTCGCCGTTGATATGAAGATTGCATTGGCTGAATTGTATTAAAAACGATCCATATAGGGGTTGACTGGAATTGGTACAATTTGATGAGACTTCTGCACCAGCGTCATTGATCAAAATTGTTGCATCGTTGATTCGTTTTACGAGTCCCTTTGAATATACCTTTTCAAAGGTGCAATTTGAATGTTTCCCTGTAGTAAGTTTATATATGCATTCATTTGCATGTTCTATTTGAGAATTATCGCATAAGAAATAGTCATCTTGCTCTTCACAAGGTTGATTCAATTCGTAAACATTTGTTTGATTTCTGATAATGTAATTTTTGTTCAATAAAATGCGTTTCATTGACTTGATTATTGAGTCAATGTAGTCGTATTCAAATGTTTCAGTTGATACTTGTGGAATCTTTAGCATATAGATAATGTGCGTATTATTCAGCATTACTTGTGCTTTGGCTTGTGTTAATAATTCTTCGAAGGAAGTTATGTGAATATCGTGGTTTTGTAGAAAGGTTGCAATTTTTGTAAAATCTTTTATCGATAGTAGTTTGCTACTAGGGATTCCGTGTTTGGCCATTAGAATTGCTTCTTCTAATGTTTCTACCTGATTTTGTAATGAGTCTATGTTGGAGAGAATTATCAATTGATTAATTTCGAGGGAATGGTTTTTTGTTCTTTCATTCTCGATCTTTAGTACTTGATTGGTTATGTCTGTTATTTCTTGGATTCGTTTGTCGATAGCTTCGTTGATGAATAACTGCTTGTTGTTCCTGGTTATCAGGGCGTTCATGGAGTGATTGATGATTCGGAGATCTTCTGCATCTGGGCTGCCGGCGATCCATTTCCAAACTGTTCCGATTGTATCCCACCTTTTTCTTCTGTTTACAAATGGTTTGATTTTCATAAATGTTTCATATAACTTATAATTTTTGATTTGGATTAATTCATACAATGGATTATTTGAAGGATTATTCTGTATGTCACTATTAACATTGAAAATTGTATTGCCAATTTGAATTAAATCAATAGGATGTACAATGCGTATGTGTCCTATTTTTATTTTTGCTTTTCCTAGTGGTACAATTGCGAGTGGGTTATTTGTAAGGTCGTGTATTTGAATTCCTGCCAGTACTTGAGACGCGCAGAGGGCGAGTCTGTAAAGAAACGAAAAATGTTTTTATTCGCTTGTATTCTTTCGTAAATTACATTTATGGATTTTTCGATTATTGGAATCTATAATGTATGTATTGTGATCTTCTTTTATTTTTATAATGTTGTATCGACTCTTACGTTTATTGTGAGTATTTGTTTTTTCATATGCATAGCTATTGGGTTCGTATGTTTGATAAGCTTTTGGAATAATTTTTTCTTCTTTGTTTTTGTATAATTTTAATATTTTTTCATTATTTTTGTCTCGACTTCTTGCTATTTCTTCATAGGACGCATTATCTCTACTTTCTCCTATATAAATATTTTTTGGTGTTTTGTTAATAAATGAATGTATTGTGTTATTGTATTTATGAGTTGCTTCTTGAATGAGAGTAGTAATTGGCATATCTGGATTTAATGCTTTAACACATCTAGCTATTTCTCGTATTGTAGAGTGACATCTTTCTACTTGGCCATTGGTTTCAGAATGATTAACAGGAGTTTTGAAGATTTTGACACCTAAATTTATAATGTTTTGTTCTACGACATTTGATATAAAAGAACTTTCATTATCTATTACAATTAATGCGGGCAAGTCCCAATCATATAATAATTCCAAAAGAACATTCTTTACATCAGAAATGGCCTTTGACTTAATTGGTTTCATTTTGAGATATTTTGAAAATTTGTCAAGTGAGGATATAAAAAGGAAATTGGCATTGTAACAAAATATATCGAGATGTATGATCTCGCCAGGATAATTAGGGATTGGAGTTCTTACGGGGATAAATTTCTGAGGTTGTCGTTCATATTTTTCCATTTTGCAAATTTCACAAGTTCTTATATATTTCTGGAAAAGTTTATGTATTCCTGGGAAAAAGTATTTCTTTATGAGTTGAAGTGAGTTTTCCTTTGCATTCCGATGAGCGAAATTATGCACATCCTTGATTGTTTCTAACTGTTGTTCTTCATCTTGAATATCTTCTACTTTTGTTTGCGAAAATCTCACTTTCAAAATTTTTGAATTATAGTTTGTTTTATAAATTTCTTGTATAATTCCCATGGTTCGTTCATCTGTCATAATTCCGTTCAATATTCCTGGGTTGAGAAATTGTTGTAGTTTGTCCTTTAGAAAGTTTATATCAAATTTTGGTTCAACAAAAGTGTGTCTGTTGTATTTTTCAAAAAGAACATTAAATTCATAGGATGAATTAGGCCCAATCTGAAAAATTAATTGGTTCCGAAAAACGTTAATGGGAGCCTCAGTTGAGGGTATATAGGAACTGTCATCTTCTTCTGCCGAATGTTGAGTAGGGGTTAATGAATTTATTTGGATGCGTGAAAGTGCGTCAGCTACTACGTTGGATTTCCCTGGTTTATAGAACATTTCATAATCATGTTCCTCAAGGAAAGCTTTCCATCGTTTTAGCTTTGCATTATTGTTTTTGGGTGATAATGTGAATGTGAGTGGGAGATGATCTGTGTAAATTTTTAGTTTTGCTCCGTAGATAAAATTCCTTAAGTTGTGAAGAGCCCATACGACTCCAAGCATCTCTTTTTCGTTTGTTGCGTAGTTTTCTTCGGTCCTGGAAAGAGTTCGAGAAATAAATGTTATTGGTCGTTCGCCGTCCTGGAATTGCTGTGATAACACTGCTCCTATTGCTTTATCTGATGCGTCTGTGGTGAGAATGAAGGTTTTTTCAAAATCTGGAAATGTTAAAACGTCTTTAGAAGATAAAATTTCTTTAAGAGTATTAAATGAATTTCGTGCATCATCATCTAGATTGATGATTGTGTTTTTTGACTGATTTTTCAGAATTTGGCGATGGCCATCCTCCCCTCTTAAAAGTTTTGTAAGGGGTTTTGCGATTTTAGCATAATCTCTTACAAAACGTCTATAATATCCAGACAGTCCTAGAAATGCGCGTAAATCTTTCAGAGTTTTTGGTTCAGGGTATTTACGAATACATTCAACCTTCTTATCGTTTGGTTTTAGACCTTCTTTTGAAACAATAAAGCCAAGAAATTCGACTTCGGTCCTTAAAAATTCTGATTTGTCAGGTTGAATTTTGAAATTAGCTTCTCTTAATGTTTCCAAAATTGTTCTTAAATTTTTCAAATGTTCATCAAGTGTTTTACCGAATATTATGATGTCATCTATATAGACATGACATATTTTTCCTAAGTGTTCTCTTAAAACGTCATCCATTACTCTTTGGAAGATTACTGGTGCATTCTTTAAGCCAAAGGGTAAACGAATGAATTCATATTTTCCATTATTAACTGAAAAAGCTGTTTTTTCTATATCTTTTTCAGACATTGGGATTTGATGAAATCCTGATGCCAAATCCAATGTGGTAAAAAATTTGTTTTCTCCTAAGTTAGATAGGACTGTGGATGTATCCGGAATTGGATATCTGTCACTAATTGTTTTTGAATTTAATTTTCGGTAATCTATAACCATTCTGTATTTCTTTTCTTTAGAAGCATCCTGTTTCTTTGGTACTATCCAAACTGGTGAGTTGTAAGGGGATCGTGATGGTCTAATAATTCCATCATGTAAAAGTTTTTCTAATTGTTTATTAACTTCAGATTTTAAAGCTTGAGGATAAGGATAAGTTTTGCTATAGACTGCATTTTCGTCAGTAGTTCTGATATCGGCTTTGACCTTTGTAGTAAATGGTAATTTTTCATCCGGAGGTTGAAATAAATCTTGAAAATCTTTTAAAACTTTTCCGAGTCTGTCTTTTTGTTGCTTGTCTAGGTGATCATCTCGAATATTTATTTTGTTGATTTCCTGTAGTTTGTATTGGAGTAGAGGAATAATGAATTTGTTTTCTAAAATTAATTTTTCATTTGAAGTATCTATTACTGCTTTCAATTCTTTTAATGTGTCGTGTCCTATGATTGCATCAAAAGATTTTAATTCATTTAAATGAAAGAATTTAATCAAAACATTAGAATATGGTTTGAATAATTTTCCGCTGGAATATTTATTAATTTTTATATCTCCGCCTACTGAAGATACATAAAAAGGTTTTTTTATTTTGTGGCTGATACTTGCGTATCGAGGGTGAATGAAATTTTTGTTTGATCCTGTGTCAATTAGAATTTTTAGTGGTTCTTTTGCCTTACCAAAATAAAGAAAGTATGGTAGGGCAGATTTTAATCTAAAAAATTTAGTTCTGCTTTTTCTATGTCTTCTTCTTCAGGTGTTTCCCGTTCTTGTGTGTCAATTGTTTTCATATATCGTTCATATTGAGATGATTCTTCGGTTTGTTCCTCTTCATTATATTCGTTATCTATGCATGGATAATCGTGATCATTGGGATTAATTTCAACGAAATTTTGGGGATCTTCATATTGGCCGGTTTTAATGTTGAAGAGTCTTGGTCTCTTCATTGGGTTTACCTGAGTTGTATTTTGAGGTCTATTGCCGTAATTTATTTGTCTAGTCCTAATGGATGGATCTACTTCCATAGGTTCTGGTGGAGGTTGTCGGAAAGGATTTCTGGGAGGTAATTGTGGTTTTGGTTGAAAGGAATGTTGCGGAAATTGTTGGAAATTTGGTTTTGGAGCATTCCATTGAAATGGGGGCCTAAAATTATTGTTGTTATTAATAAAGGGCTGGGGTTTGAAATTGTGATTTCTGAAATTTTGAATGGGATTTGGTTTTAACATACGTGGTGGTAATTTTAGAGGATTAATTGGAATTAAATTTCTGGGTGCTGCTGTATGTTCAAAATGTTTTGGTTTAGTTAGCATTTTTCTGCATTCTACGTTTTGGAATGCGATACAATAACTGTATGCACTTGCTAAAGAAGTTGGTTCATAATTTCGGATGAATTTATAAATGTCTCCATCAAGCCCTCTTATGAATGCATCTATTGCCTTTTTATTGTAAGATTCTATTAAAGCTTTTGAAGCTTCTGGGTGACTAAATCTGTGATCTGTTTTGATTTGATTTGCTATTAGTGATAGCAATCTGTTTACTTCGTCGTAATAAATTTCTAAAGAGTTTCCTCTTTGTTGTACGGTCATTAATTGATAATCGAGTGTTTCAAGATCACGCTTTTCACCATAATAAGTGACAAGTGTTTTCTTGATCATCGTCCAGTTGATACCAATGTTAGAAGCGACTAAAGCGTCATTTGCTTCTCCTCTAATTTTCCGTCTGATAGTTTTGCATACCATGTGGAATTTATTTTGCAATTCAACACTATGGTTTGCAGTAGTATTATATAATTGGATTAGACTGTCAACATCACTGATCCAGTTATTTAATTCACTTGGATCGCCTGTGAATATTGGCAAGTCTTTGACTAAATCGGGAATTTTCTCAAAAGTATCTGGGTTTACGGGAGAACCGTCTTGTTTTGTGAAAAATAGGGGTGGATCACTGTAATCAGGAATATTTTGTGGAGCGGAAGCGGCTTCCAGAGCGGCAATCCTGCTCAGTAGTTGGTTAACGTCGAATTGTTCCATATTATTTATTCTTAATTGATTAAATGCTTCTAGCAGGTTATCCAGTTTAAAAAAATTATTGAATGTTAAAAAATGTTGATAAAATAAATGTTTATTTTAACCTGAAAAAAAATTGTTTAATATAAAAATAAATGTTTGTTTTAAAAATATTTGTTTCACAAAAAGTTTTATCCTAAAAATATTGTTGGAAAATTATCAAAAAATTTTAACCTTACCTGAAAAAGAATTAGTATATATATATTTTTTTTAAATAATATGATTATTTTCAATGAATATTTTGGAAATTACCTTTATTTTTTCTGAAATTAATTGTTTTGTTATTTTATTTAATTAATTAATTGTCACACTATATTTTGGAATTATACAATTATTTGCACTACTTGTATTTGAATCTTTGTTAAATTATTCACTTTATTTCACTTTGTGATATTTCTGTTTTTGTTTTTAGTACTTACATGTAAATCCTGAACATCTTGTGGGAACACCACAAGACTGCGGAACAACGTACTTTCGGATGTCAATCCTCTTTCAGTGACGTCTCGAAAAGCTTCGGTGCGCGTGTCCAGTACTTTTGTCTCGATGTCCTATTATCACCTTTTAATTTATCCAACCGCTGGCGGGTTCAGCGAGACTGGTTGGTCGGGATCCTTGAAGTGTCTTCCTTCCTTCCCAGTGTGGCGGCAAATTCCTGTTCGGTCCACAAGCGAGCTCCTAACTGTTGTGGCTACTGAGGGGCTCTTCCACACGGCTGCAGAGGTCCTGCGGTCCAGAGAGGCTTCGTGCGTTCGGATATTTTTTCGGATAGTGTGGGTGGTAACTCTATCGTTCACCCTATCACTTCACTTGTCTCACTTCCTTGGCACTACTTTCACTTGGCAAGGTCCCTATTCGGGCGCCAGTTAATCTTAAACACTAAACTTTACTTAAAAAAAACAATTTCTTCTTTTCGAGCACACGATGTGCATCTATTCACTATTCAAATTTAACTCTAACCTTACATTCATTGTCCCTGCTTATATATATCAATGATTTGTGTTTACAACATCTTGAATGTGGGAATGTTTATTCATGGCATCAGCGCGATGCTGATATCGATTCTTGTGAACGGTTGATTGTTTATTCTTGGTCTCCGGGTGGTCCGATAAGTTGTGATTGTTGATGATGATGCAGCTGGATGGTGATTCGGATGTTTATATTCCGCTTATCGGCTATGCGGTCTCGATTTGTGCTAACTGTGCTAACTTATGTCAACATGTGTTTTTTTTTTGTTTAAGCACGTAAATATTTGCTCATATTTTTTTTGGATTGTGGCACTCTACATAATTTGTATGCAGATAGACTATCCACAGTTTGTGGGGGAATGGAATACTCATACAACTCAAATGGATAATGATTATCTGCTATCACAAAGCTGAGAAATTTTTTGACGTTTTGTTTTACTATTGATTCATTCAAAAAAAAAGCTTTATTTTTAAATGTTTTCTTATCCTGAGACTGGCTCACCATATTGCACTGCTACTAAAACCGTAGGCTAACTTCAAGGATATTTTTTATTCATTTTCGGCGAATAATCAATAGAGTGCCGTTTTATGAAACATCAGAATAATAGCAAAAACAATATAACGATCATAAGGTGTTGGACAGGTTATTCCAGACGACATTGGAATATATTCCATCTGATCATCTTTAGAAAGGTTAATGACCTTCAAAGGATAAATTTATCTTGGGCACATTGAATTGATGTTCATGACTTCCAGTCGGACGTTTATTCGCTCTGATAATAATTGTGTGGTCCTCACAAAGCATATATTCCAATGCCGTCAGTTCACTGAAATTATTCGCATACCGTTTGATGATAAGGTAGGATGTTGATAATCATTTGCTGCGATACCTATTGTTCCAACAGTATTCATTCGACAATATGAAGACTGAATACCTGAAATTAACCAGATTCTACCATGCAAATCTGCGGTCAAAGCAGTATGTACACTTGAGAGATGCAACAAGTTTGAAGGGATATAAAAAAACATTAGTCGTTCGACAAATCTACTGCCACATATGTCGGAAGTCCACGATACATGAATATCATACGTCCATACTATTTCATTACATTTATTCGCAACGAAGAACGTAACCACACAGAATTGAATTAATCAAATATGTGATCCGTTTTATCTACAAAATAATAAAGGGTCTGAAATTCAATCGAATTCGAAAGGTGTTTCGTGAAGTCACTGAATTACTGTTGGAAAAATTATTTGGAGAGAAATGTGAATGTCCAGAATTATTGGAATCTAAAAACGATTTTGGGCAGGATGAGATTCGCCCAAATCTGCTGGTAATAAAATTAATCAATTGCATCCATTACCCGTCTGCTGTTTATCGGGCGGGAGACGACAGCAAAATAAAATCGACACGAGACTGAGTCAGCCACTCACTGCGGACAGTGCAATAGAGAAATAAAAATCCCTCGATGAGTGTCGTAAGATTTCAGTTGATCGTCTCTTGTTACACTTTCCGATCAAGAACTCATCATCCGCTCTATGGAATGGGATTAATCGTTTGTGGCTTGCACTCACGATAAAACCTGAGTAGTAGAAGTAATGCTTCGAGAGTGCAAGCAGTTGGGATTCCGCTCTCATATTGCTTTTTTGAGATCTTAGTAGCTCACCGTTCCAAGTATTCTCTCTGTGTACATATGAAGAATAAAAGAGCCTCGCCTGCTGGGGGTGATTTAAAAACATCCGACTAGAGGGATATACTTATTCATTGATCGTTGAATGTGATTTTTTACCATCCCTGCTCGTGATCAGTCTGTCTCTTTCACGCTTCAAGGAAATAATTCCCCTTCTGCTTTCTTCCGTACTGTTTTCATATACCGCTCCCCTAACCAACTTAGTGACGAAACGGCCTCACCTAGTACCATAGACCCGTCTTGGGTGAACCAAGGGGAAGTATTGAAATATGCAGAAAATTTTAACAAGACATTTTTTTGCAAGACATTTTATGAGAAAATAATGTTGACGTCGGACTACATCTTTCATTTCTATACTGGGATGTAAGTTCAAAGCTTCGAGAACGATAGTGTTACATTGTAGAAACAGGATTTTGAGCAATAATACCTGCCGGTTGAAAGAAATGGTAGGATAACCGCTTCATTCGAAAGAAAAATTGTCTACGTGTTATATGTGTGTTACTCATTGATCCAAAAACTTATTTCCATAGCTCAATCATTGCTTTGAAAGCAACCCAGCAAACATTAAATCGTATAATTTTGCACGTGCCAAGTCTTACAAGAAATCCGAATAAATCAGAATCGCATATAATATCAATCAAAGTATGTATCGTGTATATTTGAAATTGCATAAAATGTAAAAACTCGATTTTATATACCATCATCAAATTAAGTCGCAATTCGGTATAAGAAACATTAATTTTACTATGTATATTGTCGTAAAATATATTTAATCCGCATCATATGCGTATATTACGCTGATGCAATTTATGTGTCGTATAAGCGTATAATTTAAATCAATTCAGTACTGTAGTAAATCATGTTGCATGCTGAAGAAAATCATGAAACAGTAATCATATTAGATCCTAATAAAGAACATATTACATCATATTGAAATGTCAATGAAATGCTGATACACTCGAAAGTTTTAACCGCTGTTGAATTAAATTTCAGATAGCCGCGCGAGATAGTTGGTGGATGTTAATCCAGACGACCGGAGTTCGAACCCACATCAGAGCAGTTTTCACCAAACATCAATCTGTGTCATTTTAAACATTCATATTCCACTTCCAACATAAGTCAATCAATCAATTATTATTTCTACAAACATGAATACTCACATATAAAAATGGCGATTCGTGAGGTTATAATAAACATTTCACGAAAATATTTTGCGCCATTTTTTTTCTATGTCTGTAATAAATCGTATATGCGTGTGGCAAAAGTCGTATTTGGTGCTTTGAAAATTCATGAATATATTCATATTAGATCGCAATTCAATTCCAACATAATCGCTATTATAGCCGGTCAAAGTTGCATATTCATCCAAACAAATTCGGTAAGCATTTGCCATGTATGTATATAGCCTCCACTTTTGCATGCATATGCCAGTTAGGCGCATTATATGCCAACCAAATTTTAGGGCACATGATGTTATGTATACACTTGTTATGCGATTTAATGTTTGCTGGGAAGCTATTGAAATCACAAAAATATGTATATAAGCAGGTGCCAGCTCGGAAATCCACTCAATTATAATTGTTTCTTATAAACGAATGACAACAACTTGTTTGATTGAAATTGTCCGATTTGAATTTTCTTGGTGATAGTGCGTAAAAAGAATAAGAAGAATGAAAACTATCTGTCATTCAGCTGGCTCCTCTCTCTCAGGTATTTATCAAAAAATTCGTTATATTTAACAATCATTTCTACACTGAGAGGAAAATTTAGTAAATATGACGAATTTTTTGGTTGGATCATGTTATCGCTGCTCAAGATTGATATGGAGAAGCTAACTTCGTTCATCAAGAAAGCGCTGATGAATGGAGTCACCACCAAGAGCATGTTTGTGCAAACGAAGGGCACTGGAGCGTCGTATTCGTTCAAGCAGGGCCATAATGGAGTCCACCGATAAGAAAAGTACCGCTAAGAAGGCGACCAAGAAAGCGCCAGCATCGAAAAAGGTCACCGTTTCCGAGAATAAGGGCAGGGCATAGAAGACATCTGCAGGTGTGGCTGCCCGAAAGCAAAAGTCAAACAAATCCTCGAAAATCGCTGCATACAAGCCGAAAACGCCGGAGCCATAGAAGTAGCTTCGTAAAAAACTACCGTCGCCACACATAACACACAACACGAGAGTGTTTTCAGCAAATCAAATCCTGTTTAGAAATAAACTCTTTCGAATACTGCGGTCAAATACATTCTTTTTGTAATTTCTTCGATCAAGTGCGATCAACGTAAGATTACATCTTTCGAAAACTTGAATCTTGAGAAAGACAATTCATTCCTGCTTGACACTCGCACAAACGATGTTCACTCAACAATTTCACAAACGGGAAGTGGGTATTGTGAAGGAGGACAGAGTGAGCGCAATATTTATGTATACTGATTGGAAGCGACAGATATGTTGTCTTTTGGAAATGGTATACAAATTATATCACACACAAAGCGGAGAAACACTCTTGACCCTTTTAGTTTTGTGGACAAGACTGATTGGTTTACCTTCACTATCGGTCAATTCGATTGGACCTTCAGTGATACAACGGACTTGATTAGCGACCTGCATGTCAAATTTTAAGTTTGCATATGAATGGTCCACCAACGATAGGCAATTAAGAACGCCTATTAAGAACGCAGACACAGCATCATTTTGAGTCAACCTATTTTTATTTTCATCGGACAGAAACCGAATTCCCTCAAAATGCACCTGGGAGAAATTAATGTTGACTCTTTTCATTGGGATTAGCACTTATTTTATATATTCCACACACGCTGCATATTCAAATTGTATCGGAGAATATACAATCTTCGCCCACATTGCAAAAATCGATTCACTGAGCTTGCAGCAATAAATCAAACTGGAACCAGTGAAAGAATGAAATAATGAAAGAATTCGCGAAAATTGAATGAACGATCGGAAAAAGTCACAAATGAACCTAAAACACTCATAAATTCACACGAGATATCCACCGGCAAGCAAATCATGAAAATCAGTTTGCTTATTATTTCGGATATTTTTATAGAAATCATCGAAATAATTCTTTTAGACAACTATAACGGAATTATCAAAAGTAAAAAAAATACTTTTCGAATGAGCCGATGCTGCTGGAAGTGGGCTGACCTGGTACATACTTTATTTCCTGATCATGTAAGTGTTCAATTTCACACACAAACACTTTTCTTATAAACGAATGACAACAACTTGTTCGATTGAAATTGTCCGATTTGAATTTTCTTGGTGATAGTGCGTAAAAAGAATAAGAAGAAAGCAAACTAACTGTCATTCAGCTGGCTCCTCTCTCTCAGGTATTTATCAAAAAATTCGTTATATTTAACAATCATTTCTACACTGAGAGGAAAATTTAGTAAATATGACGAATTTTTTGGTACATGTTACCAATTCTCTAGTCATTTTCTACCCTACCAATCATTGGTACATGTTACGAAAGAAAAATGGTAGGAAAAAATGACAAACAAACTGCGATTTGTTGGTCCAACATTGGTGCAATATCAGTGAAAATGTTGCTTCTCATTTGTGATGATTACCTATCAGGGATTATGAAAATATTTTTTAATAATTATTTTTAATTCAAAAAATATATTTGATTACATTTAACTCCACATACTTAGAATACATTATACTAATAACATATAACTTATTCTATAAACAGTATCAATTATTCTACAATATAAAAATTATCATTGTGAATAATAATAACAGTACTTAATAACATCAATTATTCTATGAGCAGCGTACAAGGGGAAAATTACTACTCGAAAAAGTTTCCGTTCCTCTTCCTGCTGCATCGCTCTGGTTTGCATTATTTAGGGACGGGGATAGCTGATTAACAGAGTGTCGGTAGCACAGCACGTTTCATCCGTATTTTGTTCTCTCGTGTCCCCATGAACAAAGGAAAAACATATGTTAATAATATTAAATATGTATACATGTAATGAAACATAACATCAACAAAATGCTCACCTCCGAATATCTTCGTCTCCAAAAGAGAAATGGCAATTGCAAACTGCGCGCTTCACAGATGTTAGGTATGACAAAAAAAAACAAGGTTACTAATGGTATGAAGTAACATATACGAATACTTGGTAAGAACGTTCATTGCGTCTGACACCACTTTTACGCGAATTTGGTAATATTTACAAAATTATGTATATTTTACCAATGTTTTGGCTACTAAAGATTTGGTAGCTGCTTTTACTAAACTATTTCTCCAGTGTAAAGCAAAAACGCAAGCGGAAAACTTTTCGTCTCAATCTAGCTCATACGGAGTCAATTAAATTTATTTTTCAGGTGCATTTTACATGAAAAAAACTTGCAGCCTTTTTTCCCATGCACTGTTAAATGTTTCTCCTTCAAAGGAACAAACGATTCTGTGACTCTGACTTAGTTCATTTGGTCGACGTAACGAGAAGCAAAAGTTGAATCGAAATTAAGTTCAGAACTCCTCAATAACAGTGAAATTGCAGTTTCTGCTAAATGTCAGCCCTTATGATTTTGAACGCTAGCATTGATTTATGGAAAAAAAAACTAGTTCGTTCAATTAATCTGCTTATTTTTATTTTTATTAACAACACTTTTCCTATGTAGTGGACTATTAGAAAAAGACGGGTGGGTAATGTCGGGGACATAACCGGAGTGACGTAGGACTATACAAAGGGGACAGCTTTTGTTAAATATATATTTTAAATATATTGTTTTATTTTCTTCTCCTACGTGAATACCTATCTATCTACCTGAAAAATGGATTAGTTTACTGTTTACTCTTTATGAATATGTTGATGGTTCTGAAAAGAACCTTTGGTGTTGTGTTTTTGTTATCACTCGATATTCCCATCTTGTTCGGTTAAACCTTCCTGTTTAGCTATTGCGTTTGCCACTCACCACAGCTTTCACAGTTGGAAAATTTCTTCCCATCCAGCTTGTGACATATTGTTCAGTAAATTACATTTAATGCGACTTTGCCGCTCACTGAAACTAATTGTTGCCTTGCCGAACCGAAGCTGCTCTGTTCTTGATGCGTGTTTTCTGATTGTCGTGAGCAGCTTTGCAAGCCAACTCGAGCACTCCGACGGCCGAAACTCTATAATCGCTGTTAGGTATACTGGTGCTCCGGCACCAATCCGTTCGGCCTAGTTACCCTTGCGGAGCAATCAGTGAATGCGGCCAACAGGGAACTGGAGATCTGCACGGTTCGAGTGAGACTTTGCCTTTCCCTTAACTTGTCCTCCTTTGTTACGTCCACGATGCCGATGCCGTACAACCACACGGGTTTACGGTTTGAAAGAAAATAAGATATTTTTTTGGGGTCCGCGTGTTTTATACTCTAGCGCAATTTAAGAATTGGTGAAAATCAATAAGCTCAGAACAACTGCCAAATTCACATACTCATCATATCCTGGCAAACAAATTATGAAAAAATCAATTTGTGTTTTATTATTATTTTGGATAATGTTTTAGAAAGCATTGAACTGTATTTCCTAAACTCTTTTTTGGAAGGTTTAATGGCCCTGAAAAGCGCCTTGTTTTATGGAATGGTTCCAATTTAGAAAACTTAGTACTCGTGGTTTTGAAAAAAACCATTTCGAACGCCCTCGATGCCGCCTTGTTCTGGATTTGCCACCAAAGCAGTTTGTATAAAGAACAAACTTTTTTCTTCTGCTACCTCTTCTGCTATGCCGTTTTGCGATTGCGTTTGCCACTCGCCACTCGCTGCAACTGCCTGTTGTCTTGATGTCCACCGAACCGAATGTGTTCTGTTCCGAATGCGGGTTTTCTTATCGTCGCGAGCAGCTTTACCAGCCAACTCGATCACTTCGGCGGCCGAAACTATATAACGCCGGCTAGGTGGACTGGTGCACTG
The DNA here is from genome assembly GCF_029784135.1 of Toxorhynchites rutilus septentrionalis. Lineage (NCBI taxonomy): Eukaryota > Metazoa > Arthropoda > Insecta > Diptera > Culicidae > Toxorhynchites > Toxorhynchites rutilus. The sequence continues at coordinate 250,770,074 of NC_073745.1, forward strand.
GTACTAACGCGCTCGGCCTAGCTACCCTTGCGAGGAACTCCAGATCAACACGGTTCGAGCGGGATTTTGCCTTTCCCTTCACTTTTCCTCCTTTACCATGTCCAGACATGGCTGCTTGGGTTGGTTTGTTGATGTGTTGTGATGCGAATCGATGTGGTGTACGGTTTGAATGAGAATGATCGTTACGGAAGGAAGGAAGGAAGGTATTGTATTATAGAGACTTTAAACTTTTGCAGTTCATTCGTCTCTAGCCTTGAGAAAGGCCCTTTGAAAACTCTACTCTACTCTACTCCAGCGCTACCACCTCCGCCCTCTTGCCTTGAGAAAGGCACTCGATCCCTCGCCGTCCAGCTCGTCCAGCAACGATGTTGTCCAGTCGGTGTCCACACAAAGAATGATCGTTACGGCAGCGGAGCGGGGATTTTTAAGCTGACTGGCTGGCTCGAGAATTACGCATGTGTGAGACTGCGACCAATGTTTCGTTCATTTTTTCTTTTTCCTTTCCAATCGTGCTTCATTCTATTTCGCTGTTGCCCGTTTTGGTCGGTACGATATGAGGAGCACAAAATGGACCAATCAAAAATGGGCACATAGTGCATTTTGACAATGCTTGATATTTGACAATTATTCAATTATTTATCTCAAGAAAAATGAAATGTTATTCGTTATGATAGATGCGTAGATATATTTCCTATCAATTGATGCAAAAACCTTTGCGATCTATTGAGAAATGCTCGAGTTATAAGCGTTCCAAATCTTGCATTTTTTCCTACTTGTTCAGTGCCTAGATTTCCATTTCACCCCCTATATCTTCCGGTTAGACGTAGTCCTACGTCAAAAAAAGTACCATACATAAACAAAACCTGTGACGTCACAGATTTAAAAATCTTCCCACCTTTGATTTTCCATCTCGATCACGCAGCACCAGAGATGCCAGGTTTGAAGACATGTCTTCATTTTGAAGACATTTGACTTACTGGGGAGACATTTGATTTTGTGAAGACATTTTGAAGACATTATGAAATATGTTAAGACATTTCAGTATGATAGTGTATCTGGGTTCTTGAGAGATCGTATTTCCATGAACTTCCAACTAAGTATCGGAGACTTTTAAACCAGGGTCATTCATTTCCTTTTTTTTAAACTTTTCCAAGCAAAAAAAATCCACAAACGTATAGAATGAATTCAACAACAAAGCGACTTTACTTCAAATTCTGAAGAACTTCCAGCGGTTTGAATATATATTGTCATTAGAAGACATTAGTTCATTTGTGCTCGAGAATTTGAATGATTGCGACATCTTCTTCTTCTTCAATGGCACTAACGTTCCTAGAGGAACTTCGCCGTCTCAACGTAGTATTACTTGCGTCATTTTTATTAGTATTTAGTTGAGATTTCTATGCCAAATAACACGCCTTGAATGCATTCTGATTGGCAAGCTCTAGAATACGCGTGATCACAGTGCAAGTCGGAGGAAATTTCTTTGACAAAAAATTCCTCGACCAGAACGGGAATCGAACCCGAACACCCGGCATGTTAGTAATGACGCTAACCAGTCGGCCAAGGGAGCACCCATGATTGCGACATGATATTTTTATTATTTTGGGCCTATACTATACAATAGATTAACCTAGATCCTCCAAACAACCATTTCACAAGTCGAAGGTTCTCCTGTTACATACCGCTTCAATGATATAGTTTGAGTACAACCAAAACTTCAAAGCTGAAATAAACAAATTAAGTTATCACAGTTCCGTTTGTGTGGAAGAACTGGGGCTATATTCACTCAGTCAGCGGTTTATCAAGCCAATTATCATTTCTAAACTAATTAAATATAGTTCGCAGCTGCACAATATATTCTTTTTTCACATTTATTGAAATAAACTTCAAAACCTCGAGATAAGATTGATGAAATGCGCTATACAGGAAAACCTGTTTTTGTGCGGTTGCTTTTTGTGCGATTTCTCATTTGTGTGACTGTTTAGGTGCGATATCATTATTTGTGTGATTCAAGATCCAATGTCATTATAAAATCGCACATAAAGAGTCGTACAAACGAGGAATCACGCGAAAAGGGACCGCACAAAAACAGGTTTGTCTGTGTAACAATACCAATTAGAATAAATATTCAAAAAACCATCAAACTTTGTTCAATAGTAAGTTGTAATTTTTTGTTTCTTCCGTTACGATTGTGGAGACATTTGAAGGCATTTTTTCGTACAACGTGACATTTGAAAAAATCACCTGGCATCCCTGCGCAGCACGAGTTCACTTCTAGAGATGTCTAAATTTTTCGTTTATTCGATTACCGATTAATCATGGGGCCATTTTAAAATATTCGATTCATTCGAAAATGAAATAAAATTGTCTTTCAGTATTCGATTAATCGAGCGAATATTTATTTCTTGTAACCAAAATCATCAAACATTTATAATAAAAAAGATTATGATGTCACAATTTTAAAAGTTACATTAAATATAATTTTAAAATAAACATGGTGCAGTATAATGCTTTTTGAAAGAAATGGCATTTCAGTAAGTATTGATACATTTACCATTTTATCATTTTTTGCGGACGATTGAAAAAAGAGCACACTATGAAAATGATGCACAATATTTTTATTGCACCAACATACACTTTTTTTCTGTTCAAAATTACCTGTTCTGCGGATGTTGTTGAAATAGCAGACTTGTTTGAAAATTTCTGCTTGCCTATAACTACTAGTTCAAAAGAAGTATATATATAGAATCATTGATCACTAGAAAAATATACCATTCCTTAGCACTCTGAGTTTGAATATTACCGCGTTAGTACAGGAGCTTAGACCGCCTCCTTCAATTCCGCCTTTTACTCCTGCAGACGCTAAGGTCTTCTTCTCAGTCTCCTCCACCACCGGAGAATTATTTTTATGCTTCAATCGTAAATGGTTGAGCATATTCGATGAATTTCAACCAGTGTTGTAAACGGTCGACATTTCTCTCAACCATCGCATACTGCTCTTGCGCGAGAGTCACAGCTCAATATGTATTGCGAATGTGACCAAGAAAGCATTGCTCGGTTCCCACAGTCACCTCTGAAATTATCGTACAGCCGCAAACACGACAATCAGGCCAGGCGCAAATTGAGAAGCGTATAGCGCGAGTAATTTGGCGCGATATAGTGCCTGTTTTTGTGGCTAATGAAAACAGATAGAACAACGCAAATTGGCGAGGAGACCCGAGATGGCGCAGCGCTCGTGAGAGACGACTCGCGTGACGTTGTGGCTGCCCCACAGTTTTTCGTGCTTGTCGTGCCGGCTGTGATGGTTGTGGTGGTGAACAATCATATAGCGCCGTGAGTCTGGCACTGCATGGTTGTGCCGGTCGGGTAGTTGTGATAGTAAATAAATATATCGCGCAACTCTGTGTGAATTAGAAATTGTATGCGAGTGGCACGTAATCCTCAGCTAAATGCGACTCAATAAGCGCACCGCCACGCTACGTTTGTGGTACACATGAGTCGTGTTGGTCGTCTTGTGCTAGCTCACAAGCGCTATACGCTTCTCAATTTGTGCCTAGCCTCAATCGAACGTTTATATATTCTCTCTTTCTGTCGAACGTACCCAGAAGAGCGGTGAAAATATGCTGTTTCCATTCTACCATTCTTGCTCATAACCATCCTTTAATTCTGGCTACTTTGACTGTAGTTTTAACGTCATTTGACATTAAAACTGCATTCTTCTTCTCTCTTTATTCTGGTTCAAGCGTAGCTGCACACATACATCCGTACACGATGGATGATATTTAGACGGATTGTTTAGATCAAAGCAACCGACAAACTATTCCCTATCAAGTGCGAATGTGTTGAATGAACGTTTTAAACGGTGAATGTTACCGGTGAACACTGTTGTTTAATTATGGGACGATGAACAGTTAATGAATAAAGTGCGATTCACATACAACAAACACGTCACGTTCACGTCCCGTCACGTCACGATACGTCAATGATTCTACCATGCAATTCTCATGAAAACATTCACATATACCAGCAACGTAACGACCCGTCAGCATACGTTCAACGAAAACGACCGGCAGGGTTTGTAGAAAAGAATAATTGACGGAGACGGACGGCTCGTTTGGTTTTTGTCTGGGCTTTGTGTCTCGGCTTTTGTTTTGATTTGGTTGTACTGTAATTTACATCTACATCGACATTAAGCTAATTGAACAGATCTGTGATGCAAACCGTTTAATTAGACATTTTTACCTCTAGTTGGACATTTTTGTAAACATTAAGTTCGGGGCCCAAATTATGGCCCCACATTGAAAGTCGCCACCAGTCGCAAATGTCCAATTACTGGTCAAAACCGACTCCAATGCGACACTGAGTGGTGCCTCAGCATATCGCTTTATAAGTAACTTACTGTACTTTTTATGCCAACATATCTCTTAGCTCCAAATTTCGGAGTGAAAACCATTCGCGACTAGTTGAAAGAATTATTCTTTTTATTATTATTGTTGCATAAGGGTCGGAATGATTCTAATTGAATTTTTCAAAATTTAGAACTGATTCTAGGCATGCTGATTTGAAAGAGGGCATTGCAATTTAAAATTGTTGTAGGTGGCGACACCATGAATAAAATTAAATAAATCATTCGTTTGGCATTTGACATGACGGTGCTGGTGGAAGCATTGACTGCATGTGTGAATTGGTGGAGACGTTGACGGAACGTAGACGTTCTTCTCCGTAACGTGCTATGTGAATCGCACATAAGATGGAAAAACACCGAAATGTCATATGACATTTTTAGGTCGACGGTACTTTGACTGTTCATGTTATGATGTTCATTAATGACATACATACGTCTCCATAATTAGTGATACGATGGTAACCATTACCAAGACTGATTTCAACAAAACACCATGACGGTCAGACACATTTTCACTGTATTTTTCCCTTTTCCATTAATCGCGATTGCTGTGATAATTTTTCGATGTATTCATATTTTTATTTTCCATTACTCGATACAAAATTACTCGATTAAAAATGCAGGTATTCGATTATTTTAATTAATCGCACTATTAACTGACGTCTCTAATCATTTCCTCTTTCGTATTTGGACTGCGGACAAAGTAAGTTGTGTTCGCTGCTTAATTTTCCCACATTACATTTTTCATCTCGAGCTGACATCACTACACAAACCATTGAGTTATTGTTATTATACCGATTGAACTTTAGTCTATTTTTGTCCGGTCAAATGGGTCCCCCTTTTTGGATTCATTGCAATCTGTGTTACTATCTGTTCGCCAGGAAAGATCGTAAGTTTTATCAAATGAATTGCCTCCATGTTTTATGCAAGAATTGTATGGCTCATACGCGTGAGTATGCACTTCCGTTATAACATTCAATTCGAATAACCGTTCCATCCATTGAAGATCGTGGAACATTTTGTCCAGTGTGCAAAAGACAGGGAGTAAAGTTCCTTGAAATTTCCAATACGGTAAGACTAAAGCATAAAGCACTGGCTTTCATAAACGAATAACTCGCTTATATTTTCAGATGGACAAGAAAGTGAAAGCACTTTATGACCCGGATGTTTCCAAAATCCTTGACCAGGCAATAAAAGCTACAAATTTCCAGCTAAAACAAAGACAGCACCTTATTGAACAAATACTCACCACTGTAAGTATGACACTAGTACTTGACATAATTTCAAATCAGTAATTTTTGTTTTACAACATGAAGGAGGAAAAATTGGAGAAAGCGGAAAAAATGGAACAAATCATGAAGGCAAAAATATTCGAGGCCCAACAGCAATACGACAAGGCTCGCAGCCAGCGTCGTAGTATGCAGGAAGCTCTCCGGCAGCAACTGAATTCATCCCCGGAAGATCTACAGAACTCCCAGAAACAACAATCTAAGCGGTCATCATCAGACTTTTTCAACAGCAACTCCAACAGCTCCGACAGCGATTGGGATAGTGGTATCAAAAATACTACAGGCGTGAGTATTTGTAAAAATGGACAATAATTTCATCGTTAACTTACACGTTTTATTACAGGATTCCAAAGATTCGTTTTTAAATATGAAGGTACTTTGGAAAAATTATATTGTGTTCATAAATAAATATCGTTTCAGGGTGCGAAATATCGTTTCAGGGTGCGTCAACTTCGACAAAATCCATTTGCTCAATGACCGACTTCGATGCTAATTCCAGCCATTCTAGCGAAATGTCTGAACAATTCCATAGGATGAATATCGGTCACATATGAGTATCCTGGTACTCAATATTTTAAACCGTTTTACGTTTTGAAGAAATAAATATCAATATCTTTTGTGAAAGAACAACGATAAAACATCTTTTTGATGCGCGTAACCAACAGAAGTTGAAGACCGCCACAAACTACAAACCTTTTCAATGCTTGCAGACATTCCATGCCAAACCGATTTGGCAGTTCTCAGATTTCGCGAAAAGTGGTGGTTTTGTTCCTTATCCCAAAATAATAGATCCGTATCTTTCTTAATTTTTTTCATTAAGGTGCCCATATCCATTTTTGGGTGGTTCGAAAAATATTCGTTTCCCCCTTTTTTTAGATGACTTTTTTGGAACATTCATAACTTTTGAACTACTGGGCAGATTTAGATGATCGACGTATCAAATTAAAGCCAATTTGTTAGTCCTCTTTGACAAGCACAACGTGAAATGGGCCACGTTTTTTTATATTTTTTCTTGAAAGCTGCGTTTTTTCTACAATACATCCAAAAATGATAGAGGCCGACAGAGAGATCGACAAGACTATCATGCGCATAACGTTTGCCTTAACCTCCCTGTACTCGCGCATAGGTCTGACAGACTGAGAATCAATAAGGTGGCTGAATCAAATGACTATTAAAATTGAATGAAGTTAAATAATAAATATTTTCTGGAGTTTTTTCATTCAAACAGAGAGAGTGAGCAGTGAGCAGCTGCGATGTGTTTTTTTTTGCGTGAGAGAGTGTGCGCGTTTGCGTCAGGGGTATACCTAAAGCGCGATTCACATACAACATCTACGTCACGTCACGTTGCGTCAATTATTCTTCCATGCAATTCCTATTGAAGCATTCACATACACCAGCGACGGCAAGTCGAAGTTCCCGTTGCCGGTGTATGTGAATTTTTGCATAAGAACTGCCTGGAAGAATAATTGACGCAACGTGACGGGACGGAACGTGAACGTGACGTGGATGTTGTATGTGAATCGCACTTGAAACGTCAAATCCCTCATATTGCCAGTGTACCCAATATGGCTGCGGTTCACTGACATTTTGGTTCTGTCAATAACTGTTGTATACAACTCGGTCCGGTTATATAGTCGAATAGTGGCTAACTTTAAACTCCATGTTAAATGTGAACACCTCCATGTGAAACCGAAATATGAAAATCGCTTATGCAGTTACAAATAAAGCAGCGCATTTTTCTTTATTTTTACTACCTCCGTGATTTCAACGATTTCAATCCTCGCAAATGATATGTTGGTGAACAAATGACGCCATATTGATTTTGATTTTGGGTAGCCTATATTCAATTGATGTCTAACCCCTGCTTTGCGCGTGTCTTGTGTGTGAGACTGTTTTTGTTTATAAAGGTGAGGAACGCTCTACCAGCCTTGGACCTGATCAAAAAATATAATTATTAGAAAATGAATATTTTCATGTATTCTCACAACTGCAATTTCTAGAATTTCGTAAGGAGTAACACATGAATTCCACTTTTTTTTAGCAAAACAATTTTTTTGCATGTAATTCTATTTTAGCATCGATTTTTTCTTGTAACGGCGTTGTATTGGGCCACCACCTGTGGCCCTAAATTCTCGTTTGTTGTGTGCTAGTGTTTTTTTTTTGCCTTTCACCTCATGTCAATCCAAATCTGTAATTCAACAAAAATCATTATTGTTTTGCCAGACATTTCAGCTTTAGCATATGGTATAGAAAGTTTGGTATAGGGCCCTATTATAGAAATCGAGTTGATAAGAATTTTGCTCGTTAGCTCTGTTTTACTGTTATCGAAATCGAGCAATTCGATAGCACCGAGCGAGTGTTTGGTTCGCTTGTTGCATATCTTCAGAGAATTATTTTGTTTTGGTTTGCGTCCCCGATATTTTCCTTTGGGAAACATTTCAGAAACACTTAAATATATGCAATTTTCAACACATGTTCGTTTGTTTTGATCAGTATTTGTTTTACGGTGCTGCCGAAATAGTCTATACAAGGTAAGTGTACAATCCAGCATTATTTATATAAATCATGTTATAATTTATAATGCAGAACCTACTTCCAGCGTATATTTCAGTGGTTGAAAACGAATGGACAGACAAATCACCAGCAGTTTGAACGACTCGTTGAACCAATAAAAGCGAGTGTAAACATTGCTCGAGGTTTTTGTGGAGGCAGTTCAAATAGAATGGGAGAAGTGGGAGAAATTCAGTGAAGAGCTTAATGCACTGAGACCATCAATGCGTGTTGGTTCAGAATGGCAGAAAGTAAGTGTTTCTTCTACGGTACATATAACTTTATAAGTAAATTTGATCATATTCTTTGAATTACTATCAACCGAATTTCCTACCTAAAAAACAGGAAGTGGGTTATATCTATGGTATAACCGCAAGGGTGACGTAGGACTATCGTTGATTTAGAGATCATTTGTTTGAAGTTGAATCTGAATTCATTCTGAATGAATGAATATTTGGAGAACTTCGAAAACGAGAGCGTTACGTTGGAGCCACAAGGTTTTATGCATCCAATATTGGATACGGAAATATCCTACTGATGGGGAAGAATAATCTTCAGAAGCTATCCTGTTAATTGCGATTGATTGAAAAATCACAAAACCAAATGTATTTGGTCACAGTGTTTCATGGATAGAAAACATTAAAATAAACTCTTTCACATGAATGTAATTTTAAATTCCCAGAGGAACTGGCAGATTATTTTCAGTAACGATTAGATATTTCCACATTTTCCTCGATACTGGAAGCCCACCAGTGGTTAATGCTAACTCGATAACCATCTGTTAATAGCACTTGATTGAAACATATTTGGTCACAGTGTTACATGGATAGAAAACATTCAATTAAACTCTTTCACATGAATATATTTTGAAAATTCCCAGAGGAACTGGCAGATTATTTTCAGTAACGATTAGTTATTTCCACATTTTCCTCGATACTGGAAGCCCACCAGTGGTTAATGCCAACTCGATAACCACCTGTTAATAGCACATGATTGAAATATATTTGGTCACAGTGTTACATGGATAGAAAACATTCAATTAAACTCTTTCACATGAATATATTTTGAAAATTCCCAGAGGAACTGGCAGATTATTTTCCAGCAATGATTAGATCTTTCCGGAACTTTCCCGATGCTGAATGGCATCCTAACGGAAAGAGTTCTGCGCGTGTATGTGTCGATCCTTCACCGTCCACCTCCTCCAGCACGTTAGGCAACGATGTTGTCTTGTCGATGTCCTCACGAAAAATGAATGTGTCTCACCACCAGAATATCGCTTAAGTATGCTTTTTGTGTGTGATTGAATCGAGAGAAGGTGTGGTTTACGATGGCAATTTGGAAGGCAAACTAGAGGGGAATGAACTCTCTGAGCTCGGAACTTTCGGCGACTGAGCAATAATCGATTGCGGGCGCATACAATATTGGATACGGAAATATCCTACTGATGGGGAAGAATAATCTTCTGAAGCTATCCTGTTAATTGCGATTGATTGAAAAACCACAAAACCAAATGTATTTGGTCACAGTGTTACATGGATACAAAACATTCAATTAAACTCTTTCACATGAATATATTTTGAAAATTCCCAAAGGAACTGGCAGATTATTTTCAGTAACGATTAGATATTTCCACATTTTCCTCGATACTGGAAACCCACCAGTGGTTAATGCCAACTCGATAACCACCTGTTAATAGCACTTGATTGAAACATATTTGGTCACAGTGTAACATGGATAGAAAACATTCAATTAAACTCTTTCACATGAATATATTTTGAAAATTCCCAGAGGAACTGGCAGATTATTTTCCAGCAATGATTAGATCTTTCCGGAACTTTCCCGATGCTGAGTGGCATCCTAACGGAAAGAGTTCTGCGCGTGTATGTGTCGATCCTTCGCCGTCCACCTCCTCCAGCACGTTAGGCAACGATGTTGTCTTGTCGATGTCCTCACGAAAAATGAATGTGTCTCACCACCAGAATATCGCTTAAGTATGCTTTTTGTGTGTGATTGAATCGAGAGAAGGTGTGGTTTACGATGGCAATTTGGAAGGCAAACTAGAGGGGAATGAACTCTCTGAGCTCGGAACTTTCGGCGACTGAGCAATAATCGATTGCGGGCGCATACAATATTGGATACGGAAATATCCTACTGATGGAGAAGAATAATCTTCTGAAGCTATCCTGTTAATTGCGATTGATTGAAAAACCACAAAACCAAATGTATTTGGTCACAGTGTTACATGGATAGAAAACATTCAATTAAACTCTTTCACATGAATATATTTTGAAAATTCCCAAAGGAACTGGCAGATTATTTTCAGTAACGATTAGATATTTCCACATTTTCCTCGATACTGGAAGCCCACCAGTGGTTAATGCCAACTCGATAACCACCTGTTAATAGCACTTGATTGAAACATATTTGGTCACAGTGTAACATGGATAGAAAACATTCAATTAAACTCTTTCACATGAATATATTTTGAAAATTCCCAGAGGAACTGGCAGATTATTTTCCAGCAATGATTAGATCTTTCCGGAACTTTCCCGATGCTGAGTGGCATCCTAACGGAAAGAGTTCTGCGCGTGTATGTGTCGATCCTTCGCCGTCCACCTCCTCCAGCACGTTAGGCAACGATGTTGTCTTGTCGATGTCCTCACGAAAAATGAATGTGTCTCACCACCAGAATATCGCTTAAGTATGCTTTTTGTGTGTGATTGAATCGAGAGAAGGTGTGGTTTACGATGGCAATTTGGAAGGCAAACTAGAGGGGAATGAACTCTCTGAGCTCGGAACTTTCGGCGACTGAGCAATAATCGATTGCGGGCGCATACAATATTGGATACGGAAATATCCTACTGATGGAGAAGAATAATCTTCTGAAGCTATCCTGTTAATTGCGATTGATTGAAAAACCACAAAACCAAATGTATTTGGTCACAGTGTTACATGGATAGAAAACATTCAATTAAACTCTTTCACATGAATATATTTTGAAAATTCCCAAAGGAACTGGCAGATTATTTTCAGTAACGATTAGATATTTCCACATTTTCCTCGATACTGGAAGCCCACCAGTGGTTAATGCCAACTCGATAACCACCTGTTAATAGCACTTGATTGAAACATATTTGGTCACAGTGTAACATGGATAGAAAACATTCAATTAAACTCTTTCACATGAATATATTTTGAAAATTCCCAGAGGAACTGGCAGATTATTTTCCAGCAATGATTAGATCTTTCCGGAACTTTCCCGATGCTGAATGGCATCCTAACGGAAAGAGTTCTGCGCGTGTATGTGTCGATCCTTCGCCGTCCACCTCCTCCAGCACGTTAGGCAACGATGTTGTCTTGTCGATGTCCTCACGAAAAATGAATGTGTCTCACCACCAGAATATCGCTTAAGTATGCTTTTTGTGTGTGATTGAATCGAGAGAAGGTGTGGTTTACGATGGCAATTTGGAAGGCAAACTAGAGGGGAATGAACTCTCTGAGCTCGGAACTTTCGGCGACTGAGCAATAATCGATTGCGGGCGCATACAATATTGGATACGGAAATATCCTACTGATGGGGAAGAATAATCTTCTGAAGCTATCCTGTTAATTGCGATTGATTGAAAAACCACAAAACCAAATGTATTTGGTCACAGTGTTACATGGATAGAAAACATTCAATTAAACTCTTTCACATGAATATATTTTGAAAATTCCCAAAGGAACTGGCAGATTATTTTCAGTAACGATTAGATATTTCCACATTTTCCTCGATACTGGAAGCCCACCAGTGGTTAATGCCAACTCGATAACCACCTGTTAATAGCACTTGATTGAAACATATTTGGTCACAGTGTAACATGGATAGAAAACATTCAATTAAACTCTTTCACATGAATATATTTTGAAAATTCCCAGAAGAACTGGCAGATTATTTTCCAGCAATGATTAGATCTTTCCGGAACTTTCCCGATGCTGAATGGCATCCTAACGGAAAGAGTTCTGCGCGTGTATGTGTCGATCCTTCACCGTCCACCTCCTCCAGCACGTTAGGCAACGATGTTGTCTTGTCGATGTCCTCACGAAAAATGAATGTGTCTCACCACCAGAATATCGCTTAAGTATGCTTTTTGTGTGTGATTGAATCGAGAGAAGGTGTGGTTTACGATGGCAATTTGGAAGGCAAACTAGAGGGGAATGAACTCTCTGAGCTCGGAACTTTCGGCGACTGAGCAATAATCGATTGCGGGCGCATACAATATTGGATACGGAAATATCCTACTGATGGGGAAGAATAATCTTCTGAAGCTATCCTGTTAATTGCGATTGATTGAAAAACCACAAAACCAAATGTATTTGGTCACAGTGTTACATGGATAGAAAACATTCAATTAAACTCTTTCACATGAATATATTTTGAAAATTCCCAAAGGAACTGGCAGATTATTTTCAGTAACGATTAGATATTTCCACATTTTCCTCGATACTGGAAGCCCACCAGTGGTTAATGCCAACTCGATAACCACCTGTTAATAGCACTTGATTGAAACATATTTGGTCACAGTGTAACATGGATAGAAAACATTCAATTAAACTCTTTCACATGAATATATTTTGAAAATTCCCAGAGGAACTGGCAGATTATTTTCCAGCAATGATTAGATCTTTCCGGAACTTTCCCGATGCTGAATGGCATCCTAACGGAAAGAGTTCTGCGCGTGTATGTGTCGATCCTTCGCCGTCCACCTCCTCCAGCACGTTAGGCAACGATGTTGTCTTGTCGATGTCCTCACGAAAAATGAATGTGTCTCACCACCAGAATATCGCTTAAGTATGCTTTTTGTGTGTGATTGAATCGAGAGAAGGTGTGGTTTACGATGGCAATTTGGAAGGCAAACTAGAGGGGAATGAACTCTCTGAGCTCGGAACTTTCGGCGACTGAACAATAATCGATTGCGGGCGCATACAATATTGGATACGGAAATATCCTACTGATGGGGAAGAATAATCTTCTGAAGCTATCCTGTTAATTGCGATTGATTGAAAAATCACAAAACCAAATGTATTTGGTCACAGTGTTTCATGGATAGAAAACATTAAAATAAACTCTTTCACATGAATGTAATTTTAAATTCCCAGAGGAACTGGCAGATTATTTTCAGTAACTATTAGTTATTTCCACATTTTCCTCGATACTGGAAGCCCACCAGTGGTTAATGCCAACTCGATAACCACCTGTTAATAGCACTTGATTGAAACATATTTGGTCACAGTGTTACATGGATAGAAAACATTCAATTAAACTCTTTCACATGAATATATTTTGAAAATTCCCAAAGGAACTGGCAGATTATTTTCAGTAACGATTAGATATTTCCACATTTTCCTCGATACTGGAAGCCCACCAGTGGTTAATGCCAACTCGATAACCACCTGTTAATAGCCGCGCGTGTATGTGTGTGTAGCGATGTCTTCCCAGGGAACCGTTTGTGGCATCACTCTCCTCCTGATAGATTCCCTTCTGGCCTAGGGTGCACAAACAGGCTCTTGGTGACACCGTTCATCCGCGCTTTCATGATAAATAAAGAGCTTCACCGCAACAGCGACAACATGCTCCAATCGCTGTTCAATTAGAACTGAGTGGATAGAAATGAAAGACGTAGTCCTACGTCAAAATGATTATTCCTGCTAGCGTACATTATTACGGGTTACTTCTGTCAGAAATTTTCTTTTTTATTGCTATACGATACCAAACTTTCTATACCATATGCTAAAGCTGAAATGTCTTGAAAAACAATAATGATTTTGACGTGGGACTACGTCTAACCGGAATATATGGAGGTTAAAATGAAAACCTAAACACAGAACATGCAGGAAAAAATGAAAGATTTCGAATGCTTATAGCTCGAACATTTCGTACTGGATAGGAGAGATGTTTGCATCACTTGATAGGGAATATTTCTACGCATCTATCGCAACTAACAAAATGTTGTTTTGACGTAGGACTACGTCTTTCATTTCTATACCGGGGTGTAAAATCAAAGTTTCGAAAACGAAAGCGTTACGCCGGAGACCGAGATTTTGAGTGTTAATAGCTCTTAAACAACTGAACGAAATGGTATGATAAACACTTCATTCGAAAGATAAAATGTCTACGCGTTCTATACTTCTTACTTTCTGATCCAAAAACTTGTTTCAATAGTCTTAAATTTGCTTTTAAAACAGGCTATTGAAATCACCAATCGGTATATAAGCGAGCGCCGCTCGGAAATCCACTCAGTTCTAATTGAACAGCGATTGGAGCATGTTGTCGCTGTTGTGGTGAAGCTCTTCATTTATCATAAGCGCGGATGAACGGTGTCACCAAGAGCATGTTTGTGCACCTTAGGCAAGAAGAGAATCCATCAGGAGGAAAGTGATGCCACAAACGGTTCCCCGGGAAGATCTCGAAGCAGCCGCTACACACACACACACACATACACGCGCGGAATTCTTTCCGTTTGGATGCCATTCAGCATCAAGAAAGATCCGGAAAATAATCTGCCAGTTCCTGTAGGAATTTAAAAATACATTCATGTAAAAGAGTTTATTTGAATGTTTTCTATCTATGTAACACTGTGACCAAATATGTTTCAATCAAGTGCTATTAACAGGTGGTTATCGAGTTAGCATAAACCACTGATGGGCTTCCAGTATCGAGGAAAATGTGGAAATATCCAATCGTTACTGAAAATAATCCGCCAGTTCCTCTGGGAATTTAAAATTACATTCATGTGAAAGAGTTTATTTTAATGTTTTCTATCCATGTAACACTGTGACCAAATACATTTGGTTTTGTGATTTTTCAATCAATCGCAATTAACAGGATAGCTTCTGAAGATTATTCTTCCCCATCAGTAGGATATTTCCGTATCCAATATTGTATGCGCCCGCAATTGATTATTGCTCAGTCGCCGAAAGTTCCGAGCTCAGAGAGTTCATTCCCCTCTAATTCCAGTATCGAGGAAAATGTGGAAATATCTAATCGTTACTGAATATAATCTGCCAGTTCCTCTGGGAATTTAAAAATACATTCATGTGAAAGAGTTTATTTTAATGTTTTCTATCCATGTAACACTGTGACCAAATACATTTGGTTTTGTGATTTTTTAATCAATCGCAATTAACAGGATAGCTTCTGACGATTATTCTTCCCCATCAGTAGGATATTTCCGTATCCAATATTGGATGCATAAAACCTTGTGCCTACAACGTAACGCTCTCGTTTTCGAAGTTCCCCATATATTCATTCATTCAGAATGAATTCAGATTCAACTTCAAACAAATGATCTCTAAATCAACGATAGTCCTACGTCACCCTTGCGGTTATACCATAGATATAACCCACTTCCTGTTTTTCATTAGATAAACAATTGAATAACTGTAAAATATTAGGCGTTATCTAAACGCCCTAACTGCATCGTTTTGATTGGCCCGATTTACGGTTTCCCTAACACAGCCATCAAAACCAAGCAGCCTTGGGGAAATCGGCATTGCAAATACATGAAAGTAGGGGGACTTTTGTTCTCATCGAAAAATGTTCCCTGACACAGACTTTAAAACCAAGCAGCGAAATCGGCATTGCAAGCACACGAAAGAGCCTAGAGGCGAGTGAACTGAAAAGTTTAAACCCTCTTAAAGCCAAAAAGAAGAAAAAGAACACACGAAAGTAGGGGGAGCTTTTGTTCCCACCGAAATGTGTTCCCTAATAGAGATTTCTAAACCAAGGTGCCTGGAGAAATCGGTATTTCAAATTCATGCAAGTCGGGGGTATTTTTGTTCCGACTGGAATGTGTTTCCCTAACACAGACTTCAAATCCATGAAGCGTGGGGAAATCGGCATTGCGAATTCATACAAATCGGGGGTATTTTTGTTCCGATTGAAATGTGTTTCCCTAACACAGACTTCAAAACCGTGGTTTCTGGGGAAATCGGCTCTGCAAATAAATGCAAACTGCGAGTACTTTTGTCCTCGCTTGCCTTTGTGCAGAGTGGAATATGTCTGTCCTAACATGATCTTCTAAACTTAGGAACCTGGGAAAATCGTGCAGCCACTAGAAGCGAATGAACTTCCCAGTTTCAAGCAAATTCGAGATTCGAGAAGTATGTACACTTTTGGGATGTAAACTTCAGAGGGAAATGTAAAATAAAATAATCGTTTGATAATTTTTTTTTGTCTTTATTGGAAAGATTTTCAGCCTTAGGCTGGTTCATCAAACGTTTGATAATTCTTCCGTACATATATTTTGTTCTAGTCATCATACCAAACGTAAAAGGTCCGTCATTAAATTTACTTGTAACGAAGAACAATCAATCACAATAAATGAATTGACTTTACACGGCATTTGTTCATTTTTTTCACTCACAGAGCAAATATATTGAACTCAATTGAATTTGGAAACTGTTTCATTCAATCAAGAATTTAATCAATACAAACGAATGATTGCTCAGCTAAGGTAGTTCCACGTGAACCTTGCGGTTATATCATAGATATAACCCACTAATTTTTTTTTTAAATTACAGATTTGAATTGACATGATGTGAAGGGTCAAGGAAACACTAGTGTAGAGAGTCAACCGTCTTCTTGTGTGTCCGCTTCGTGAATCCCCGTCTGAGTCGTGGATCACTTCGTTGCGCCTATTCGCTGTCACTTCCCCTCCGTTATGACAGTTCATACACGATCAATCAATTATGAGTCATATTGGGTAAATGTTTTACCAAATCAAGATTTCCTAAAGGCGTAATATACTACAACCTCCCTTTTTGTTTAGAAGAAAAGAATGCGCTCAGTTTTTACTCAACAAGTTATATTATTATTTCAATAGCATTTCAATTATTATTTAGTTATAAATTAAATGGGTCAATGCGGCAAATAATCACGGAACTTCGCTGGTTGCTTTCTGATCCGCTCCGTTGATGCGGTTGGAGTAATCACTTCGGATCCAGGAATAACTGCTTCTACATCAGGTGCAGGTTCTGAGTGAGCGACATTCTCCCACAGTGCGTCTGATCCACTGCCATCTGTAGGTTCCGGCTGGACTGGAAGCTGAAGTTTCTTCAAATGGGATGAACTTCGTCTGTATTCCTTGCCCGTTCACTTGCATTTTATTACTGTATCTGTGCCTTTCTTATGACAAACGACAAATTCCTCATTCGCAAAATCTGTATCAAGCTTGTTCGATTTCCTCATCCGTTTTACCAACACTTCATCTCCTTCTTCTATTTCGCTCTCCTTTGCTCCACGTCGCCTATCTGCATACTCTTTACCTTTTTGTTTAATTATAGCATCGTTTTCTCTCACTTCCGCCTCTTCTTGAAAAGTCGAGATTGTTGGTAGCTTACTCTTGATGCGACGCCCAAACATGATCTCAGCAGGGGACTTCCCAGTTGTGGGATGTTTAGTGGAGTGGTAGGTTAGTAAGTAATGGCATAGTTCTTCCCTCCAATCACGTCCAAGCTCATGCGCAATGCGAAGCCTTTTGAGGATGGAACGATTTTGTCGCTCGACTTCCCCGTTCGATTGAGGCCAATACGGAATTGTGTTCGAAAGCTTCACGCCGTGTGAATCACAGAACTCTTTGAACTCAATGCATTCCGAGCTGAACTGTGGAGCATTATCAGCTTTTAGCAATGCCGGAATCCCGTATCGGCTAAACATAACCGACAGTTCCTTTATCACATCACCCGCAGTTGTTTTATCCATTTCACATATCTCCATGAAGCGACTATAGCAGTCGATCACGACTAGGAGAGACTGTCCCTCAGGAAGAGGGCCAAGAAAGTCTATTGCTACCGTATGCCATGGAAACTTCGGAAGCTGACTCCTTTGCATTGGTTCTGGAGCCTCAGGAGCCGCTACTAATGTACAACCTCTACAATTTTTCACCAATTTCTCCACCTCTACGTCAATTTTCGGCCACCACACTGTCGTGACCAGGGTCCCGCAATTTGGACGCCATCTTAAAATTTAGATTGCTTCGACCTGAAAGGCACTTTCCACACCAAAAATCGTACACAGAATGAGCTCTCAACTCGATGCTATGCATCATCCAACCTCGAGAATCGAATTCTCTCGCGCTTAATTATCTCTCTGGGCTCTCGTTTTCCTGAAGTGATGCCAGATTTACGGCAACTCGTAAATATTCGAAATGTCACCGTATATTGTAGAAGCTGGTACTTGAAGACAATCTTCAATATTATTGTGTTTTCCTTTTATTGCACGGGATTTTATTTCTTTATGCGTTTATCTTCGTACCCAATAAAATTCCTTTCTAAACATAAATGGAGCTCTCTGAAACCATTGTCGTTCATCATTTTCAATATTTTTAACATCTATGGGGAAAGTCCGCCAAAAATCTGAACTCCCTGTTCTCACATCGGAGTAAAGAGAATCGTTTTCTTCTCTTCGGCTCGCCCTTCGGCAATCATCGTTCTCTTCGAACATCTCTCCTTCCGGTAGATCTTACGTTTGAGAAACTGTGTTTTCCGACACTGTTATTTTGAGTGTACAAGAAATGGGTTAATTGCAAACTGAAGGAATTAATTATATATATAGCTGTATATTATTTAATGCCAGCTTTATTTCCCACACACACATTGTACCTAAGGTGATTTTTCATCATTGTTATGCCCGGGTGTCCTTCGTGGGCCGTTTGTAAGACTTGCTTTCTTAGGGATTCCGGTACTACGATGCGGTCCCCCCGAAGAAGGACACCTTGTAGCTCACATAACTCATTAACTAAAACTCGATAGGCTACTGGAAGATTTTGGGTATTATCGTCCAATAATAAGCCCAGAATTTCCTGAATTTCCCGATCATTCCTTGATGCTTCCCTTATTTCATTCCACTGTAGAGCCGATGAGCTTACTGCATGCATAGCAACTTCTCTAACAAAAAATTCTTCGTTCGAATCAAAAGGAATTGGGCTCAATACAGATAAACGTGACAAAGGATCTGCTACATTGTTCTTACCCGATATAAAAACAACCTTATAATCAAAGGCTTGTAACCGCAGCACCCATCTTTCAATGCGAGCGCATGGTTTAGAACGCACGGAGAAAAGGAAACCCAACGCCTTGCAGTCAGTGAATAAATCGAATGATTTGCCCAACAAATAGTATTGGAACCGCTCGACAGCCCAGTAACGTCGTTCTGTTTCTGTCAGTGATTTAGACGCGTAACTGATAACTCGATGTTGATTGTGGTTATCAAACTGAACCAAAATCGCACCAAGCCCACATGGACTGGCATCAGCTATCACTGCTGTACGGTCTTCCACTCTATAAAAACCTAGACATTTGACATCTGCCATTGCTTCCTCGATAACTTGAAAAGATTGAGCCTGTTCCACATTCCATTCGAATTTGGAGTCTTTGTGTAGAAGTTTCCGCAGAGGCTCGTCAATTGAGGACAGCTTTGGAATATACCTATTCATATAATTGGCGAGCCCAAGGAAACTACGAACTTCCGCTTCGTTGCTAGGTTCTCTGAACGACAATATAGCATGTGTTTTAACTTTTGAAGGCCTAATTCCGTCTTGAGCAATTTTGTGCCCCAAGAAGTCGAGTTCAGTCACCCTCAGTTGGCATTTGTCCCAATTGAGTTCTACACCTCGATCATTCAGTCGAGATAGAACCTGCAATCACAAAAGAACACACAAAAAGAAAAAGAACAACAACTTTCTCTATGTAAACTATTTGCTTTATTCGTATCAGGATGCTACATTACCTTGTTAAACCGTTCATCGTGTTCATTAAGATTCTGCCCCTCAACGATCACATCGTCGAGATACCAATGTGCTCCCTCGCAGCCACTGAGAATTTCGTCCATCGTCTTTTGAAACAATTCAGGTGCCGTCACCAAACCAAACGGCAAACGCTTGAAGCGGAAAAGACCTCGCACAGTGATGAAAGTAGTTGCATCACGAGACGCCTCGTCGAGCTCGACTTGAAGAAACGCTTCCTTAATGTCTAGCTTGCTCCACAAACGTCCTCTTCCGAGTTTCGCCAAATAATCCTCGATAACAGGCATGGGATGATGTTCACGCAGTACCGCTTCGTTTACGCGGCGCAAGTCGAGGCATAAACGGGGTTCCCCGTTGGCCTTACCGACCACAACTAATGGTGATACCCACGTTGTAGGACCTGTCTTAATTTCGATTATGTCGCGACTCAACATCTCATCTAGCTTTCTTCCAACGGCTTCTTCAAGTGGGATAGGAATCCTCCGCATTGGCTGAAACACTGGCACGGCCTGAGGGTCGATGCGAATATGTACTCTGATGTCCTTGATCTTCGTGAACGGCTTTGCTTCCACGCTGTTGACATTCAAACCGACTCTGAGCACTCCTAATTTCTTAGCGGTTGAATCCCCCAGCAAACACCGTTGCCCCCCTACAACAACAAAAAATTCGGCCTGAACACAATTCTCTCCAATGACAATATCTGCTACGAATGATCCTCGAATTGTCAACACGTTCTGGCTTCCATAAGCACGCAAAACTCGAGTACTGCCTCTGGTAGATGAAACTACTGAAATTCTCTGCTTCTTGAAAGCCTCCCAAGCATCTTCAGTGACGAGATTGGCATCCGCCCCAGAGTCGACTAACATTTCAACACGAACTCCGCCGACCGTACATATGATGACGTTTGACTCATTGCCTGAATAGAAGGCAAATAAACCTTTGTCTCTTCATCACTTCCGAGTTGAGGAGCCGATTTCTCTGATCGTTCCACATCCTCCACTGCTTGGATGTGTTTGTCGGCTTCACGGCCCGACGAACGATTTGTCTTCCGACACAGCCTCTCGAAATGGCCATAGCTCTTGCAGCTCCGACATTGCTTTCCCCGTGCTGGACATGCAGCTGAAACTGCAATGTGTCCCGGACGACCGCAGTTAAAACAGGATTTCTCGGTTCTTACATATTGCGATGCAGATTGTGGTTTCTTACGTTTTATCTGCTCCACCTTGAAAACTTTCTCCGAGGGCTGCGCCGTAGACATGTCTTCCACTTGCTTATCCACTCTTTCCTGTGCGATTCCCAGTGCCTCGATTTCGGGGAAACTTAAATCCTTCATCAGAATTCTACGCCGTACCTCGTTCGAAGCGCATCCTTCAACAACTGCGTCCGTGAGGTAAATCTCGCTCAATATTAGACTGATTTCCGAGCCATACTTATCGAAATCGCACTCTGCAACTTGCTGTTTCAGACGAATGATGAAATCGGCGAAACGTTCTCCCCGCGTTTGTTTCACAGAACGGAGCTTGCGTCGTTCTGACGTACTTCGGTGACGAGGCTCGAAGAACTCGTCCAATCTTTCTATCGCTAAGTCGTACCACTTCGGTTGCAGTGCCACCAACGGAACATGGTCGTGGTCTTTCAAATTTTTGAACACACGCTGCAAAGCCGGTCCACCAAAATGAAGCAGTTTCGCCCGCATGGCATGTTGATCTGTGATGTCGTAAGCCGCGAAATAACACCACAGTGCTTCCTTCCAAGTTTTCCACTCTCGCGCAAGCTTACTCGCTTCGATTTGGTCGCAATGGAAAGGTGGTATTGGCCGTGAGTCCTGCATCTGAAATGACAGTGAAATACGAGACCATTATTTCACTCTTCACCAACACATTTATGCAGTTGAACTTGCAACAACACAAAAACATCGGCAGTAGATACTAAAGCGACTCACACCAACCACATTCCACATTCCAACTCAGGTGGATTCTATAAACCCACGCCTTCTATTGAACAGGAGAATCTACTAATTCTCGCTAACACATACACAGGAGCATTCTCGCAACACTCGCTCTTCGATCCGGGAGATCCTTCTGATCTCCGCCACAAAAATTTATATTATTTCCGCAACCAATCACCGGAGAGTCCTCTTGACTCTCGCATAAAAATCGTTTTTTATGTTTACAAGGGAAATCTACTTTCCGCTTCATCACGCACGGCGTTATAACCTCAACGAAAATTGCTTCGCCATTCTGCGCCATTTTCATAAAAAAACGAAACACTGGCGTCACAAAAACTTTTCTTTCTCGACGCCTATTCCCGTAAAGTGCAGCTTTTCCCGTCCGACTTTGGACACAGGGAGTTTTCACTTCGAATTTCAACTGTTTTATCCCATAATTACCTTTTACTCTTCGTATTTCCACTTGGTTTGTATCCTCGTCGCCAGATTGTAGAGAGTCAACCGTCTTCTTGTGTGTCCGCTTCGTGAATCCCCGTCTGAGTCGTGGATCACTTCGTTGCGCCTATTCGCTGTCACTTCCCCTCCGTTATGACAGTTCATACACGATCAATCAATTATGAGTCATATTGGGTAAATGTTTTACTAAATCAAGATTTCCTAAAGGCGTAATATACTACAACTAGCACACAATAAGAATTTAGGGCCGCAGGTGGTGGCCCAATACCATAAATCTATTGACGCCGCTACAACAAGAAACTAAAAGACGCTAAAAGAGAATAAAATGCAAAAAAAGACGGGTGGGTAATGTCGGGGACATAACCGGAGTGACGTAGGACTATACAAAGGGGACAGCTATTGCTAAATATATATTTTAAATTTATTGTTTTATTTTCTTCTCCTATGTGAATACCTACCTATCTACCTGACAAATGGATTAGTTTACTGTTTACTCTTTATGAATATGTTGGGGTTCTGAAAAGAACCTTTGGTGTTGTGTTTTTGCGTTTTTTTACAAACTTGATTCTTGATTTTTTTCTGAAGGCTTTGTACTTATTAAATGTTCAACGCCGGGCATCTTTCGGCGTATGCACATATCGTACAATCAAAGTGATGGCAGTGATAGGAAATGCATAGGTGGTCATCAGCTCATTCACTATCACATATTTCACTATTGAGTACATTACCGTACCTTAAACTGTGGTTTCGGAGACGAATGAATTGTAAGATTTGTAATCTCCGTAAACAAAGTAAATGAAAATGAAAAAGAACTGAGGTTTTGGAGACGAACTCTACGATCTGTCGAGAAATAAACGAGCTATAAGCGTTCTGAAAAACCAACAGTAATTACACGGATGGATGACATTCGGATTAAAGTCCTTTAAAATAAGAACAGAGCAGCAGGAAATACATAGCCTTAGTTATTTTTCTATACAATGCAGATGTAACGTCAGTCAATTTTCAACATCAGTTATCAACCAAAGAAAGCAGTTCTTGCTACCAAGGAAATTCGTTAATGCCATCCTGCATACAATGTGGTGTAATTTGAAGCCACTTGTAATTCATGGGTTTGTTAAAACTGAATGGCATTGTGAAAACTGAATGATCAATTTAAAAGACCCCAACCACCAATAAGTTCAAGAACAAGCATAAACAAAATAAATCAGTTTATATTATATGTCATATTATGTCACTTTAGAATGCATTGGTGTTGTGAAAAACTTTTAATAACTCTTCTTTGAAAGGTTTAATGGCCCTGAAAAGCACCGTGTTGTACGGTGGCGGTCTATCTGCTGCCGTTTTGCGATTGCGTTTGCCACTCGCTGAAACTAGTTGTAGCCACCGAACCGAATGTGCTCTGTTCTGTAAGCGGGTTTTCTTATTGTCGTGAGCAGCTTCGCAAGCCAACTCGAGCACTCCGGCGGCCGAAATTCTATAACCGCTATTAGGTATACTGGTGCTCAGGCACCAATCCGTTGATGCGATGTGATGTGAAACGATGCCATACAACCACCCTGATTTACGGTTTGAAAGAGATATATTTTTCAGCGGATCCGCGCGTTTTGTACTTTAGCGGTACACGATTACAGGATAGAGACAAATTGGCAAACTCAGCCAAAGGGGCGAGTCCAACGAGACGAACGAATGAGCGTTAAAAGGCAGCGATGGCAAAAAATACATTCATTACGATTTGTTCGCTCGTTGGATTCACATGCAGGCTAAAAAGGGTCCTTTTCAGGATCACAAAAATATCTTTAATCTAAAGAGTTTATTGTTTTGTTATTATCGATATCCTCATATTGTTCGGCTAAACCTTCCTGTTTAACGATTGCGTTTGCCACTCGCCACAGCTTTCACAGTTGGAAAATTTCTTCCCATCCAGCTTGTGACATGTTGTACAGTAAATTATATTTAATGCGACGTGCCGAAGCACCACTCAGTGTCGCATTAGAGGCGATTTTAACCTGTAATTAAACATTTGCGATGACAGTGGTACAGTGTCGACTTTCAATGGGGGGGTCATAATTTGGACCCCGAACTCTATGTTTACAAAAAAGTCCAAATAAATATGTCGCATTACAGGTCCGTTCAATTAGCTAAATGTCGACTGTACTTTCAATCTAGAAGCAAGTTAAGAATTGGTGAAAATTGAATAATCGAGAAAGTCCCCAACCATCAATAAGCTCAGAATAACTGTCAAATTCTCATACTCATCATATCCTGGAAAACAAATTATGAAAAAATCAATTTGTGTTTTATTATTATTTGGGATATTGTTTCAGAAAGCATTGAACTGTATTTCGTAACTCTCTAACTCTAACTCTTTTTTGGAAGGTTTAATGGCCCTGAAAAGCGCCGTGTTTTATGGAATGGTTCCAATTTAGAAAACTTAGTACTCGTGGTTTTGAAAAAAAACCACGCCCTTGATGCCGCCTTGTTCTGGATTTGCCACCAAAGTAGTTTGTATAAAGAACAAGCTTTTTTCTTATGCTATCTGCTGCCGTTTTGCGATTGCGTTTGCCACTCGCCACTCGTTGCAATTGCCTGTTGTTGTCTTGATGTCCACCGAACCGAATGTGGTCTGTTCTGAATGCGGATTTTCTTATCGTCGCGAGCAGCTTTGCCAGCTAACTCGATCACTCCGGCGGCCGAAACTATATATCGCCGACTAGGTGGACTGGTGGACTGGTACTAACGCGCTCGGCCTAGCTACCCTTGCGGAGCAATTGTCGAATACACCTACGGGAAATTGCAGACCAACACGGTTCGAGCGGGATTTTGCCTTTCCCTTTACCTTTTCTCCTTTGCCATGTCCAGACATGGCTGCTTGTGTTGGTTTGTTGATGTGATGTGATGCGAAACGATGTGGTGTACGGTTTGGATGAGAATGATCGTTACGGCAGCGGAGCGGGGATTTTTAAGCTGACTGGCTGGCTCGAGAATTACGCATGTGTGAGACTGCGACCAATGTTTCGTTCATTTTTTTTCTTTTTCCTTTCCAATCGTGCTTCATTGCATTTCGCTGCTGCTCTGGTTGTTCGTTTTGGTCGATACGATTTGAGGAGCACAAAATGGACCAATCAAAAATGGGCACATAGTGCATTTGAACAATGCTTGATATTTCACAATTATTCAATTATTTATCTCAAGGAAAATGAAATGTTATTCGTTATGATAGACGCGTAGATATATTTCCTATCAATTGATGCAAAAACCTTTGCGATCTATTGAGAAATGCTCGAGTTATAAGCGTTCCAAATCTTGCATTTTTTCCTACTTGTTCAGTGCCTAGATTTCCATTTCACCCCCTATATCTTCCGGTTAGACGTAGTCCTACGTCAAAAATGTTTTGCTAAAAAAGTGGAATTCATGCATGACTCCTTACGGAATTCCATAGATTGCAGTTGTGAGAATACATGAAAAAGTTCATTTTCTAATAACTGTATTTTTTGTAAAGCAAATTGTTCCATGATGTCGTTTATATTACACATCCATGTATGCATTATGCTCACTAAGCTTCATTCGTTGAGGGAATATCAGTTTTCGCCAAAACATAACCATATTAGCACTTTTGGAAATATAGATATTTATAATTTTCATAACAGATGTCTCAAAAAAAGATTTGGCATCCTTTCTATAGTGCTTTGTGAAACATTTCAAACTCGTTTCAAAATATTTCAGCACCAGCACAGACATTCGAGCAGAGTAACGAATCGAGCTGTTTTCCTCGATTTCTATAATTCCAGATTTTACTCGGTGTGATAGTGATAGTGATTGTATCGAATCCTCGATTCGATTTCTATAATAGGGCCCATAGTATAGCAATAAAAAAGAAAATTGCTGACAAAAGTAACACGTACTAATGTACGCTAGCAGGAATAAGCAATATTTAGGTAGGAAATTCGGTTGATAGTAATTCAAAGAATATGAGATAAAATTTACTTATGAAGTCATATGTATCGTAGAAGAAACACTTACTTTCTACCATTCTGAACCAAGATGCATTGATGGTCTCAGTGCATAAGCTCCTCACTGAATTCCTCGCACTTTTCCTTAACCGGGATTCTATTTGAACTGCCTCCACAAATACAACGAGCAATGTTTACATTCGCTTTCATTGGTTCAACGAGTCGTTCAAACTGGTGGTGATTTGTCTGTCCACTCGTTTTCAACCACTGAAATATCCGCTGGAAGTAGGTTCTGCATTGTAAATTATAACATGATTAATATGAATAATGCTGGATTGAACGCTTACCTTGTATAGACTATTTCGGCAGCACCGTAAAACAAATACTGATCAAAACAAACGAACATGTGTTAAAAATTGCATATATTTAAGTGTTTCTGAAATGTTTCCCAAAGGAAAATATCGGGGACGCAAACCAAAACAAAATAATTCTCTGAAGATATGCAACAAGTGAACCAAACAACTCGAAAAGTTCTGACACTTGTATTGATAGCTGTCACTCGCTCGGTGCTATCGAATTGCTCGATTTTTATAATAGTAAAAAGGGCTAACGAGCAAAATTCTTATCGCCTCGATTTCTATAATAGGGCCCTATATATCTCATGCACCTTCTGTTGTTTTCCGCAAACCATTGCACGAGCTTTTGTTTACCTTTCGGACATGTACCGATTAGGAATTGCCCTCCAACATGACGCGTACTCCGTCACAGCTACTCTCTAGGGGTACCATCGGTTGCAACAGCCGTTGCAATTGTTCACCTTGCACAGTCAGGTGTTGTCAGCACGTTGGTCGACTCTCCACTTTCGCTGCAGCCCCGACATGATTTGTGTGCACTGCTCACGGCATACCAGATCCTCTCGTCGCGTCACATCTCCACAATATTCCCGACATGAATTGCAGGCAGTCCCTCGCTCCTTTCGGTGAACCAGGGACAGACGAAAATGACGTGCTCCGGTGTTGTTTCCATATCTTCACACTCAGGACAGAGGGGTGCGTGCCCGAACCGATGTAGATATTGCCTGAAGCAGCCATATCCAGACAGAAACTGCGTTGAGTAAAAGTTAACCTCACCGTGCTTCCTGTTCAACCAGGTCGATAGTACCGGTATCAGCCTGTACGTCCATCTACCGTTTTCTTCCGTATCCCATTCCTGCCCTATCCTTTGTCCAACGACTACACTCTCATCAATTTCCGGATACCTCTGGTTTCTCGCCGCTTGTAGCGCTAACGACTCGCATCGCCCTTAATCGGAATGTGCTGTTCAACTTCCTCCTCGGTTTTGTGATGTGCCATCTGGAGCTTTACCCTGTCCATCCAGCTACCGATCATGTTTACTACCCCCGTCGCCAACATTTCCACTTCCTGGAGTGTCGCGCCGATTACCGTTGTTACGATGTCGTCCACGAAGCCCATGATCTCCACACCTTTGAGTAACTTCAGCCTCAGTACACCGTCGTACATCGTGTTCCAAAGCGTTGGACCTAGGATGGAACCTTGTGGAACTCCCGCCGAGATGTTCTTCAATATCACCGTGCAGTAACGCAGTCACCTCTTCGTTTTGACGTAGGACTACGTCTTTCATTTCTATACCGGGGTGTGAAATCAAAGTTTCGAAAACGAAAGTGTTATGCCGGAGACCGAGATTTTGAACGTTAATAGCTCCTAAACAACTGAACGAAATGGTATGATAAACACTTCATTCGAAAGATAAAATGTCTACGCGTTCTATACTTGTTACTTTCTGATCCAAAAACTTGTTTCAATAGTCTTAAATTTGCTTTCAAAACAGGCTATTGAAATCACCAATCGGTATATAAGCGAGCGCCGCTCGGAAATCCACTCAGTTCTAATTGAACAGCGATTGGAGCATGTTGTCGCTGTTGTGGTGGAGCTCTTCATTCATCATGAAAGCGCGGATGAACGGTGTCACCAAGAGCCTGTTTGTGCACCTTAGGCCAGAAGGGAATCCATCAGGAGGAGAGTGATGCCACAAACGGTTCCCCGGGAAGATCTCGAAGCAGCCGCTACACACACACACATACACGCGCGGAATTATTTCCGTTTGGATGCCATTGAGCATCGAGAAAGATCCGGAAATTAATCTGCCAGTTCCTCTGGGAATTTAAAAATACATTCATGTGAAAGAGTTTATTTGAATGTTTTCTATACATGTAACACTGTGACCAAATATGTTTCAAGCAAGTGCTATTAACAGATGGTTATCGAGTTAGCATAAACCACTGGTTGGCTTCCAGTATCGAGGAAAATGTGGAAATATCCAAACGTTACTGAAAATAATCTGCCAGTTCTTCTGGGAATTTAAAATTACATTCATGTGAAAGAGTTTATTTTAATGTTTTCTATCCATGTAACACTGTGACCAAATACATTTGGTTTTGTGATTTTTCAATCAATCGCAATTAACAGGATAGCTTCTGAAGATTATTCTTCCCCATCAGTAGGATATTTCCGTATCCAATATTGTATGCGCCCGCAATCGATTATTGTTCAGTCGCCGAAAGTTCCGAGCTCAGAGAATTCATTCCCCTCTAGTTTGCCTTCCAAATTGCCATCGTAAACCACGCCTTCTCTCGATTCAATCACGCACAGAAAGCATACTTTAGCGATATTCTGGTGGTGAGACGCATTCATTTTTCGTGAGGACATCGACAAGACAACATCGTTGCTGAGGGTGCTGGACGGCGAAGGATCGAGATCTGCCCTGAAACGTAAGCAGTTTGTTTGAAACTGTGAGGGAGCACAGAGAAGCCGATCCTTCGGGAGAAGAGAAGGTGACCATCGAAGCAGCCGCTACACATACACATACACGCACGGAATTCTTTCCGTTGGGATGCCGTGCAGCATCGAGAAAGATCCGGAAAATAATCTGCCAGTTCCTCTAGGAATTTAAAAATACATTCATGTGAAAGAGTTTATTTGAATGTTTTCTATCCATGTAACACTGTGACCAAATATGTTTCAATCAAGTGCTATTAACAGATGGTTATCGAGTTAACATTAACCACTGGTGGGCTTCCAGTATCGAGGAAAATGTGGAAATATCTAATCGTTACTGAAAATAATCTGCCAGTTCCTCTGAGAATTTAAAATTACATTCATGTGAAAGAGTTTGTTTTAATGTTTTCTATCCATGTAACACTGTGACCAAATACATTTGGTTTTGTGATTTTTCAATCAATCGCAATTAGCAGGATAGCTTCTGAAGATTATTCTTCCCCATCAGTAGGATATTTACTTATCCAATATTGGATGCATAAAACCTTGTGCCTGCAACGTAACGCTCTCGTTTTCGAAGTTCTCCAAATATTCTTTCATTCAGAATGAATTCATATTCAACTTCAAACAAATGATTTCTAAATCAACGATAGTCCTACGTCACCCTTGCGGTTATACCATAGATATAACCCACTTCCTGTTTTTGTTTTAGCGAGACCTGAGATCTCTCGATAACTGTCCGAATAGCGTCCACTGTGAACTTACCTTTCCGGAACCCGAACTGCATTTTCGACAATCCGTGGTCACCCTCCGAGCATTTCACCAGTGTGTGTAGAATAATCCTCTCCGAGAGCTTTCCTAAAGTATTCAGCAAACAAATAGGCCTATACGATGCTGGATCTCCAAGTGGCTTTCCTGGTTTCGGAAGCAGCACCAACTTTTGGATCTTCCATTTCGCAGGGAAGAGACCGTCATCCAGGTATTTCTGCAGTACCACCCTGAACATGTCGGGGAAAGCAAGGATCGCCGATTTTAAGACCACGGGCCCTATTATAGAAATCGAATCGAGGATTCGATACAATCACTATCACTATCAAACCGAGTAAAATCTGGAATTATAGAAATCGAGGAAAACTGCTCGATTCGTTAGCAAGCTCGAATGTCAGCGGTTGTGATGAAATATTTTGAAACAAGTTTGAAATGTTTCACGAAGCACTATGAAAATGTATTTCCAAAAGTGTTAATATGGTTATGTTTTGGAGTAAATTGATATTCCCTCAAAGAAAAAAGCTTAATAGGCGTAAAGCTCGCATGCATGTGTAAAAAAAACGACAGCGTGGAACAATTTGCTTTACAAAAAAAAAAAAAATCAGAAAATGAACTTATTCATGTATTTTCATGACTACAATCTATGGAATTCCGAAAAGAGTCACGCACGAAATTCACTTTTTTTTAGCAAAACAATTTTTGTTATTCATGTAATGCAACATGTAATTCTCTTTTAGCGTCGATTTCTTGTTGTAGCGGCGTCAATAGCTTTATTGTATTGGGACCACCACCTGTTGCTCTAAATTCTCGCTTGTTGTGTGCTAGTGTTTTCTTTACGTTTCCCCTCATGTCAATCCAAACCTGTAATTTAAATAAAACCGTTATTGTTTTGCAGGATAGCTTTAGCATATGGTATAGAAAGTTTGGAATCTTCTATAGGAGCATTGCGACCGCTGCGACCATTATTTTGATCTATTGTAGTGAAAGTGGTGTAGTTTGGCATAGTATAGCATTAAAAAAGAAAACTGCTGCCAAAAATAACTTACTAATGTATGCTAGTAGAAGTAAGCAATTTTTAGGTAGGAAATTCGGTTGAAGAAATTCAAAGAGTATGATAAAATTTACTTATGAAAGTTATGTGTATCGTTAAAGAAATACTTACTTTCTGCCATTCTGAACCTAGATGCATTGGTGGTCTCAGTGCATTAAGTTCCTCTCTGGATTCCTCCAACTTTTCCTACACCGGGATTATATTAGAACTGCCTCCACAAAGATCTCGAGCAATGTCTACGTTCGCTTCCATTGTTTCAAGGAGCCGTTCAAACTGGTGGTGATTTGGTTTTTTTTCTTCCACCACTCATTTTCAGCCACTGAAATATGCGCTGGAAGTAAATTCTGCATTGTAAGTTATAACATAATTAATGTAAATAATGCTGGATTGAACACTTACCTTGTATAGACTATTCTGGCAGCACCGTAAAACAAATGCTGATCAAAACAAACGAACATGTGTTGCAAATTGCATATATTGAAGCGTTTCTGAAATGTTTCCCAAAGGGATGCAAGCCAAAACAAAATAATTCTCTGAAGATAGGCAACAAGTGAACCAAACAACTCGAAAAGTTCTGACACATGCATCGATAGTTATCACTCGCTCGGTGCTATCGAATTGCTCGATTTCTATAATAGTAAAATAGAGCTAACGAGCAAAATTCTTATCGCCTCGATTTCTATAATAGGGCCCCACATTGAGCATTCTGTCGTGGCCGGGTACTGCGCGCCTGTGAGTGTGCATGTGTTTGTTTGTGCGTGTATGTGTTTGTGTGTGCGTTGTTTAGAGTAGAGAGTAGAGAGTAGCGAGTAGAGAGTAACGAGTAGAGAGTAGCGAGTAGAGAGTAGATAGTAAAGAGCAGTGAGTAGAGAGTAGAGAGTAGAGCGCTACAAGTTTTGACGTAGAACTACGTTTTTCATTAAGGGTGCCAAATCAGAAAACATGTCACGTTTTTATGAAATAAAGTTAACGTTAATAACTATTTTTGCCGCGAAAGGATTTTGGCGATTTGCCTACTAAACGAATCGGAAATTCCGTAAGATTTGTTTAATATGTTATACATTAGAATTCCCTGGTTTGTAAATGGTTAAAAATCATGAAAACTTTTAGCGTTTTCATTTTCCCATACATTTGCTTGTACATTTGTGTGCTTTCCCGAACAGAGCAGTCAGTAACGAGCAACTTATCGACGACCAACGGAGGGGAAGTCGTAGGATTTCAAGTCTACTTTCCGCGTCCATTTTTTGTGTGGACACCGACTGGTCAACATCGTTGCTGGACGAGCTGGACGGCGAGGGATCGAGTGCCTTTCTCAAGGCAAGAGGGTGGAGGTGGTAGCGCTGGAGTAAATAGAGTAGAGTTTATAAAGGGCCTTTCTCAAGGCTAGAGACGAATGAACTGCAAAAGTTTAAAGTCTCTATAGTACAAGACCTTCCTTCCTTCCTTCCTTTCCGCGTCATAAATTGGACACTTCGCGTAGTCTGTGATGAGCAAGAAGAAGAGGAAGGCAGACTCGAGCCCTGCAAAAAAAACGAACGCATTGCCAGGGGCAATAAAATTTCGAGGTAAGCGTCATCTAATGATGCACGCGATGTTGGTGCAGTGAAAAGCGCTCGCACTGAACGAGCCTTCGCGAGTGTGACACCGCATCGAACAACAGCGAAGTAGGCGATTTCGGCGCGTCGGTCGAACATGTAAACGCCGTTACCCAGGCAGCAACCAAATCAAGCTCTCCCCGCTGGTGGTGAAGGCGGTCGCTCTTGACAAACTCATCAGCGAATTCGCTTCGAAGGGTGTTACAGCAGGGTTCAAGCTGTGTGGCATAATTCAGTCTTTTTCCAAGCAGTTAACATTGTTTGTTTTCCGTCATCATAAGGGCTTCGTTGGTGCCTTTGAGGATGCATCAATGCATTAAACTGACGTTATGGCGAAGCAGACGTTAAGATTGTGCGCCAAAGCGTTATAGAATGATATCCGAAGATATAAACAAGCGACTTACATAAAATAACTGCGTAGTTCTACGTCAACAATGCGGTCGTATCTTGGACACAACCTCCTGTAATTTTTTTTACATAAAACAAAAACATTTTTGGATATCAATGAAATTCTTCATTCGTGTGAATGTACATTTAATGCCATTCTGTATGGAACTCGATTTCTTTTGCATGGCCACCACAGGCACGCACGACAGAGGCGGCCAATTGACTGGGCCATTTCGTGAGATAACATGCTCACAAAACTTGGTTTTCAATAAATCGATTGTTAGATTCGCTGTGTGGCTTGTGGCGCCGTCCTGTTAAAACCACATATTGTCCAAGTCCATATCGTCCAATTTGGGCCAAAAATATTCGGTTATCATTGAGCGGTAGCGATTCCCATTCACAGTAACGTGCCAATCTTGTTCATCACGGAAGAAGTACGGCCCAATGACGCCGCCGAACCATAAACCGCACCAAAGCGTATTTTTTTTGGGATGCAATGATGACTTATGGAGTACTTGTGGGTTTCTGCCTGATCATTTGCGCATATTTTGGTTATTGACGAAGCCATTCAGCCAGAAATGAGCCTCATCGCTGAAGATGATTTTTCGATGAAAATCCGGACCATCTTCTTCAAGTTGTTGCTCACCCCAATTCACGAACATACGACGCTTCTGGTGGTCAAGCGGCTTCAGTTCTTGCGTCAATTTGATCTTGTAAGGACGTATGCCAAGATCTTCTCGCCACAACGACGTCACAGAGATGCCCAACACTTGAGAACGACGTGTGGGTCTTCCTCAATTGATACACTAGCGGCAACAATATTCTCGACACTACGGACAATTCTTTGTCTCACTGGCACGGGAACATTTTGTACTGTGCCTGTGGATTCAAATTTTTCCACTAGACGCTTTATTGTTGATCGATTATGATGACCATAAATTGGATGTTGCGCTCTTAAAGTTGAGACCATTGACTCCGAATTTCGATATTAAATTTTAATAATCTCAACTCGCTGTTGGATCGTATATTTTTCCATTATGAAATGGCAAATCTTTCTGAAGAGAAATGCCAAGGGAGCGGGAAAAAATATGGCGTCGTTTGCTGTCTCTATCGGTCTACTTTTGTAGCGTTCCTATTGAAATACCTTTCATATAATATAGTCCATCATTTCTTTCGACCAAAGCATACGGCAGCTTCCGGATTTCCCTCGTCGTAACACCGTAGACCATAGCCAGAATATAATCTACAAGCTCGATTAATCGGTTTGGCACGTAATGGCTGATTGGCTAATTGGTCCTCTGCCTGTAAGTCGTCCAGGTGTTCATTGAAGCGCTGCCACCACCGGTCGGTAACCTCCCATCCTTATTCCGAAACATTTCTGCTCGTACCACGAATCCTTTTCCCGGTAGAGCTTACGTGTCTCATGAGAGCCATGCAGTGGTGCTAGTTCTTCAAACTGCTTCTCTTTGTGGCTGGAATTCTTCTCCTGGAAGAATTGGGAAACTGTTTCCGGTCCTGTTCATATCGATCCAGGTTCTAACGGATAACGGGACGCAACATTATCTCCCGCGCAATGTTCTTCCGGTTCAACACATACTGATACTCGAAACGCTCATCTCGTGGTGTTCGCTCCACATGACCTAGGATGTTCTTTGCTACGCTGTTGATGTATTTTTTATCATGTACCAACAGTTCTCAAGAAGACCTTCGTTAAGTGCATCATATTGTTCGAACTAACTGAAGATCTTTGTATCACTGTTTTAAAAGTATTCTGGCAGCTCTCGCGAACCTTTGCTCAGCCCATCTATCTTTGGCAACATCTCTCCATGACTGTGTGTTGATGCCAACATGTGAAGAACCGTTAATGCACGACGTATTTCGAACGATTTGTTGATTGAGTTGATTGAGTTATTCATCGTGCCTAAATATCTGAGTTGCGGTTCGATCCCACGTTGTCCACCATGATGTCATCGAATTTACAACAAAAACCCTATGTTTTAAACCTTTATTTATGCTGCTAATGTTTTGACCGTATTGGCATAACTACCAATAAAATGTACAAAATAATGTGTAATGTATATTTAATTGATATATTTCACCTAACGTTTTCTATCTCCAGGCGTCATTTGGAATTGCGTTGTTATTTTACATTCTATAGTCGCTGTTTTTTTTGTTTTTCGTGCGCTACTGATACACTACGCTACTTTATAATATCGCCTGGTTCCATTTTGCCCAGTGAACCGAGCTGAACCATGAACGGGATTCACAGTGTAATAATGTGTTTGCTTATTTGTTCTTTATTCGTCTCGTTCACTCGATTAACTACATTATATTTAATTTTAACTTTGTCTAGGTGAAGTCTTTTTAATTGCATCGCTATGGATCATCCTTACTGGCTCCGTGGACAGCGCGTGAATCGTTCACAAGAATGGTGCCCCTGGTTATTTGAGTTTCATAGCCGATTACCTACTACCTATACTTGGTCGACAATACCGGGTATCTTTTGTAAAGAGTGAAGAGTTTTGTTCTTTATTCTATCAAATTAGAAAACGGTATCGTTTTGGACGTAAAGACACGAGTCCACGTGGACACAACACAAAGTGTTGTGTTGTCATTTGCCCCCCTTCAGAGCGAAGCCACATTTACGCCTTCTCATCTATCGAATCTTGTGTCTTTACAAACTACAATTAGGCTACAAAACTTTGCTGAAATGTGTAAATTATTGATGCACGATTGAACAATTAGTGTAGAAACAACGTATAGGGAAAGAAAAAAAGGAAAAATACAATTGAATCTAATATAGAAAATAGAAAACAATTTCGGAGTGATAATAAAAGTTGTCCCCCTGTTAATAGGTGTCTAAAAAATCGACCACTCGCGTTGTGTGCTGCAATCGCCGAAGAAGCCATACTCAAAAGAGCTGACTGACGTCGAAGTACATCGTATCGTTGCTGCTCAGCGTGGAAAACTCTGACTGCTGTTGCTGCTGAGTGTTATCTTTTTCGTCATCATCAGCTGCTGCTACTGATTGTTGGGTGGGTGTCGTTTGCGTAAGAAGTGGAGGTGAGAGCGATGATGTTGACGACGTAGACGAAGTGGGTGGCGTATCGATGATTGAACTCGTCGCCGTTATGTCCGGTGCCCCGGCCGCTATGGAGTCTTCTTCGGGGCTCGAGTATCCATCGGTGTGACCTCGCACGTCTCGGTCCTCATCGGAGCGTAGTTTCGCTAGCGTTTGCTCGATGGCGCTTGCGTCAGGGGAGAGGGTCGAGAAGCTCTCTGAAATGGGGGCAAATTTCAGTCAAAGATGATGACCCCTGTATGGGCTTAGAACACACTACTTACCGTGTGGCAGAATGGTGTCTTTGAGGCATTTCGCCACCTGTATTCTAACGTTGGGCACTGGATCGCTAACCAATGTCAGAATGTTGTTGAGCAAATGCTTTCGGAACGTGTTCACTTGCACATTTTCAGTTTCCAGCTATTATAAGAGGAGGAAAAAACTTTCAATGTGATAGAATTCTATTCAAATATTCTTACCATCTTTCCGGCAGTGATAATATAAATTTGTCGTCGGCGCCAGTTTGAAGAGTGTGCGAAATTTATGGCAAAGAATTTGAACACAGACTTATTAGTTTGAAATTCTCGGGCGCATTCGACAAACTGCAAACAAAGAAAAAAAACCTATTATCATACAGATTTATTGGGAACATGGACAGATTTTCAGCAAAGATACAGAATTTACAGATTTCTTTAAATTCAATTTTAAATATTCCATTACAGTGTATACATAGATAGTGCTCCCATGGCCGAGTGGTTGGAGTCCCACATTATCATGTCGGGGGTTAGGTTTAGATTCCCGTTTTGGCCGGGGGGATTTTTCGCCAAATAATTTTTTTCCGACTTGCACTGGGGTAACGAGTATTCTAGAGCTCGCCATTCCAGAGTGCATTTAAGGGTGGGTTTAGACTAGGGATATATTCATGTGAAGAAATATGATGAGATTTATAGAAATCGCATCAACCGTTTACACTTGCGTGAACTTCTATAATGAATATATTCATATTTTCGGTGAATTTATTCACCTAAAGTAGAACTGCATCCAACTTTAGTGATTTCTCACCAGTGAGAAATTCACAAGCGTTTACATATGCTGAATTTATTCAAGTTATATATACCTCGAATAAGTGTATCATATTTATTCTCACCCGTTTACACCTATTTTCACGTGAATAAATCCATCTATAGCTATAGATCTCCCTAATGTAAACCCGCCATAAGGTGTGTTTTTCGGCATAGAAATCTCAACTAAAGGGTGTGTCACATCAAATTGCATCACGGAAAAAAACGCTGTAGAAATTTAATTTTTAGGAATCTTCAGCTTTCGCTTATCAGATAAGAGTGTATAGATCACGTTGGCCATGCTTCACTGTCAATTTTTCGTAAATTTGGAAAAATGTCGTCGAACGAAAAAGAGCGTGAATTAATCCTGCGCACTCATTTCGAGAATCCGGAGTTGTCACATCGAGACATCGGTAAGATGCTGGGAATCGTCCAATCCACGGTCAGCAGAGTACTAAAACGATACTTCGAGAACCTAACCATCGACCGGAAGGTGAAGAACGGCAAAAATGGATGCTCCGTCAGTGAAAAAGATCACAAGCGCGTAGTTAAGCAGTTTAGACGTGATCCGAGAAGTTCGATCCGGGATGTCGCCAATAAGCTGAATTTGTCAAGTTCATTCGTCCAGCGGACTAAGCAGCGGGAGGCGCTGCGTACATACAAGGTTCAGAAGGCTCCTAACCGCGACGAAAGGCAAAACATGGTGGGGAAGACGCGAGCCCGGAAGCTGTACACCGAAATGCTGACGAAGCCGCATTGCCTGGTAATGGACGACGAAACCTACGTCAAAGCGGACTTTCGTCAGCTTCCGGGCCTGTTGTTCTTCTCCGCAGAGGACAAATTCAGCGTTCCGGAGGAGATTCGCAAGCAGAAACTATCCAAGTTTGCCAAAAAGTACATGGTGTGGCAAGCGATCTGCTCTTGCGGAAAGCGGAGCAACCTTAAGGAGTGCCTACAGAAGCACTTACTACCACTATTGAAGCAGCACGAGGGCCCGACCATCTTCTGGCCAGATCTCGCTTCGTGCCACTATTCAAAGGACGTGTTGGAGTGGTACGAAGCCAACGGGGTCACCTTCGTGCCAAAGGAAATGAACCCGCCCAACGCGCCGGAGCTTCACCCAATAGAGAAATATTGGGCGATTATGAAGTAGGCCCTCCGGAAGAACCCAAAAGTTGTCAAATCGGAGGCGGACTTCAAGAGAAAATGGATTTCTGTTCAAAAAAAAAAACTACAACCTGACGTTGTACAGAACCTTATGGACGGGGTAAAGAGGAAGGTGCGAGCATACGGGCTTGGGCTCGAAGTATGAATAAAAAGAAAATGCCAAAAGTTGTTTAATGGTTTTTATTTTACTGTCTAAAATTTTCAAAAGGATCGGTCTACTGGGCGAATTTCTACAGCGTTTTTTCCGTGATGCAATTTGATGTGACACACCCTTTAAGTACTACTAATACAGCCATTCCATGTGAAACCGGTATAGTGTTTCTTTGATTTTCCTGAAAAGTGGTAGATTTGTTCTTCATCGCAAAATATTAGACCCGTATTTTTTTATATTTTCATTAGGGTGCTAATTTCCATTTTAGGGTGGATCGGGAAATCCTTTTTTTCGCCTTTTTCCAAAAAATACTTTTTCGTAAATTCATAACTGTTGAAGTAACGGATCGATTTAGATGATCAGCACATCCAATTAAAGAAAATTAGTTAATATTACACTTGCAAAAAAGTAGGGTTTTGTTTTCGTAATTATTGATTGTAATTGATTTTTGATGTTTTCATGGCTTTGGCGTAGAGGGTGGAAACACCGAAAAAACAAATACAACGAATAATTACAAAAACAAAATCTGAATTATAATTTATAATTATAATTAATTTTATTTATAATTATCGCGTAATATTTTTCCAAAAAAGCTAATTGGTAATTAGCTTCAATTTGATATATCGGTCATCTGAATCTGTATAGTAGTTCAAAAGTTATGAATTTTCGAAAAAAGTAATTTTAGGGCAAATTGGCGAAAAAAAGGATTTTTC
The DNA here is from genome assembly GCF_029784135.1 of Toxorhynchites rutilus septentrionalis. Classification (NCBI taxonomy): domain Eukaryota; kingdom Metazoa; phylum Arthropoda; class Insecta; order Diptera; family Culicidae; genus Toxorhynchites; species Toxorhynchites rutilus. The sequence continues at coordinate 250,809,204 of NC_073745.1, forward strand.
GGACCACCCTAAAATGGAGATGAGCATCCTAATGAAAAAATAAAAAAATACGGGTCTAATGTTTTGTGATAAAGAACAAAATTACACCTTTTGACGAAAATCTGAGAAACACTACATCGGTTTGGCATGGAATGGCTGAATAAAAATGACGCAAGTATAACCTAGGTTGAGAAGGCAAAAGTTCCACTGGGAACGTTGGTGCCATCCAAGAAGAGGAAGACATAGATAGATTTGATTTTCGATTTATAAAAATGTTTATCGCAACGCAAACAGATGGCTTTCGTTGGAGGCAGTTGTTAAGCGAAATCTTGAGCGATTTGAAGAGCCTAGACTATTCTTTTCGTTCCATGTTAAGTATAACCATAATCCATCCGCCAATCCAATCCGATCCTATGACTAAACCGATTATGCTGTTCCTAAACTTTGTTCTACCGCACTTTTCAATCAGAAATCTACTTCATAATGAGACAAGAATGTTATCCGAGACAAGAATGTAAATACCCGGCTATCTGGCCTCGAAGCTTGCTGTATATCCAGTATCTGGCCAAACTACCATCGGTTTCATCACTTATTTATACATTGTGAATTTATTTTAAATGGGTAAAACTGAAGCGCACATATAAAAAACTGCTTGAAAAGTCCTGGTTTTTATAATTAAAGTATCATTTCGTCTTATTTTATATATTCGATATTCATGAAGACATAATTTATGTATAATTATGATAAACTAGGAGTGATCTAGCTATTCTTATTGATAGTAGAAGATCATTCATTCTAACAGAATGAAGAAATCATCGAAGGTACTGTAATCAGTAAATGATATAGTAATACTATGCCAAATAACCGGTCGCTTAACACAAATTCGAAACTTCAATAATGTTCAGCTGCAATATGCATTTTCTATGATTTAGAATAAAATAAAAAAAGGATCATATTCCGACACTAAAGCGACACTAAGTATCATCCATTCCGTTTTGTATACAACTAAAATTGGGTAAGTCGACATTCTATAATATTGTTCCGTTACAATATAAGTAGAGCAGAATGAGTTGAATCAGATGGGAAACTATCACTCCTTTACAAAATTAAAATCAATTTCGCATGAATTACAGCCAGTTTCTTATTTATGGATCACATTCAGTTCTCAGTCAGACCTTTTTGACGTGGTTTCGTCCAAGTTGCGGCATATTGTAGTTTGTATGTCGTTGCACGCATAGGATATTGCTCGATTTAGCTCTCCAAAGTATTCATACTGCTTGTTAACTTCATATACTATACGTACGATCACTCTCCGTAAGATCGATTGGGTTTAGATCTGGTAAACAAGTTGGCCAATCAAGATTCTAAAATCCCCATTCATTAGATCATACCATGGCCGTCCGACTTATATAAATTGATGCGATCGGTTAACTTTGAAAAGTCATAACTCAAAAACGAAAAAAACGCCTCCCTGGTTTCGAGTTATGTTGTGTGAAAAATCCTCAAAAAATATAAAAAAAAATTGCGCCTTTGGTCCCGAGACCATGAAAATTGTAAAAAACAAATACAATCAATAATAACGAAAACATAGTTCGCATTTTCTGCAACTATTTCATATTTCTGTAGTATTTTTCATTTTTTTTCATTTTTGGCAATGTTACCCTAACAAAAAAATTAAAAAAATACGAGTCTAATAATTTGCGATAAGCTTGAACTTGAGCTTGAGCTTGGGTAAACTGTATAATTCGTAGTTGCTCTCCGTGATTGACCTGGATCAACCAAATTGCACAAAGAACACACAGAATGACGATTGGGACTAGCAAATCATTCTCGTTGTGCAATTTTCGGTGATTCGAGCTTTAAATGGTCAATAACGACGTCGGCCACGTCCTTACAGTCACCAGGGGAAGGGAAGGAATGTTAGTATGATAATCGCCGCCCGAAAGCCAGAAGGGTCGCCTCTATAGCGTGGTTCCCTAGCGATTATCATGGGAGGGATAGTTGTTAGTGGGAAAGGTCGAGAATCAGGATTCACTGCGGTAAGTGATGTGATTCTATGATCGCGAACTCTTAATCATTTGTCAGTAACAAATGCCCAAAATCAAATGTATGAACACGGTGGGAGAGAAGAATATCAAAGATATCAGAGGGTGACCTTAGAAGGTAACTTGAAGGACCCCTTCACAATAAACGGACAAATGCTATATTTCTGAATTATCTGAATTATGAATAATCACGCACAATCGTCTTTAGGTTCGGCACTTGATTAATTTTCTCTATTGAAAATGTTTCAAATTTCAAAGTTCACTCGTTTCTAGCCTTGTAAAAAGCCAATCGATCTAGGGAGGGTCGTGGAATTAAATCCACGACTGTTCTTGAGCACAGTAATTGAGATTATATAGAAGCCTACACTTCAACACTGAAACGGACCGACGATATATTGCCTGATTGATTACATAGCGAATAAAAAAATACATTTCACAACTTTTTTTTATAGTATTAGTTTATAGTATAGTATTCCGGGATATAATGTTGCTGCTTGTCTATCACATTCTAGACATACTGGCGGTGTTGCTATTTATGTCAGAGAATCAGTTCAATTCAATATTCGCCTCAACGAAGTTATTGATGGAAACTGGTTATTGGGCATTACAGTTGAACGTGGCATGAAGATGGGTAACTATGGTGTTTTGTATCACTCTCCAAGCTCAAGTGACCAACGTTTTGTTGAAATTTTAGAAAATTGGCTAGAAATGTTCCTTGATTCCAGCATATTAAATATATTGGCTGGTGATTTCAATATCAATTGGCGAGATAACCATAATTCAAACCATTTAAAGCGTTTAGCAGATTTTTTCAATTTAAAACAAACAGTAAATGATTTTACGCGTATTTCCAGGCACAGTGAAATTTTAATTGATCATGTTTATTCCAATTTTGATACAGTTTGCTCTGTCACTGATACAAATTTAAAAATAACCGATCATGAGACCTTAGTTATTAATGAAGTAGATAATTTCGTTAATAACGATGATTTTGTGAAATTAAAGTGCTGGAGGAAATATTCGAAACATGCCGTCTCGAATCTTGTGTTGAGAAGCTTGGATTTTCCATTCGGGACGAGTAATTTAGATGAATCAGCAGCTGTTCTAACTGATGTCTTGAAAACGTGTACCAATCGATTAGTTACGCAAAAGTTTGTATGTGTGAAAAACTCGAACAGCTGGTACAATTTGGATCTTTTGCGTCTCAAACGTAAGAGAGACAGGTGGTGCAATAAATTTCGTAGAACTAATAATGAAAATCATTGGAATATGTACACGAACGCGCGCAATAGATATTCACAATCTGTTAAGAAAACTCGTTGTGAATATATTCAGAGGAAGATTGATCAGCATCAAAGCAACAGCAAAGAGTTATGGAAAATTTTGAAATCCCTTTTGAAACCTAATAACAGCAAACCGCGATCCATAACTTTTAATGGCACACTTGAGCAGTCTGAACAGATAATAGCTTCTAAATTTAACGATTATTTTGTCAATAGTCAATCAATCTATTGAATTGGCCGATGAACCTGATGAAATAAAACAGCCGATTAATAGTAATTGTAGTTTTGAAAGTTTTCACCCAATTACATTATATGAACTTAGAACTATTTGCTTTTCTTTAGGAAAAACGGCTGGAGTAGATAGTGTTAATGCTAGAGTTATTCAAGATTGCTTTCATGTTATTGACTACATCTTGCTGGACCTTATCAATAAATCTTTACTAACTGGGCATGTACCTCAGGTGTGGAAAGAATCCCTGATAGTCCCTATTCAAAAGGTTGCTGGAACGATTAAAGCCGAAGAGTTTCGTCCCATCAACATGTTGCACACATTAGAGAAAATATTGGAATTAGTTGTTAAAGGCCAGCTGTTGGAATATTTAAACCATAACACTTTGCTAATACCAGAACAATCGGGATATCGGGAAGGTCATTCCTGTGAAACCGCATTGAACTTAGTGTTAGCAAAATGGAAAGATAATTTAGAATGTAAAGAGACCATCATTGCTGTTTTCTTGGATCTAAAACGCGCTTTCGAGACAATTTCTAGGCCCTTGTTGTTGAACACGATTAAGCGCTTTGGAATTACGAGTACTGCATATAAATGGTTTGAAAGTTATTTGTATGACAGAACTCAACGGACTATTTTTAAGGATTTCATTTCCAGCCCCGTAGGGAATAATCTTGGAGTACCTCAGGGAAGTGTATTAGGGCCCATTTTATTTATTATGTACATTAATGACATGCGACGAGTTTTACGATTTTGTGATATCAATCTTTTTGCAGATGATACTGTATTATTCATTGCAGCTAATGATTTAAACCAGGTCGCGTCACATTTAAATGGAGATTTGCGTTCTTTAAGTAGATGGTTGAAGTATAAGCAATTAAAATTGAACATAAGTAAAACGAAATACATGGTAATCTCGCGAAATCGTTCAAATGAAAACGTCTCTATTGTTATTGATGATGAGACTATTGATCGCGTTCGGGAAATTAAATATCTTGGCGTGATTATTGATGACAAACTCAAGTTCAACACTCACATTGATAATGTCATCAAGAAAATTGCCAAGAAGTATGGAATCTTATGCCGATTGAAAAACGATTTAACTATATGCAGCAAAATACAGCTATACAAATCAATCATCTCTCCTCATTTAGACTTTTGCTCTTCCATTTTATTTCTGGCCAATGAAACACAAATATCGAGATTACAGCGTTTGCAAAATAAAATAATGCGGTTGATACTAAAATGTAACAGATTCACTTCCTCATCTTTAATGTTGGACGCTCTGCAATGGTTATCCGTGAAGCAAAGGATTGTTTATTTAACTATGGTGTTCATTTTCAAAGTAGTTAAAGGTTTGCTGCCTCGATATTTGTGTGATCGAGTTGAAAGAGGAAGTGACTTTCACAGTTATAACACAAGAAACGCGAATGAATTGAGAACACCCAATTTCTTGACATGTGCTTCACAAAATTCGTTGTATTTCAAAGGTATAAATGTGTTCAACTCGATGCCAAGACATATTAAACGTGCAACAACACCTACAGAATTTAAAAGGCACTGTATTTCACACGTGAAAGCTGTGTTTCATTAACAACCGACCGATATATTTTTAAATTTTATGACGAAGATTGTTACTGACGAAGTTTTATACGAACGGATAATTTAATGTGGGATTTTATTTTTTTTGCAGTTTGTTTTTAATATTTTCAATTAACCTGACGAATTTCTTAAATTATCTTTTTTTTTTATTTGTATTTATGTCCTCTCTATTATGTCCGTCATGATCCTGGTGATGATGGACTATTTTTATTTTGTTGTTTTATATTATACTAGCTAACCCGGCAAACTTCGTCCCGCCCATTTACTTGATTAATTCTCGAGTAATGCAGAAATTTGTGTTTTATTTGTATGGCAGCCACCCCTAAGAGAGGGGGGAGGGGTATCTAACCACCATAGAAACATTCATTGCACCCTAAAGTTTCCATATGTTTCCATATGGTTTAATTTGCTTGATTAATTCTCGGGTAATGCAAAAATTTGTGTTTCATTTGTACGGCAGCACCCTCTAAGAGAGGGGGAAGGAGTATCTTAACACCATAGAAACATTTATTGCATCCTAAAACCTCCACATGCCAAATTTGGTTTCATTTGCTTGATTAATTCTCGAGTAATGCAGAAATTTGTGTTTCATTTGTATGGCAGCCCCCCCTTTGAGTGGGTGAAGGACTGTCTAACCATCATAGAAACATTTATTGCACCCTAAAACTTTCACATGCCAACTTTGGTTTCGTTTGATTGATTAATTTCCGAGTAATGCAAAAAATTGTGTTTCATTTGTATGGCAGCCCCCTCTAAGAGAGGGGGAAGGAGTATCTTATCACCATAGAAACATTTATTGCATCCTAAAACCTCCACATGCCAAATTTGGTTTCATTTGCTTGATTAATTCTCGAGTAATGCAGAAATTTGTGTTTCATTTGTATGGCAGCCCCCCCTTTGAGTGGGGGAAGGACTGTCTAACCATCATAGAAACATTTATTGCACCCTAAAACTTTCACATGCCAACTTTGGTTTCGTTAACTTGGTTAATTTCCGAGTAATGCAGAAATTTGTGTTTCATTTGTATGGCAGCCCCCCCCTTAGAGAGGGGGGAGGGGTCTCAAAATATCACGAAAACCTTCCCCGGCCCCAAAAACCCCTACATACCAATTTTCATGTCGATCGGTTCAGTAGTTTCCGAGTCTATAAGAATCAGACAGACAGACAGACATCACTCCATTTTTATATATATAGATTAGTTAAAAAAAAATAAAAGTAGTCTACATAAGTTTGAGCGTCGTATAAATATATCAGACGAAGGCAAGCAAACCAATCCGCGTTGATGGCATTGAGCTTCGTATTACGAAATGGGGGAGTAGGCATGACAATATGGGTTTGCAGAAGAAATGAACACACTTTTTTGTGAGAATATCTGAAAATTCATAGAAAATAGTTAAATTAGGGCCAGAACAACGTACTTCTAGTAGATAAATAATGCCATGAAAAAAATTTCATACAAATTTTAGCAATTTCAAATTGCCTTAGGGCCGACTAATCTGAAAGAGAATAGTTGGCCTCAAACAAACTAATGTTGTATCCAGATGTCGACACCATTCCGCCGTCAACGCGAATCGCCACAACAGTGTATGCACGCGTCGACGATAAACAACACATACTAGAGGTGTGCAAATCAGCTCATCATGATGAACAGCTCTGATCATATCAGCTCATCTAAATGAGCTGTTCTTTATGAACAGCTCTTCAGCTCAGTTGTCAGTGCCGACTTTCAATTTGGGTTCCAAACTCGATAGCCACGAAGCCAGTTTGAAAATGTTAAAATTAAATGAAATTTTTCACACCATATTATTAATTACTTGAAACACGTATTCCAGACTATTATTTACAACAGACTCGGCGAGTACAACATTTCCGACATTTTTACTGAGGCTTTACATTACAATAGAAAGTTTTCTTCAAAAAAAAAAAATCTTATGAGATTTCTGCACCGCCTGCAAACAAAGTGTTTTTCATTGAAATAGAATACTCATTTGATACACAGAAGTTAATTTTCATTAATAATTTGAATTTTAAAAACGTGTTCATTCTGCCTGAGAGCCAATTATTATTTTTGGCGCCCCCTAAACTGGTAAACAAAGCTCAATGCCGTCAACGCGAATATAACAGTTGAAAAGACGAGGGACAAATGAAACTAAACTGATGTCTTAACACGAAGAGCGAGAGACGGTCAGTTCATTTGAATCTTACAGCTCACACACTCTCTTCAATTCTACAGCTCTTTTCTCTCCTTCATCATCATCAAAGTGAGCTGAAGAGCTGTTTGATTTTCTTTGCGAGCTGTTCCGCGTCAACTCACTTCAAAGAGTCGATTCTTCGGAACAGCTCATGAGCGGATGGCACATCTCTAACACATACCAAACGAGCTCGAGCTCGCGACGATTGAGAGCGTAACGAAAACGATGGAATCGACATCACATACAAAAACAAAAATGGCCCCGCTCAATGTTTTACTTCGCCAATTTGTACCCATCCTCAACGCCCACGCTCAGAAAAATTTCACTGGTTCCAAAATGAATGCATCCGAGAGAGCACTTTTTCGCAAAAACAAAAAAAAATCTACGAGAACGGAACGATAATATATTCGGCTATGTCATATAAAAAAGCAATCACAAACGAAACCATGCGCGGAATAAAAACAAAACACGTCTGCACTAGAGATGTGCCATCCGCTCATGAGCTGTTCATTCGAATCGTTTCATCATAGTGAGCGGATTCGGATCGGCTCGCAATAAAAAAAAACACAGCTCATCAGCTCATTACGGAGCTGGAGCTGTTGAGCTGTTGAGCTGATGAGCTGCTGAGCTGATGAGCTGTTGAGCTGTTAAGCTGATGAGCTGTTGAGCTGTTGAGCTGTTGAGCTGTTGAGCTGTTGAGCTGTTGAGCTGTTGAGCTGTTGAGCTGTTGAGCTGTTGAGCTGTTGAGCTGTTGAGCTGCATAGCTGTGGAGCGCAAAAGCTGCAGAGAGTGAATTGCGAGACGCGAAAGAATTTTTCGTCTCCCGCGCTTCATGGCATGACGTCAGTTTGTTTTCGTGTATCCCTCTTCGTACTTTAGCTTTAGCAGAGATGCCAGATAGGAAAAAAGGTTTTTGTTTTGACGATATTCAATCGTTCGTTACATCATTAAATTTTTCTTATATGGCCAAACAAAATAATAAACATTATTATATGCTTGTAAATAAATTTTATATATTACATTGTTATTTAAACATTACTGTGGAAACACATACATTTATTTCCGCGTGCTGAATCAAAACAATTCAGAAAACCACCCGGCATAAATGTTGATGATTGATACTGGTCCTTTTGTTACCTTTGTGATCGTGAGTAATTATTTCTCGTTGCACATATTAGTGGATTTATCCTCGGATGCAAAAAAAAATCTCGATGGTTTTTTCAAAAAACGTTGTCTCGGCCAATATTCCTGGAGGCATTTTATTTGGCTACTGCTGGTTTTTCTGTTGTTTAAGTTCAGCATATCCTAAGCATTTTCTATGTTGGATTTCAGCATTCAGTATTTGTTGTATATTATATTATTAGAATTCATATCAGTTCTAGTTTTTGTACAATTACAAATTAAATTCGTTTATTTTTTGCTTTCCGTCTATTAAGAAAATGCACACTTGAAGCGACCCAAATTCCTCCATATATGTATGTAGAGACGCTTGGAGAATGCTTCGCTCCATTTTTTGATATTTCATTGAAGCACACTTGCGCTTTGTCGTCAAGATCCAAAAGTGCATCACCCTTGTCGAAAATCGAACACTTCTCTAATTACATTATGTTGTTACCGAGTCTACTTTTTTTTTTACGTACATCAATTTTGTTATTTTTGTGCGAGTGAAACAAATCTCAAGTTTCCATTCGGTTCGTGGCAGTTCAACACACACGGGACATTTTTTGATTACTCGGCGCATAATTATTTATCGGCAGATATAGCGGAGTAATTCCAAGCGCCTCCCCAGAAATTCGAAGGTAGAAGAATTAGTTTGTAGAATTAATTTCGGAAATATAAGAGAGTCGAGAGTTGCACGCTAACAGGATTGGTCGAGTTTTAGTTGTATGAAAGAAAGCCAAGACCGTTCAGGCAACGCTACAATTGGTGACAGCGGTGGGATGCTGTCCAAGTGGGGACAGCAGCCCACCTATCGTGGTGTTTACAAAGTGTTGATTTCCTTGAAGGTAATCTGGGAATCGAGCAGAATCCCTAGTTCAGAAAATGTGCGAGGACAGATATTGTAGTGAAAGAAGAAGAAAATCGAAAAAATATGAATCAGCATAATGCGGTACAAGAAGTGACGTTCGAAAATGAACATATCGTAGTGAAAAAAAAATCTGGGAAATTATTAGTACAGTTGAGCCAAGTAAAACCATCCCCCTGTAGTAGTGATCTCCAAAGAAGAAAATTCCGGTAATGAATCGCTTGTTTCGGATCGATCGAACAATAAGGATATGCTGTCGAGCATATACAGCAAAGTGGAAAACATATTGAATAAAAATTATTCCCGCACGGAGTCGGTTGGAGAAGTTCATTTGGTTGAGCCATCGTTGTCTGCTGAGAAGTTTGATTCACGATTCATGTTTTCGCTGGACTGTGGTCCCGAGATGTCTATCTACATCGGATCAAATGTGGTAAACTATCCGTTGGTCAAAGGAGGAAGACAGGAACAAACGTCAGTTCTCGGAGGAGCAAATGTGAGTCGGACAGACAGTAATCTCACTGCGATACGGATCTAACAAGGTGACAATCTAGAGGAGCACTAATTTCGGTAATACTAGACATAGGAGCTATATAATATTCCATCAACTTTCCCATAAAGCATTAAAGTTAAAAAAAATTATCAAAATAAAATTAAAAGCCAATTAATTCATCAAGGGAAATAATCGTATCAGATGCGAGGCAGTTATTTTTGTGTCAATATTTAGACGATTGTCATATTTGGAAAATATTCAAAGTTAACATGAAGTATCTAAATCGGATTCCGCGTTCCATGATCTTTTATTATGTACTGAGAATCCAACACTAAAATAAATAGAATAGCAACCATGTGTGGAAACCAGATAAAGAATTCTAGTAAATTATGTAAAACAAATAATGTGCGACCGATTTAAACCTTGCAAATCGTTGGTTCAAAGTGTAAAAAAAACAGATGTAATATATGAAAAATTTATATAAAAGCTAGACTACTATAAACGAAAAAACAATTGTTGGCGACTGCAAACTATTTCATTGTAACAAATTAGGACAGCAGTGAGAAAGTGAAAAGGACCAATTATTTTTTTTCCTCTCAAAACAACCAAATTTTAAAAAAGTGAAAAGAAAAAGCTTTTTCCTAATCAATTCAAATCAACTGTTGGAAGGATAATCAATTTTTAAATAAATTAGGAGATTTTTAGAATAAGAGCGATAAAATGCGTGTGAAAGGAAACTATACACCTAGAAGAAAGTTGTACGATCTAATTCTTCTAATGCTTCAAGAATGTAATACACAGACTGAATTAATTTAGCAGAGAAATTTGAACCCGGCATCAAAATATGAATCAAAGAAGGGATAATTATTATTTAACAATATTCCGTCAATTCTGGGAAGACTGCTTATTCTGTTTAGAAAGATACAATCATATCTCCCGTACTTTAATTGTATGGACAGGGAAAAATGGGGAAATGTACTTATCGATAATTTGAATAGGTGTGATTCTAAACTTTACATACACACTTTGAAGTGGGATTTTAACAAAATGTAAAATGTTGAGGCATATTTGTCTACAGCCAATTTATAACAAAAATGTGTCCATCAATCGCAATAATAGCTTTTGAATGTACCGAAGGGCTGGAAAACCAGGAATGAATTCCTGTAAGGACATGTATGCCCCAATACTTACTTAACAGTTCATGAGTAACTGAAATGTGGGATTATCGAGAATAAAAATGTAAACAAAGTAGCGCTATAAAAGCGAAGAAGAATCATGGGAGATGAATTTACCTTCAACAATAAAGATTGAAATGAAGAAAACTAAATATTGAAGAAGATGAAAGATTAAAGATTAAAAGAATATGAAAGATTAAAGATTAAAGAATTAATGAGAGGGAGATATATTCAGCAAGAATGATGAAAATAAACATATTGCACCAAGAAATTTTTAAATGAAGCTGTACAAGCTCATCAACAATGATCGATAAGACTTTCGGGGAAGCTTTAAGGAGATATGACCATTTTTGTTTCCATTTAGAATTGGGGAATTACAGAGTTGAGGGAGTATGTTTTATTTTAATTACAACCGAAAAAAAAATCATTTAAGTTCCTATGACTGAAAAGTAAAAATCAAAAATCAAATACATTTATCTAATATTTACATTATTGTATAATCTGCTTGCAATAACCTCTTCAAGATTATTACAAGCTCTGTAAGTAAGGGGGGATGAAGCGACCCTAATTCCTTCATATATGTATGTAGAGACGCTTGGAGAATGCTTCGCTCCATTTTTTGATATTTCATTGAAGCACACTTGCGCTTTGTCGTCAAGATCCAAAAGTGCATCACCCTTGTCGAAAATCGAACACTTCTCTAATTACATTATGTTGTTACCGAGTCTACTTTTTTTTACGTACATCAATTTTGTTATTTTTGTGCGAGTGAAACAAATCTCAAGTTTCCATTCGGTTCATGGCAGTTCAACACACACGGGACATTTTTTGATTACTCGGCGCATAATTATTTATCGGCAGATATAGCGGGGTAACTCCAAGCGCCTCCCCAGAAATTCGAAGGTAGAAGAATTAGTTTGTAGAATTAATTTCGGAAATATAAGAGAGTCGAGAGTTGCACGCTAACAGGATTGGTCGAGTTTTAGTTGTATGAAAGAAAGCCAAGACCGTTCAGGCAACGCTACACACTATGCAATGTCCCATGGTGATTACGTTTCATATGCAATTGTGTGGACAACTGCAAAATTCAACTGAGCTCAAGAGCTGTTCCAAATGAACAGCTCACTTGTATGAGCTGAACGGCTCTGAGCCGCTCACCATGATGAGCTGATTTGCCCATCTCTAGTCTGCACCGTTTGACTGCCCGATTGAAACTCCCACGAAAGGAATCTTCTGTTTTGATTGAAAAAACGAGTGTGATTCCCAAGGTTTCAATTTCACTAAAACTGATTCCATGCAGTTTGCAATAATCGCAGAATATGATGCTCAATCACGAGTCTAATAATTTGCGATAAAGAACAGAACTATCACTTTTAACGAAAATCTGAGAACCACTATATCGGTTTGGTATGGAATGACAGTGTATATATCAGGTTGTTTCAAAAGTTTATATATATATATTTATGTGTCGATTATCTGAATCGGTCTAGTAGATCAAAAGTTATGAACATTTGTGTTGGAAAAAAGAGGAAAAAAATTGATTTTTCGAACCATCGGTTAACTTTAAAAAATCATAACTCAAAAACGAAAAAAAACGTCTCTCTGGTTTTGACATATGTTAGCATGGCTTCAATATTGCTCCTAGACGATTAATTATATTGCACAAACCAAAATATTCAATGTTATTGATCAATAATATTGAACGTTTATGGGCCGCTTTACTCGATAGAATAAGTGAACTTGAATGTGTCATATCTGACGAATGCGGTGAGTAAAGCACGCATTAACCATTTTTATTGTTGGCAAAAGGCAATATGGATGTAAGAGTTTTGATATACAGTAGAACCTCGATTATCCACAAAATAGCCTGGCTTGGCAACCGTGCATAACGAAAATCGCGGATAACCCGATAAAGGACTAAAATGAGGTACAAACGCGAAATAAAGATATTTCAGCATGAAAACTATATTTTACCAATACAGAAATTATTCAACTATCCAACTGTAAGGTCGTGTACACCAGTGGTCAGATAATGTGAAAGCCATGACCAAAGCAAAAGAGCAAGTGCCTACCTCACACTGGCAAATTTCGGGAAGCTATATAAAATTACTATGGAACTCGCTTTCGCGGATAATCGAGGTTCCACTGTAATTGTAATACGTGCATTTTCGCCGGGAAAATGTAGCCGATATTCATCTTTGTTCACCTTGTTGATTCAAAGCATCAGTTTTCCTTTGTTCCGCTCTTATATCCAGAAAATGTATCACTGCTGAACTAAAATTCCATAAGCAATGGATGTTTTCAACTGCAACCATCAAATTCAATTCAATAATTGAAAATTTTTACACATTTTCAAACAACACAATCCATCGATCACGCAGTTCGGCAATGTACGGATAATTACGCAGCCAGAGAGTACCTTTTGATTACCCTTGAGGCCCAAGGAAGACAACCCTATGTTCCTATCAGAGACGAGTTGGGAACTCGCGACATCTGCTATATACAGTCGATCTATGTGCTTGTGAAACGGTCTAGTTCACTCATACCTCGCATCTAGGCCGTAAAGCGAGGTATGGGTGTATAATAATTTAATGCCTTTGTGTTCTTCTTTTTCGTTATTAGTTTGTTTGTCTTGTCCCCTCGTCTCATCCGTCGCCCATCCTCGACAGCTAGTCGAACACCAAAAGGCAACCCTAGTCCTAATGTACAACACTACAGTGCGTGTGGCAACTCTCGGTTGAGACAACTTTACCCAATTTCCATATCCCAAACCTGACCAGTCCCACAAAATTGTTGCCACCTTAACCTCGAGAAAACCGCCAGTTTTGTGATATGGTACCGTGAAGTACCCATATACCGCTCAGCTAAGGCAATATTCAACGTTTGTGTACTCTAAAAATTACTGCTTACGCGTATATAATGTTCTTTATTGTGCTAATTGTGCTTGGTATTTGTTCCACTACTGATAAACATACGGATGAGAGTGTTGCTGTATTCAAACCAGAGCTTGGAAATATTGAGCTTGTTAAGCAACATTGAAAATATATTTTTATCACTGTAACGCGTTTATTTTGCTTGTCGATGCTACTGTCATTCATTCGACGGCAAACAAATTTACAACTGTGTTCATTCATATTCATTCTGTGCTCTCTGAGCTTTCCTCAAAGCTCGAGTCATGAGAATTCATTCACATTTATTCATTGTCATTGAATTGTCAGGAATGTTGTGACTGTTCATTTTCAGTATCCCGATATGTGTGTGATTTTCTCATTGAGTCAGTGCATTGCTTATTCAGTTGTTTTTGAAGTTACTCCGAAAGGGCAACGCAAATCGGTGGCGCAAGCGGAAATGCCAACAAAAGAGCAAGATCTGCATGTACACTCACAGCTAAGGATTGCTTAGGCTTGGACGGCGAGGGGGCATTCTGCAGAATCGATCCAAGCAGCGAATGCAAACTGTGTCAGCCAAAGCTGGATGTTGGCAATTTCATCCGCTAATCCTATAGCATAGTTTGATCCGTTTGCAAAAGGAAGCTCGAAATATTCCCATTGCGGTCGTGTCTTGGACACCACCATTTTATGTTCGTGTGTTCAGAATTTAAAAAGAATTAAATGTTTGAAATTTGAGTCAAGACGGTATTTTTTACATCGGAATTCTTCTTTTGAAGCATTTCTGACAAGTGGATTTGGAACTGCATATTCACTATGTAAAATGAAAGCAATTTAACTGAGACGGAACCCTTGCATGCTTGAACAATTTAATTTATTGTCACTATTATGAGCATTCTGTACTTTCTTATCTTCCTCAACGAATTTCTCCGTTTCAGAACATCTTATCTTCCTCAACGAATTTCTCCGTTTCAGAACAGAACAAAAAACAGAATGAAAAAAAACTGGATGAATCAACTGTGAGTGGCTTGCTGTGATTGTGAGGTTTGGCGTTGGTTCATTTCCGGTATCCCGAATGCAATGGTATAATGATCGAATGTGGCCGGAAATTCAGCTGAAAAGATTGATGTGATACAGATATTTCCAAGCACTGATTCAAACCACCTATAATGATGGAAAATATTTTGCACCTTTCGGTCCTAATTCCTACCGGCAAAAACGTCATTTTCTTAATTTCGTTAATTGGTGTTCCTAATTCCAATAATCAAATTGTTATATTAATAAATCGTTTCAAATAGTAGATTCAATAATGATTTATGTTGTAAAGTCAAATGAGTCGAAATCAATAATCGAATGAATTACAGTAGTAATATGTCGTTTATGTATTGGCAACACAGCTTGTGGTGAAGATGCTTTACTAGATTTTCCAATCTAACGTATATCTAACGTATACAATCCACATCGCCGGAAGCCGTTGATCAATGTCGATTATAGGTTCGTCATTCTATCCACAGCTTTTGAGTGTTCTGAAAAAGCTGGTGTCCAGCAGCTAAATGATTTGAGTGGAATTTTGCAGAAGATGAACCAGGATTATGTTTTTTCTCCGTGCATCGTCTCATAAGAGACATGTGACTTATGTCAATTTTGAAAGAGAGTAATAGGGAACTTTATTTTCTGCTGGACAAGCCAAGGGTAAGAAACATCCTTGACAAACAGGAACAATCCGGGACATCCAACCCTATCCCTTTCTTGCTGCGGCCCAGCTTTCGGTCAAGCTCTGCCAGATTTCTTTTGGCATCCTGGATTTGTACGGGTATAGAATCAACGTTGCCGCTAACTGCACGGCTGCGTTACCACAAAACAGGGCAGTGTAAGATTCTCGATCGGTGTTAACTACCTTTGCCTGGACGTTTTTTTGGCCGGAACCAGCTATAACCAGTTTCTTTGTAGGTATTGTACGTACTGCTGTTTCATCCAAACTGAACATCTGTTCCGAAAATTTCAACACATTGGCCAGCGCTTCTTCTTAGAAATACTCATGGAATTCGTGAAACAGGCTCCTGATTTGTTGCTTTGTAAATAACTGCACGATGATTTGACAATACACTTGGCACCCGTTTCAATATTCCTGGATGCCGTTGAATGAACCCACTGATTCAATTACGAGCCGGTATTCCGTTTTTAAATGGATTGGAACGAGCTGATTTTCTCACTTAATGTGCTACGCTTAATAGTAATTTCTTTGTGTTCACGGGGAATCCAGCTTTTGTTTCGGCTAACAGCAATTCAACTATTCGTCCTTCTGTGACATCGAGAACGGTTGCTTTTCCAGGACGTGGTCTGGAATACTTTCCCAAGACCTTCTCACGCAGTGTTGAATACGGAATTCCGTGCTTTCGAAAGGGAAATCCGGTTCTCGCCATTTTCACAGCGTCTGCTATTTTCGACCTATCCTATTGCATGTGTTTTTAACCGGCGTTTGTTTTACTCATCGCAATATAGCAAATGAAATCTGTTGGGTGGAATAAAAAACAAGTAGAAAAAGACGGGTGGGTAATGTCGGGGACATAACCGGAGTGACGTAGGACTATACAAAGGGGACAGCTTTTGTTAAATATATATTTTAAATATATTGTTTTATTTTCTTCTCCTACGTGAATACCTACCTATCTAACTGAAAAATGGATTAGTTTACTGTTTACTCTTTATGCATATGTTGATGGTTCTGAAAAGAACCTTTGGTGTTGTGTTTTTGTTATCACTCGATATTCCCATCTTGTTCGGTTAAACCTTCCTGTTTAGCTATTGCGTTTGCCACTCGCCACAGCTTTCACAGTTGGAAAATTTCTTCCCATCCAGCTTGTGACATGTTGTTCAGTAAATTACATTTAATGCGACGTGCCGGAGAAACACTTTGCCACTCACTTAAACTAATTGTTGTCTTGATGAGTGCCGAACCGAAGCTGCTCTGTTCTTGATTCGGGTTTTCTGATTGTCGTGAGCAGCTTTGCAAGCCAACTCGAGCACTCCGACGGCCGAAACTCTATAATCGCTGTTAGGTATACTGGTGCTCCGGCACCAATCCGTTCGGCCTGGTTACCCTTGCGGAGCAATCAGTGAATGCGACCAACAGGGAACTGGAGACCTGCACGGTTCGAGTGAGACTTTGCCTTTCTCTTAACTTGTCCTCCTTTGTTACGTCCACGATGCCGATGCCGTACAACCACACGGGTTTACGGTTTGAAAGAAAATAAAATATTTTTTTGGGGTCCGCGTGTTTTATACTCTAGCGGTACACACTCACAGGATAGAGACAAATCGGCAGGCTCAGCCAGAGGGGCGAGTCCAACGAGACGAACGAATGAGCGTTAAAAGGGAGCGATGGCAAAAAAATACATTAGAGGCGAATGAACTGCAAAGTTTAAAGCCTCTTAAAAACAAAGAAAAAAGAAAGAAAAATACATTCATTACGATTTGTTCGCTCGTTGGATTCACATGCAGGCTAAAAAGGGTCCTTTTCAGGATCACAAAATTATCTTCAATCTAAAGAGTTTATTGTTTTGTTATTACTCGATATCCCCATCTTGTTCGGCTAAACCTTTCTGTTTAGCGATTGCATTTGCCACTCGCCACAGCTTTCACAGTTGGAAAATTTCTTCCCATCCAGCTTGTGACATATTTTACAGTAAATTACATTCAATGGCACGTCGCATTACCACCACTCAGTATCGGATTGGAGGTAATTTTAACCTGTAATTGAACATTTGCGATGACAGTGGTACAGTGTCGACTTTCAATGTGGGGTCATAATTTGGACCCCGAACTCTATGTTTACAAAAATGTCCAACTAAATATATCGCATTGCAGGTCCGTCCAATTAGCTAAATGTCGAGATAAGTGTAAATTACTGTACTTTCAATCTAGAAGCAATTTAAGAATTGGTGAAAATCAATAAGCTCAGAACAACTGCCAAATTCACATACTCATCATATCCTGGCAAACAAATTATGAAAAAATCAATTTGTGTTTTATTATTATTTTGGATATTGTTTTTGAAAGCATTGAACTGTATTTCCTAAACTCTTTTTTGGAAGGTTTAATGGCTCTGAAAAGCGCCTTGTTTCATGGAATAGTTCCAATTTAGAAAACTTAGTACTCGTGGTTTTGAAAAAAACCATTTCGAACGCCCTCGATGCCGCCTTGTTCTGGATTTGCCACCAAAGCAGTTTGTATAAAGAACAAACTTTTTCTTCTGCTACCTGCTGCCGTTTTGCGATTGCGTTTGTCACTCGCCACTCGCTCCAACTGCCTGTTGTTGTCTTGGTGTCCACGGAACCGATTGTGGTCTGTTCTGAATGCGGGTTTTCTTATCGTCGCGAGCAGCTTTACCAGCTACTCGATAACTTCGGCGGCCGAAACTATATATCGCCGGCTAGGTGGACTGGAAAAGGCAATAGCTCGTTTCGACCGTGGAGAGCGGGCGCTTACCGGCAAACCGGAAAAGCGCGCGCTTTTTACGGCGTCACTGACGCCACGCCCCCTTTTTCCGGGGAGTGTTGCCAATTTATTTTGTAGTGATTGTAGTGATCTCTAGTTATAATTTAAAAAAAAAAAGAAATAACACGCGCATACGGACAGTGAAGTGACAGAAGAAAAAACAGTTTTAAAATAATTTTGAAAGTTTATTCGCGATAATTGGTGGTTTTGTGCTCTTGCTAAAAAAGTGCGAATTTCTGGACACATATCCCCAAGTGTAAAGACCCAACAAAATTTCTCAGTGTTTTCATCTGAAGAATAGCCGACAAATACCTAGGGGATAGCCTGACAACAGCATGGCTTCCAGTAGCTCCGGGCCTCCGGGAGGCCGGGCTACAAATTTGTACGAGGGTAAACCTACCCAACGTACTGCTCCAAGATGGGCCGACCCACTGAACGGCAACCTACAGATCCTGTTACTACGTGCCACAGGAGAGAACGTGATCCCGGCTAACCCGTTCGTCGTGAGTAAGACGATCGCCAACGCTGTAGGAAAGAAGTACTACACAGCGCGACCGCAACGAGACGACAAGAAGAGGACGCAGTATATCCTTACGGCCAAGGACGAAAATATCATTGGTAAGCTCCTCTTAATCAACAAATTAATTGATGAAACCCCTATTGAAGTGATTTACCACCCAACCCTAAACCAACGTAAATGTGTTGTTACTTGCCGTGATGTCATGGACATCAAGGAATCCGAACTGGTGACTGAGCTTTCCGATCAAGGTGTGATCGATGTCAAGCGCATCACCAGGAAGGAGAACAATATTGTTGTGCCAACTGCCACTCTTATTTTGACGATTCGTGGAACTGTTGTTCCCGATTTCATTAATTTTGGATTTATTCGGGCTGGGACTAGAAGTTTCTATCCCAACCCAATGCAATGCTTTAAGTGTTACAAATTTGGACATACTAGCAAACGATGCAAACGCGAGAACCCGCTTTGCCGAAATTGTGGACAGGAACATCCAGAACAAAAGGATGGAATTAAAACCTGCAACGCTTCAGCATTTTGCTTGAATTGCCAAGGGGACCATTCCTCTTCGAATAGGAAATGCCCCGTATGGCAAACCGAGAACAACATCACAAAAATCAGAATCGATTATGGTATCTCCTACAAAGAGGCGAAAGAAAAACACAACGGTCAAAATAATGGACCAACTTTTGCAAGTGTTCTGCAAGACAGACTCTCCAACTTGCAAAAGCCAACACCCAGCTGCAACTGCAAATGTAACTGCGCCTCGGCCGCTTCGGCCTCTTCTAGCCGCGAAAGCACTCCCCCAATTGACACTACAATCGATACTTCCATGACAGAGTCGACAACCGACAGCTCAACAACGGACTCCGAAAACGAATCAGTCATTTCAATGGACACTTCTGATGTTCCAAACAAAAATAAAAATAAAAGGAAAATGGCGAAAGGATCATCTTCAGATTCAGATCAAAAATCCGAAGATGAAATCCAAACAAACAAGGACAAGAAAAGAACTAAGAATGAACAAAGAACTACACCACCAACAAATAACAACACAACACCAACAGAAAACAACAACAACAACAACAACAACAACAACACACATCAAACAAAAAACAACAATAACAACAACAGCAACGCACATTCAACAAAAAACAATACAAACACAACAAACACTCCAAAGACTTCTACACCAAACAAAAACAACACCAATACCTCAAAGAAAGCTTCTCTTTCCAAGGGTAAAGGACCATCGAACTAATTCTCTTTGAATAGTTCAAACATACACACAATTAAGACTTAGGAATTAGAGTTAAAAACACCAACACATTCACTCCAACACAGAAATTCGGGATACAATGGAACATCAGAAGTATCCGACAAAATATTCTAGAATTGAAAATGCTTATTTCAAACTCTAATCCCACAGTCATAGCCCTTCAAGAAACTATGACACCAAACAATTTCAATAAACACTTGATCTCAAAATATATCACATATTTCAAAGAGGGTCCCAACCCCTCAAAAAACGGAGTTGCAATCGCAATCAAAGATGGCACTCCACATGATCTTCTTCCCATTACCACTGATCTTCAGGCAGTGGTAGTGCGCATTAAACACCCCTTTCCAATCACCGTCGTTAGCATCTACATCACTAATGATTCCGATCCGAACACTCTACGCGGACAACTGGACCATCTGTTCGCCCAACTTCCCGCCCCAATCATGCTTATGGGTGATTTCAACGCCCACTCATACGGCTGGGGAGGTGCATACCTTGATCGAAAAGGATCCATCATTGAGGATTTCATATCCGACCATTCTCTTCTCCTTCTTAACAACGGCCAACACACCAGAATCCATTATTCTGGTACTACTTCAGCCATCGATCTCACTATAGTATCAGACAAATTATCTTCAAAACTTTCTTGGAACATCCACGATGATACTTGCGGAAGCGATCATTTTCCAATCTTCACTTCCTTCGGCCAAACTTCTCCAGAGTTTTCAACAAGGCCAAGATGGAAATTTGAATACGCTGATTGGGCTGGCTATCAGTTTGACATTGAAAACCGCCTCTCCGCTAAACGAGATTGGACAGCCGAGGAATTCTCCTAGAAGTTGCAATGGTGCACATCCCCAGAACCAGTGGCATCCTTGGCAGGAAATGTGTCCCATGGTGGTCGCCTGAGCTGAAGGCAGCGATCAAAGGTCGACGTAAGGCCCTACGCAAATTAAGAAAGGCCCATCCGGACAGCCCACTGAGACCCACTCTGCTTGCAGAGTTCCAAAGGGCTCGCAAAGAAGCTAAGACTGCTATCAACACAGCCAAGCACAACAGTTGGGTTAAATTCGTCAGCGAAATTAATCCCAACGCGTCAACAAAGGAGTTATGGAGTAAGATTGGCAGGCTTCATGGAAAGAAAAGAAGCAAAGAATATAATCTTCTAATTAACGGTCAATACACCAATGACCGGAAAATCATCGCCGAGGCGTTTGGAGATTTCTTTGCATCCGCCTCCTCCAATCAAAACTACGACCAAACCTTTCTAACCCACAAAACGGAATGCGAAAGAATTCCCATCGATTTTCATACCGATGTGGAATTTGACTTCAACAAAAACCTCTCCCTCAAAGAGCTCGATTGGGTACTGAACAAAGTCAAACAAGGATCCACAGGACCTGATGACATCAGCTACCCTATGCTTAAGAATCTACCCCATCTCGGGAAAAAAGCACTTCTGAAGCTCCTCAACAAAGTCTGGGACAGTGGAACCCTCCCCAGTTGCGGGAAAGAGGGTTTAATGATCTGTATCCCGAAACCAGACATGAACAATCATCTTCTTGACAATTTCCGCCCCATCACTCTCCTAAGTTGTGTTGGGAAAGTCTTGGAAAAAATGATCAATCGACGCTTAACGACTTTTCTAGAGTCAAATAAGCTGATTGATCCCAGACAATTCGCCTTCCGTGCGGGAAAAGGTACAGAAGATTGCCTTGTAGCAATCGAAAAAATCCTAGACGACGCAACTGAAAAATTACACCACATTGATATTGTTTCCCTGGATTTATCCAAGGCCTTCGATCGGGCATGGAGGTCCCCAGTGCTGAAAAGCCTTTTCGACTGGGGGATTCGTGGGAGATTAGGTCTCTTCGTGAAAAGTTTTCTAGAAAACCGGTCTTTCAAAACCGTTATTGACAACCACCAATCTTCTCTAAAAATCCCAGAAAACGGCTTCCCACAAGGCACAGCACTTTCACCAACCCTCTTCAACATTGCCATGCAATCTCTATTCGAGATTATCCCGGGCCATATAAAGATCATAGTCTATGCAGATGACATCACTCTTATCTCTACGAGCTGCTTCGGCTTAATTCAGAGAAAGAGGCTTCAAAAAACCTTAGACTCCATCCAAAACTGGGCTCTAAAAACAGGTTTTAAAATTTCCCCGGAGAAATCCAAACACCTACATATCGGAAAAGCTCTCAGAAGGAGAACCTATCTTCAGCTCAACAAAATCCCGATCCCTACAATGAGGACATTGAAAATACTAGGGGTTACTTTCGACAAGAAACTCAACTTCCTATCACATTCCCAAAAGACCAAAATAGCCACCAGAAAGAAACTGAACATCATCAAGGCTATCGCAGGCAACCTAGCCTCTGGTCATAGAAAGACGCTGCTAAATGTTGTAAATGTTTGGTTGGTCCCACAAATCCTTTACGGAATAGGCACCTTCAGCCGTGGAGGGGACAGGGTGTTAAACACCATTCAACCAATTTACAATAAAGCAATTAGGCTCGCAATTGGCGCTTTTCCCTCCAGTCCCACTCTTGCTGTAATGGCAGAAAGTGGGCAACTTCCCTTCACCCACCTGGTAACAAAAGCCATCACCAATAAAGCCATCCGTCACTTGTCACTCCCCGAAAGCGACCACAATGTCCCATTAATACATAGGGCTAAAACATGGTTCAAAAATCTCACGAACAAAGATCTTCCCGATATATGTGAACGTTCATCTGCGACGGGAAGAAATTGGAACGTCAAACCGCCGAACATTAACCTTGAACTTCTCAAGGCAGTTCGGGCGGGAGACCCTTCTCCAAAAGTCAAAGCCTGCTTCAATAACCTCGTTGCATCCAATTTTCAAATTAATCACCAGGTATACACAGATGGTTCAGTCAATGCCGATGGAGTTGGATGTGGAATTTTTGAGATTAGATACATAGGTAGCTTTTCTCTTCCACCGCAATGCTCCATCTTCAGTGCGGAAGCTTTCGCCCTTTTAATAGCTACCCAAGAATGCACCCATGATTTTCTTCCTACCACAATATTTTCCGACTCAGCTAGCTGTCTCCACGATCTTCTAAGTGGAAACAGCAAACACCCATGGATTAAGCAAACAGAAGAGGCTGCTTCAAATAAAAACATCTCCTTCTGCTGGGTTCCTGGTCACTCAGGAATACGCGGAAACACAGCCGCCGACATACTGGCCGGCAAGGGCAGCAAAATAGAACCCCCAGACATGCCCTGTCCTCCATCTGACATTGTCCGCTGGGTAAAACAGCAAGTCCGTGAAAGTTGGGACATAGGTTGGATAAACAGCCGTCCCACTCATCTTCATAAAATTAAAAATTCCACTCTCCCTTGGGAGGACCGTCTCAATAGTAGGGAAAGGCAAGTCCTTACCCGTCTTCGAATTGGGCACACTAACTTCACCCACTCACACTTGTTCTGCAGAGCCGAAAAACCCCAATGTGCTTGCAACGAAGCTCCGGTTTGCGTTAGCCATCTTTTACTTGAATGTCAACATACCAAAGATGCTCGAGTCCGACACAACATAGGTCAGAGTCTCCGAGATATCCTCAGTAGAGACGAGACCCAAGAAACCAATTTAATTGCGTTTCTGAAAGAAACCGACTTCTTTGGTATTTAAAATCTAAATCGAAATACTAAATACCTTGGAAATTGCTTATTAAAGTTCGCCACTTCACAGTCATGTATGCGTGTTTATGTGTGTATACACATGTATGTACGGGTCGGAAGGAAGGAATTCATACATGTATATACACGCATTCAATAATAATAAATAACAAATAATATAATATATACTTTCATACCCACATCTACCTTCTATCCATTACATTATACTTTAATCAACTTCCTATTCCTACAGCCACACTCACCAAGGAGGATAAATTCATTAAATAAACCTCTCCATTTTTCAGCTATACTATATACCATTAAATTCAAAACCGCTATATTTTATTATCTATTCAAACTGTATTTCATTTCATTCACCCCACCCCACACCCACTCCTCCCCTCTTTCCTTCCCATACCACTCCCACCCCCTTCCACTCCTCTAATCCCACCCAAATCCTTTCCACTCCTTTCCTTCCTATCCTCCTGAGAAGGGCCTTTTTGTTTTTTTGTTTTTGGAACGCGCCTTTCGCTGGGTCACTTGTGCTTCGTTACTGCTTTGGTCCTCGGATCAGTAAATATTTACTTTTCTTTACAGCATATATTAAATATCTTATGAAGCATAGGATCCCTTCCTACCTTCTTCTTTAACCGAGAGTCGAGCGGACAGATCTGATGAGTGATTTTTTTTTGGTTTCCCTTTCGCCAGTCCCCTCTGGGCTGGTTTTATTGAGGCTCTTCACTGGGCTAGAGGCGAATGAACTGCAAAGTTTAAAGCCTCTTAAAAACAAAGAAAGAAAGAAAGAAAAAATACATTCATTACGATTTGTTCGCTCGTTGGATTCACATGCAGGCTAAAAAGGGTCCTTTTCAGGATCACAAAATTATCTTCAATCTAAAGAGTTTATTGTTTTGTTATCACTCGATATTCCCATCTTGTTCGGCTAAACCTTCCTGTTTAGCGATTTGTTGCCACTCGCCACAGCTTTCACAGTTGGAAAATTTCTTCCCATCCAGCTTGTGACATGTTGTACAGTAAATTATATTTAATGCGACGTGCCGAAGCGCCACTCAGTGTCGCATTGGAGGCGATTTTAACCTGTAATTAAACATTTGCGATGGCAGTGGTACAGTGTCGACTTTCAATGTGCGGTCATAATTTGGATCTCTATGTTTACAAAAATGTCCAACTAAATAAGTCGCATTACAGGTCCGTCCAATTAGCTAAATGTCGAACTAATTGTAAATTACTGTTCTTTCAATCTGGAAACAATTTAAGAATTGGTGAAAATTGAATAATCAGGAAAGTCCCCAACTATCAATAAGCTCAGAACAACTGCCAAATTCACATACTCATCAGATCCTGGCAAACAAATGATGAAAAAATCAATTTGTGTTTTATTATTATTTTGGATAACGTTTTAGAAAGCATTGAACTGTATTTCCTAAACTCTTTTTTGGAAGGTTTAATGGCCCTGAAAAGCGCCTTGTTTTATGGAATGGTTCCAATTTAGAAAACTTAGTACTCGTGGTTTTGAAAAAAAACCATTTCGAACGCCCTCGATGCCGCCTTGTTCTGGATTTGCCACCAAAGCAGTTTGTATAAAGAACAAACTTTTTTCTTCTGCTACCTGATGCCGTGTTGCGTTTGCCACTCGCCACTCGCTACAACTGCCTGTTGTCTTGATGTCCACCGAACCGAATGTGTTCTGTTCCGAATGCGGGTTTTCTTATCGTCGCGAGCAGCTTTGCCAGCTAACTCGATCACTTCGGCGGCCGAAACTATATAACGCCGGCTAGGTGGACTGGTGCACTGGTACTAACGCGCTCGGCCTAGCTACCCTTGCGGGGAACTCCAGATCAACACGGTTCGAGCGGGATTTTGCCTTTCCCTTCACTTTTCCTCCTTTACCATGTCCAGACATGGCTGCTTGGGTTGGTTTGTTGATGTGTTGTGATACGAACCGATGTGGTGTACGGTTTGAATGAGAATGATCGTTACGGCAGCGGAGCGGGGATTTTTAAGCTGACTGGCTGGCTCGAGAATTACGCATGTGTGAGACTGCGACCAATGTTTCGTTCATTTTTTTTTCTTTTTCCTCTCCAATCGTGCTTCATTCTATTTCGCTGCTGCTCTGGTTGCCCGTTTTGGTCGGTACGATTTGAGGAGCACAAAATGGACCAATCAAAAATGGGCACATAGTGCATTTTGACAATGCTTGATATTTCACAATTATTCAATCATTTATCTCAAGAAAAATGAAATGTTATTCGTTATGATAGATGCGTAGATATATTTCCTATCAATTGATGCAAAAACCTTTGCGATCTATTGAGAAATGCTCGAGTTATAAGCGTTCCAAATCTTGCATTTTCTCCTACTTGTTCAGTGCCTAGATTTCCATTTCACCCCCTATATCTTCCGGTTAGACGTAGTCCTACGTCAATATGGGTGTCCTTGTTCCAGCCATGTTTATTTTGGTGATAACCGATCGAATTTGCAATGAAAAGATGTGAAAAAACTATTAAATCAATGCCTGTATCGTTCAGTTTTTATTGCTTTCCTGAGATTTTCAATCGTTTACACTTTGTCCACAACAACTGTGGACAATGCTCTTAGCCACTTTGCTAAGGAAAACAACAAAAATGGCGGATGACAGGTCGACGAACGATATTAGCTAAAATTTATATCCTTATGTTTAACTAATAGTACTTTGTTGCCAATTTTTCAAATAATTATAGTTTTACCAGTATACACTAACATAATTTATCAGAAGAAATAAGATAGTGTAATGATTGATAAATTGGCCACACTGTTCTGGTCTAAATTGAGTGAGTGCTTGTATGCATGAGTGGCCATTTTGTAAAGTGACTGATTCTGTGTGTGAGAGAACAGTATGAGTTAGATTCTGCAGAGAGAGGAAAAGGAAAACCCGAACCAATTGTAAGCCGACTACCAACGAGTAAACGTTGAAAAATATATTGTTCCAAAAAGTAAACGCGTGTTTTAAAAACCATTCCGATATTTTCCGTTCGATACCTTCCGTTACATCCTCAGAAGTGGGATAGCCTTCGCTATCGTTTCGAAGACCCGGTTTTCGGGAAGAAAAAAAGCGTTCCGGTTTCAGAAGAGAAATGGCGTCTCCAGATCGTATGTCCAAAACTGAGCTGATGGCGTGGTTGCAGGATCGCCATATTGAATTTCCGCTTTCAGCTACGGTTTGGCACCTGCGGTGCCTTTATGATACAGTGATGTTGAGAGAAAGAAATAATGCTGACGAAAATAGCGGGGCTGCTGCCGTACTACCTCATCCAGAACAAAATGATGGTAATGGTGAAGAGAACGAGGAAGAACGGCAGTTGAATGTTGAAATACGTATATTACAAAAACGAAGACTAATGGCGGATCTGCGCCGTGAAATCGCAGCGATTGAAGCGGGGATGAACGTGGCGAATTTTGCTCCGGGCAAGCCACCAGATTTTCGTGACATTAAGTATTGCATTCCGCTTTTCCGTGGTGGCGAATTGTACGACGCAAATAAATGGATCCGTGATTTCAAGCAAGCGTGTGATACCGTTCACAGTGACGATGACTTCCGGCTTATGTGTGTTCGTCGGCTGATGGAACCTGGATCCGAAGGTGAACTTTTGACGTGGGACTACGTCTAACCGGAATATATGGAGGGTAAAATGAAAACCTAAACACAGAACATGCAGGAAAAAATGAAAGATTTCGAATGCTTATAGCTCGAACATTTCGTACTGGATAGGAGAGATGTTTGCATCACTTGATAGGGAATATTTCTACGCATCTATTGCAACTAACAAAATGTTGTTTTTCATTAGATACACAATTGAATAACTGTAAAATATTAGGCGTTATCTAAACGCCCTAACTGCATCGTTTTGATTGGCCCGATTTACGGTTTCCCTAACACAGCCATCAAAACCAAGCAGCCTTGGGGAAATCGGCATTGCAAATACATGAAAGTAGGGGGACTTTTGTTCTCATCGAAAAATGTTCCCTAACACAGACTTTAAAACCAAGCAGCGAAATCGGCATTGCAAACACACGAAAGAGCCTAGAGGCGAGTGAACTGAAAAGTTTAAACCCTTTTAAATCCAAAAAGAAGAAAAAGAACACACGAAAGTAGGGGGAGCTTTTGTTCCCACCGAAATGTGTTCCCTAATAGAGATTTCTAAACCAAGGTGCCTGGAGAAATCGGTATTTCAAATTCATGCAAGTCGGGGGTATTTTTGTTCCGACTGGAATGTGTTTCCCTAACACAGACTTCAAATCCATGAAGCGTGGGGAAATCGGCATTGCGAATTCATACAAATCGGGAGTATTTTTGTTCCGATTGAAATGTGTTTCCCTAACACAGACTTCAAAACCGAGGTTTCTGGGGAAATCGGCTCTGCAAATAAATGCAAACTGCGAGTACTTTTGCTCCTCGCTTGCCTTTGTGCAGAGTGGAATATGTCTGTCTTAACATGATCTTCTAAACTTAGGAACCTGGGAAAATCGTGCAGCCACTAGAAGCGAATGAACTTCCCAGTTTCAAGCAAATTCGAGATTCGAGAAGTATGTACACTTTTGGGATGTAAACTTCAGAGGGAAATGTAAAATAAAATAATCGTTTGATAATTTTTTTTGTCTTTATTGGAAAGATTTTCAGCCTTAGGCTGGTTCATCAAACGTTTGATAATTCTTCCGTACATATATTTTGTTCTAGTCATCATACCAAACGTAAAAGGTCCGTCATTAAATTTACTTGTAACGAAGAACAATCAATCACAATAAATGAATTGACTTTACACGGCATTTGTTCATTTTTGACGTGGGACTACGTCTAACCGGAATATATGGAGGGTAAAATGAAAACCTAAACACAGAACATGCAGGAAAAAATGAAAGATTTCGAATGCTTATAGCTCGAACATTTCATACTGGATAGGAGAGATGTTTGCATCACTTGATAGGGAATATTTCTACGCATCTATCGCAACTTACAAAATGTTGTTTTTCATTAGATAAACAATTGAATAACTGTAAAATATTAGGCGTTATCCAAACGCCCTAACTGCATCGTTTTGATTGGCCCGATTTACGGTTTCCCTAACACAGCCATCAAAACCAAGCAGCCTTGGGGAAATCGGCATTGCAAATACATGAAAGTAGGGGGACTTTTGTTCTCATCGAAAAATGTTCCCTAACACAGACTTTGAAACCAAGCAGCGAAATCGGCATTGCAAACACACGAAAGAGCCTAGAGGCGAATGAACTGAAAAGCCTCTTAAAGCCAAAAAGAAGAAGAGGAACACACGAAAGTAGGGGGAGCTTTTGTTCCCACCGAAATGTGTTCCCTAATAGAGATTTCTAAACCAAGGTGCCTGGAGAAATCGGTATTTCAAATTCATGCAAGTCGGGGGTATTTTTGTTCCGACTGGAATGTGTTTCCCTAACACAGACTTCAAATCCATGGAGCGTGGGGAAATCGGCATTGCGAATTCATACAAATCGGGGGTATTTTTGTTCCGATTGAAATGTTTTTCCCTAACACAGACTTCAAAACCGAGGTTTCTGGGGAAATCGGCTCTGCAAATAAATGCAAACTGCGAGTACTTTTGTCCTCGCTTGCCTTTGTGCAGAGTGGAATATGTCTGTCCTAACATGATCTTCTAAACTTAGGATCCTGGGAAAATCGTGCAGACACTAGAAGCGAATGAACTTCCCAACTTCAAGCAAATTCGAGATTCGAGAAGTATGTACACTTTTGGGATGTAAACTTCAGAGGGAAATGTAAAATAAAATAATCATTTGATAATTTTTTTTTGTCTTTATTGGAAAGATTTTCAGCCTTAGGCTGGTTCATCAATCGTTTGATAATTCTTCCGTACATATATTTTGTTCTAGTCATCATACCAAACGTAAAAGGTCCGTCATTAAATTTACTTGTAACGAAGAATAATCAATCACAATAAATGAATTGACTTTACATGGCATTTGTTAATTTTTTTCACTCACAGAGCAAATATATTGAACTCAATTGAATTTGGAAACTGTTTCATTCAATCAAGAATTTAATCAATACAAACGAATGATTGCTAAGCTAAGGTAGTTCCACGTCAACCTTGCGGTTATATCATAGATATAACCCACTCATTTTTTTTCACTCACAGAGCAAATATATTGAACTCAATTGAATTTGGAAACTGTTTCATTCAATCAAGAATTTAATCAATACAAACGAATGATTGCTAAGCTAAGGTAGTTCCACGTGAACCTTGCGGTTATATCATAGATATAACCCACTCATTTTTTTCTTAGAGTGGACCGATCAGGAACCTACCAGGAATTCAGGGCTGGTTTTCTGGAGAACTTTCGTCGTGTGCATTCAATCTCGGAGATTATCGACATCATGAAGAAGACGACTTTCAGCGCTGCAAAAACCACGGTTATGGGCTACATTTTGAAAATGCAGGAAATCGCATCACGAGCAAACATCGACGAAAGGCAGACAGTGGAGATGATTGTGGATGGGTTCCGCGATCGATCCACTAACATTGCGGTGCTCTATCCAGCGACGACAATTGCACAGTTGAAACAATTGGCCCATCGGTACTCACAGTTGCGGGACATGTATTTCGTTTCTCCGTCTACACAAGGGAAAGGAAAATCTATCATCAAACCAACAGTGAAAACTTTAACTTCCGACGTGCGATGTTTCAACTGCTCTGGTGTTGGACATTTTTCTGCTGTTTGTCCGGAGCCAAAACGGGAGATTGGATCCTGTTTCCGGTGTGGTTCGAACCAACACAAACTGAAGGAGTGTCCCAAGCCGGCTCCAGCGCCTCGACAAGTTGCTTTGGTACATGAAGCTCGCCGTGAACCAGTTGCGGTTGATGAAGTTACGTTTGAGACGAACGGTGGAGCTGTACCAGAGGTTAACAAAGTAAGTGCAATATTCCGAATTAATTCTAAAGTGCAACTAAGTAAGACATTCACATCTCTTTTTGACACGGGAAGTCCGATTAATTTGATACAAAGATCGGTAGTCCCAGGTCCTTTAATCCCTACAGAGAAGAGGAATTCTGGTTACAAAGGTGTAGGAGGATTCCCCTTGTGTACATACGGCATCATTCCTATTAGAGTAACATTTCGCAGTCGAACCAAAACGATAAAGGTGTACACTGTCCCAGATCATTTCATTTGCCATCCTTTACTGTTGGGACGAGACTTTCTGAAGAATTTTGGAATTACTTTATATGATCATTGTTCTGTTAACGATCTTACTAAACCAAAAGTTGAACTCCATGAAAGAAACAAAATAAAAATTTCCGGTGAACTACTACATTGCGTATATAATCTTTATAAAAATGATTCCGGTTTTCGACCCGATTCAGTCAGCTTGAGATTGTGTTCGAATTGTTGTCCCCACATTTATTCGTGTGATTATGATTCATGCGATCATCCCGTCCCTGACATTTTTTCCATCAACATGAGTAACGAACAACCTGAACCATACAACATCAACCACGAGTTGAGTCCCGACATCCGTGAAAAATTCAGGCAAGTTATTCAACATGATTATTTAGACCACTCTAGTATTCCGGCTCGAGAACATGACTATGAGATGAGATTAAAACTGACTTCAGACGTTCCGATAAGTTTTGCTCCCCGGCGATTATCATATTCCGATAGAAAAGACGTGGATAACATTGTGGAAAACTTGCTTGCAGAAGGTATTATTCGACCTAGTAATTCTCCCTATTCGTTTCCCATTGTATTGCGACCAAAAAAGTCAGGAGAGAAACGGTTGTGTGTCGACTATCGAGCTTTAAATAAAATTACTGTACGCGATAGTTATCCAATCCCCTTGATTGATGATTGTTTGGAGCGCCTTGAGGGTAAACAGTATTTTACTGTGTTGGATCTGAAAAACGGGTTTCATCAGGTCAACATGGCTGCTGATTCCATTGCGTACACTTCGTTTGTTACTCCGGGTGGTCAATACGAGTACCAGAAGATGCCCTTTGGATTGCGGAACGCCCCTGCCGTGTTTCAGCGCTTCATAAACAGAGTGCTGGAACCGTTCATTAAAGAAGGTTCATTAGTAGTGTATCTAGATGATGTAACACTAGCGACGCATACGATTGAGGAACATCTTGATTTGCTGAAGCGTGTTATGAGACAACTTGCTGTGTTTAGATTGGAGGTAAAATTCAAGAAATGTTTGTTTGGCTACTCTGAAATTGATTTGTTGGGGTTCACTGTTAACAAAAAGGGCATTCGTCCAAATGGATCACATTTAGAAGCTATTAAGTCAATGCCTATACCGACGGATGCTAAACAGCTGTCGAAGGTTCTTGGATTGTTTTCGTACTTCCGTCGGTTTGTTCCTTTCTTTTCGTCTATATCAAAACCACTGAGAATTTTGACAAAACCTGAGGCAAATTTTAATTTTGACGAAGAATGCGTTCAGTCTTTCAACACATTGCGGAACAGTTTGATAGCTGCTCCTGTGTTGGCTTTGTACAGCCCTGATAAAGAGACCGAATTGCATTGTGACGCTAGTGCAGATGGGTTTGGAGGGATACTGTTGCAGAAGCAGGGAGATGGTAGATATCATCCTGTTGCATACTTTTCACAGCGAACGAGTCCAGCCGAGTCTCGTTATCATAGCTTCGAATTAGAGACGTTGGCCATCATCTATTCTCTTCGCAAATTTCGGATTTAGAAGGGATACCGTTCCGAATCGTAACGGATTGTAATTCTGTTACGATGACTGTAAATCGAGCAAACATGAACAGAAGAATCGCTCGCTGGGTAATGGAGCTGGAAAATTTTCATTATACCATTCAACACAGAAGTGGTAAATTGATGAGCCACGTTGATGCGTTGAGCCGTCTTCCCTCCGTCTCTATTCGGTCTACTGAGGATTCAGAACAGGTCGTTTCCGTCATCGATCCAGAAGATATAACATTCCAGTTGCAAATAACACAAAATCGTGATAGCGACGTGACTACTCTCAGGGAAAAGTTGGAAAATGGTTCAGTGAACGGTTTCGCCTTAGAAGATGGTTTAGTATATCATTCTAGTGGTGATGACAAAATTCTGCTTTACGTCCCTAAGGAAATGGAGACCAATGTCATACGCCATGCTCATGAGAAGATTGGTCATATGGGCATTACCAAATGCATTGAACAGATTAAGATGCATTATTGGTTTCCAAACATGAGAGAGAAGGTAGAAAAGTTTATTCAAAACTGTATTCGGTGCATCATGTACTCCGTTTCACCAACTAGTAACCACAAAACCCTCCACAGTATTCCGAAAAAACCTATCCCTTTCGATACCCTGCATATTGACCATTCTGGACCGTTACCATCCGTCATTTCGAAGAGGAAGTACATACTTGCTGTAGTGGACGCGTTCACGAAGCATGTTAAGCTGTACGCGGTCAATTCTACCAGCACTAAAGAAGTTTGTGCATGTCTTGAAAAGTATTTTGAACATTACAGTCGACCCAGACGTATTGTCAGTGATAGAGGGACGTGTTTCACGTCTTTAGAATTCAGTTCTTTCCTGCTGGACCACAATATTGAGCACGTTAAAGTAGGCACTGCGTCAGCACAAGCGAATGGGCAAGTCGAAAGGGTGAATAGAATTATCAAGTCCATGCTGGCTAAGGTATCTGAACCAATTCAGCACTCCGATTGGTCAAAGATGCTCGTGAAAGCTGAGTATGCCCTTAATAACTCTGTCCATTCAACAACTCGTCAAACACCTTGTATGCTCCTCTTTGGGATAAATCAGCGAGGCCGCGAGGTTGACAGGTTTACGGAGTTTCTTGAAGAAAAGCAAGATAACGATGTTGGTAGAGACTTAGAGTCATTGAGAAATAAGGCAGCAACAAATATTTGTGATTCACAGGAGAAAAGCTCAGCACTCTTTCAGAAGAAACATAAGCAAGCGGTAACATATTCGGTAGGTGAATTTGTAGTGATTCGGAACGTCGATACAACCGTTGGTACAAACAAAAAGTTTGTTCCTAAATATAAGGGACCTTATCGAGTCTACAAAGTTCTCCCCAATGATCGGTATGTAATTAGGGATATAGAAAACGCACAAATTTCTCAAATTCCATACGATGGTATAATTGAAGCTTCAAGATTGAAACGTTGGGCCGATTGGCGTGATTCTTACAATAATTATGGTGATTGAGTTGCACGAATACAAACACTGAACGGAATGTTGCACTTGCTTTGCTTTATATGTTGTGTGTGTTTTACATATGTTGTGACCTACTAACCCCGAGTAGGCCATGGGATATTGGCCTCACTTACTAACACGATTAAAATACATTAAAAATGTAAGATTTTATGATCGGGATGATCAGATGTCAGGACGGCCGAGTTGTAATGATTGATGAATTGGCCACACTGTTCTGGTCTAAATTGAGTGAGTGCTTGTATGCATGAGTGACCATTTTGTAGAGTGACTGATTCTGTGTGTGAGAGAACAGTATGAGTTAGATTCTGCAGAGAGAGGAAAAGGAAAACCCGAACCAATTGTAAGCCGACTACCAACGAGTAAACGTTGAAAAATATATTGTTCCGAAAAGTAAACGCGTGTTTTAAAAACCATTCCGATATTTTCCGTTCGATACCTTCCGTTACAATAGCTAGCGTGAAAAACAGTGTTTTATGTCAAGTGGGTGGAATTATGCACTGGCTGATATAAGGGAGCTTCACGGTACATATATTTTGTTACAGAATGGTTTGAACTTTGAAATGTCTTAACTGCGCAAAATATGTTAGAGTTACGGTACTACCCCTTTGGGTGCAAAACGATTGTAATTCCGTCATCGTTTCATGGTACCGTATGTTTTTAGTCTGTTTACTTATAGAAATGTGTGCTATCCCTTTTTGAGCGATTTCTCATACGATCCTTTCTGCATGATATATTAATATTAATATATATATTAATATATTATAAAAACGATATATTAATAAAAACGCATAGAAAGGTTTGCATGTGTAAAGTGTTCAATTGTTTGTATTTGAGTTTGAGTTCACGTAAAATTATCGAACCCTGATGATAGAGATAAAAACATACCGCATCAACTCCCGCCTTCCGCACGAAATCGTACTCGTCGATCATAAGCCGCATTGCGAGCCCGGTTAGGTACAGCAGACAGTTCTCCTTGCGAATCTTGGTATGCATCTTCACCAGAGGAATCAGCTGTCGCGCAACTGTCTCGCGGAAGCGCCAATTCATCCTATTCAGGAATGCCTGTGAGCACTCATTAAGCTGATCCATTAGCCTTTCGTGCTCACTGCCATCGATCACCCCAAGGAATTCGGATAGCGTATTGATCACTTCGATCCTGATCTCGTCCGAGTCCATCAGGAACTCAGTGTACGGGGAAACCAGGTCACGGGTAGCCTGTTCGCGGCCTATGATGAGCGCCACTTTGCTGATCGATGCGGCCATCGTTCGACGGACGGTATTTTGGACATCGTTGCACAATGCGAAGAAATGACCACTCAGCACCGGCCAGAATCTACGGAAATGGTAAAATTACAACTTTATTAGATTACAAACAAAGCGAACGCCGGGAAACTCACTTTTCACCGAAAGTCAACACGATAGCGGGAAAATTGAAGGCACATTCGAGGCACAGCTCCTTGTTGATGCTCTTCATGTGGACAAAATCCTCCAGCAGATTCCATTCCACCTCTTCGTTTTGCCATTTAATAATATCAGTCAATCGGTTGCTCTCCTCTCCAATAGCAAGCGCCCCAATGCCAGCGGCCAGACTGTCACTTTGCTTACGAGATGACCCTACCAAACCAGCAGTAGTAGTGGTGGGCTGCTGTTGCAGATCAATGCAGTAGCGTGCCGTCACATCAGAATCCCGTTTCTCTGGCTCCGAGTTATTATTGATGCTACCGTAGGATGAATCACTATCATTGGAGGGATCATTCATTTCCGGGGCCGCTACAGCCGTTTCAGGTGCGGAAGTCAATTTAGTATTGTTGTTTGCACAGTCCTCGTGCGATTCGTACGCAATATCGGCCTTCGAGGTAGCGGATGTTGAGGTTGAAGTGGCATTGTTATTGCTTATATCGAAGTTTTTATTGTTAACATCTTCCTTTTGTTCGGCGTTATCTTCATCGATGAAATCGAGAACAAGTGGCAGCTCTGGGCTGATATACCAAAATTGATGCGAATTGAAACTCTGGTCAACGGAATCATCATCAACTGAACTGCCTTCGAACTGACCGGATTGTTCGGATGTTTTCTTTTTCCCAGCATTATCAGGCGGCATACGTTTGTTATTGGCACCTTTGCTACCGCTACCGCTTTTCTTAGCATTCCCTTCCTCGTCAACTTTTGCCTCGTCCAATTCCGATCCAGGGAAGCATTTTATCAAATTGATCTCCAACGAGGTAAAGTCGATTTCATTTGGATCCCACCCGCCATGGAAATCATCCGTGTCACTCCCCCGAGATGTTGCACTACTCGTTTGTTTAGCGAACGTATCCGCAAAGTTATTCTTCATCGGTGAGCAATACCTGAGGAATCTGTTCAGCGGATTCTTCTCGTCGTAATTTCGAATGCCACGGTGCAGCTGAACGGGAGTCGCGGAACACAACGAGTTCGACGAGAGTGACCTCCTTACATAGTATTTGTACGAAAAATCGGATATTTTGGATATACCACCGTCGTCCGAATCGGATCCGGTGGACCGTAGCAGCGATCGAGGACCCGGAAAAACGATCGAGTGTAGGTACACATTGACGTTGATCGTATCGTTTCCCTGAGCCTTCCAGGGTTCCTCATTAGATTTGACCAACGAAAGCAGGGCATATCGTTGAATCGAGTCTCGGAAGCGCTTTTCATAGGTTTCAAAATTCTGAAGCAACACTTCGACCGGGGGCTGGCCACCGTAGGTTATGCGACGCACATCCAGCTGCTCGAGGGTTTGCGGTGCAGCAGCATTAGTGACGGTAAGCTCCAGATTGCTGGTGTACGCTAGGCCAAGGATGCGTAGCTGAGCGAACGTGGTGAGAAACTGGCCCAGATTCTGGAATGATAGGAAAAAATTGGAAGAAATTCAGAAATACGACAAAAATAGATTTGAAAAGTCGTTAAAATCGTCCAAAAAAACGTCACATTTGACTTTGTGTCGTAAAATCGAACATGTAGGAATTTAGCCTCGTTTCTGGAGCCACAAACTGCATAAACATCTGGTTGCGTTCAGCATAATAGTCTCTGCTATCTACTATAGGCATGAATATGATTGCAGGGCTTACACGTTAGAGCCTATACTTCCCATTTTCAATCATCTTAGGCAGCATTCCTCATCGTCAAATTCGAATTCATTGTCATCGCTACCGTCTAAACCGCACTCTGAAATAGTACATTTTACGATCACTCACACTGAAGACCAGTATTTTTCACTGATTCATTCATTCAGAGTGAACCAAGTTCATTTTTTAATAAAATCAAAATGTGTACCTTCTACGCAAACGGGTTCAAGCACATTTCAAGAAAATACCTAGTAACTTCAAGAAAATGTTTTGTTGATTCGAATTTGGTGCTGATGTTTAATATGATTTTGCACACATAGGCGTCGTGCACAAATTACGTAAAAATTCGATTTTTGGACGATTTTGGGAATATTACACACATCAGCTAACGATTCCACTTCATATTTTAAATGTTTCATTTCCAGTTGAGATCCCTCATGATCATGAGGATGTATTGAACCTACTAACTCCCGGGGAAGAGAAGCCATCCGACGTTCAACGATTGAAAGCACTGCGCCCTGGAGCATTTTTAGTAACACATATAGGATCATTTTATCTCAGCGTTTACTCAAAAAATCTGTATTGGAATCTGTATTAGGTTTATAAGTCCAATTTAAAAGCATAATTTTAGCTTTAGTATCATTGATTGGCATAGAAATGATTGATTAGACGATGTTGATGATATCCACGTAATGCCAGGAAACATATACACTGTTGTGGAAATACATTGTTTTTGACGTAGGACTACGTCTAACCGGAAGATATAGGGGGTGAAATGGAAATCTAGGCACTGAACAAGTAGAAAAAAATGCAAGATTTGGAACGCTTATAACTCGAGCATTTCTCAATAGATCGCAAAGGTTTTTGCATCAATTGATAGGAAATATATCTACGCATCTATCATAACGAATAACATTTAATTTTTCTTGAGATAAATAATTAAATAATTGTAAAATATCAAGCATTGTCAAAATGCACTATGTGCCCATTTTTGATTGGTCCATTTTGTGCTCCTCAAATCGTACCGACCAAAACGGGCAACCAGAGCAGCAGTGAAATAGAATGAAGCACGATTGGAAAGGAAAAAGAAAAAAATGAACGAAACATTGGTCGCAGTCTCACACATGCGTAATTCTCGAGCCAGCCAGTCAGCTTAAAAATCCCCGCTCCGCTGCCGTAACGGTCATTCTCATTCAAACCGTACACCACATCGGTTCGCATCTCAACACATCAACAAACCAACCCAAGCAACCATGTCTGGACATGGTAAAGGAGGAAAAGTGAAGGGAAAGGCAAAATCCCGCTCGAACCGTGTTGATATGGAGTTCCCCGCAAGGGTAGCTAGGCCGATCGCGTTAGTACCAGTCCACCTAGCCGCCGTTATATAGTTTCGGCCGCCGAAGTGATCGAGTTGGCTGGTAAAGCTGCTCGCGACGATAAGAAAAACCGCATTCAGAACAGAACACATCAAGACAACAACAGGCAGTTGCAGCGAGTGGCGAGTGGCAAACGCAATCGCAAAACGGCAGCAGGTAGCAGAAGAAAAAAGTTTGTTCTTTTTACAATCTGCTTTGGTGGCAAATCCAGAACAAGGCGGCATCGAGGGCGTTCGAAATGGTTTTTTTTCAAAACCACGAGTACTAAGTTTTCTAAATTGGAACCATTCCATAAAACAAGGCGCTTTTCAGGGCCATTAAACCTTCCAAAAAAGAGTTTAGGAAATAAAGTTCAATGCGTTCTAAAACATTATCCAAAATAATAATAAAACACAAATTGATGTTTTCATAATTTGTTTGCCAGGATCTGATGAGTATGTGAATTTGGCAGTAGTTCTGAGCTTATTGATAGTTGGGGACTTTCAAGATTATTCAATTTTCACCAACTCTTAAATTGTTTCCAAATTGAAAGTACAGTAATTTACAATTAGTTCGACATTTAGCTAATTGGACGGACATGTAATGCGACTTATTTAGTTGGACATTTTTGTAAACATAGAGATCCAAATTATGACCGCACATTGAAAGTCGACACTGTACCACTGTCATCGCAAATGTTCAATTGCAGGTTCAAATCGCCTCCAATGCAACACTGAGTGGCGCTTCGGTACGTTGCATTGAATGTAATTTACTGTAAAATATGTCAAAAGCTGGATGGGAAGAAATTTTCCAACTGTGAAAGCTGTGGCGACTGGCAAATGCAATCGCTAAACAGAAAGGTTTAGCCGAACAAGATGGGGATATCGAGTGACAACAAAACAATAAACTCTTTAGATTGAAGATAATTTTGTGATCCTGAAAAGGACCCTTTTTAGCCTGCATGTGAATCCAACGAGCGAAAAAATCGTAATGAATGTATTTTCGCTCTTTCGTTCGTCTCGTTGGACTCGCCCCTTTGGCTGAGTCTGCCGATTTGTCTCTATCCTGTGAGCGTGTACCGCTAAAGTACAAAACGCGCGGATCCGCTGAAAAATATATCATTCTCTTTCAAACCGTAAATCAGTGTGGTTGTATGGCATCGTTTCACATCACATCGCATCAACGGATTGGTGCCGGAGCACCAGTATACCTAATAGCGGTTATAAAATTTCGGCCGCCGGAGTGCTCGAGATGGCTTTGCAGCTCACGACAATAAGAAAACCCGCCTACAGAACAGAGGTTCGGGGGCAACAACTAGTTTCAGCGAGTGGCAAACGCAATCGCAAAACGGCAGCAGGTAGAAGAAGGAAAAAGTTTGTTTATACAGACTGCTTTGGTGGCAAAACCAGCCACCGTAAAACACGGCGCTTTTCAGGGCCATTAAACCTTTCAAAGAAGAGTTATTAAAAGTTTTTCACATTACCAATGCATTCTAAAGTGACATAATATGACATATAATATAAACTGATTTATTTTGTTTATGCTTGTTTTTGAACTTCTTGGTGATTGGGGTCTTTTAAATTGATCATTCAGTTTTCACAAACCAATGCATGGTTTCCGAATTAAAAGTGGCTTCAAATTACAACACATTGTATGCAGGATGGCATTAACGAATTTTCTCGGTACCAAGAACTGCTTTCATTGGTTGATAACTGATGTTGAAAATTGACTGACGTTACATCTGCATTGTATAGAAAATTAACTAAGGAGCAACATGATGAGCTATGTATTTCCTGCTGCTCTGTTCTTATTTTAAAGGACTTTAATCCTGTGTTAATTTACTGTTGGTTTTTCAGAACGCTTATAGCTCGTTTAATTCTCGACAGATCGTAGAGTTCGTCTCCAAAACCTCAGTTCTTTTTCATTTCTATTTACTTTGTTTGCGGAGATACAAATCTTACAATTCATTCGTCTCCGAAACTACAGTTTAAGGTACGGTAATGTGCTCAATAGTGAAATATATGATAGTGAATGAGCTGATGATCACCTATGCATTCCCTATCACAGTCATCATTTTGATTGTACGATATGTGCATACGCCAAAAGATGCCCGGCGTTGAACATTTAATAAGTGCAAAGCCTTCAAAAAAAAATCAAGCATCAACTATGAGACAGTGAGAAAAAATTGAGAAAGTTTGTAAAAAAAAAAGCAAAAACACAACACAAAAGGTTCTTTTGAGAACCCCCAACATGTTCATAAAGATTAAACAGTAAACTAATCCATTTTTCAGGTAGATAGGTAGGTATTCACGTAGGAGAAGAAAATAAAACAATATATTTAAAATATATATTTAGCAAAAGCTGTCCCCTTTGTATAGTCCTACGTCCCTCCGGTTATGTCCCCGACATTACCCACCCGTCTTTTTTGAAGTGCAATGGAAATTTATTCAGTTACCAGGGGATGCTGTTTCACATTGGGCAACATAAATAACGGGTATTACAAAATGTTCCTGTGCCAATGAGACAAAGAAGGGCTCGGGAATATTGCTGCCGCTACCGTATCAATTGAGGAATACCCAAATCAGTTCTCATGCGTTGGGCATCTCTGTGACGTCGTTGTGGCGAATTTTGCGAAAAGATATTGGCCTACATCCTTACAAGATCAAATTGACGCAAGAACTGAAGCCGCCTGACCACCAGAAGCGTCGTATGTTCATGAAATCATCTTCAGCGATGAGGCTCATTTCTGGCTAAATGACTTCGTCAATAACCAAAATATGCGTTATTGGTCAGGCAGAAATCCACACGTACTCCATGAGTCACCATTGCATCCCGAAAAAAATACGGTTTGGTGCGGTTTATGGTCCGGCGGCGTCATTGGGCCGTACTTCTTCCGTGATGATCAAGACCGGCACGTTACTGTGAATGAGAATCGCTACCGCTCAATGATAACCGAATAGTTTTGACCCGAATTGGTTGATATAGACTTGAACAATATGTGGTTTCAACAGGACGGCGCCGCAGGCACGCTTTTTTTCGCTTTCCGTTTTATATCCATTCCGTGGAAAAGCTTTTTCACCGTTTTTGGATCCACCTGATGTTTTCTTCCCAGCTCACGATATGATTTCGCCGACCGACCAGCCGTTTCTGCCTTCAATTTCGCTCGAACTTTGCTGCCTTGTGAAGTGCATTTTCGCCCAGAACCGGATAAAATCAAAAAGGTTTGGAAGAAATTTAGTGAAATGTCTAGAAAAGGTGCTCTTGATTTGTTGCGAGTTTATCATAGTACTTTTTTCCTGAAGAATACTCTGGGATATCATAAGAACAGCAGTTTCGTGTTTTTTCAATTAATTGAATTTGTAAAGGTTATCTGCAATGTTGGTAATTTTAGCAACATGATTTACCGATAACACGATCAATCGCATGAAGATGGTGGAGTGACTTACTCCAACGGTATGAGTTGATGCTGAATATGTGGAATAATTCAATGTTGAATCCGAAGAGTTATAATGCTAAGAACCAAGACTATTTTAATTTTACTACTGATCTGATTATTTCATTATCTACTCGAAGATTCAAATGCAGAAATTTAGGTAACTATATCATTAAAAACACAATTGCTTCTCTTTGTTCATTGCAGTGCA
This sequence comes from Toxorhynchites rutilus septentrionalis, assembly GCF_029784135.1. Taxonomy (NCBI): domain Eukaryota; kingdom Metazoa; phylum Arthropoda; class Insecta; order Diptera; family Culicidae; genus Toxorhynchites; species Toxorhynchites rutilus. The sequence goes on from NC_073745.1 coordinate 250,851,372, forward strand.
GTGTACAGAAAATAGTAATTATATGAGCAGCGTTTCAATGGTTTTTTATATTCATCTATTAGGAAACACTAAGTAATAAGACACTATCGTGACAGGCATGTTTGGACAAATAATGTGTAAATTTAGCAAATAGCACATAATACTGATAATTGTTGATTCTCGAACGATGTATGAAACTACGTCTGTTATGCGGATAAACAGTGTTTTTTCGTAAACGTTTTTTCAAAATTGCTCAAATGTTTTCGAACAAAAAATGTTTGATTGCATGTTGAGCGAACGGCATCATCTTAGGCAGCATTCCTCATCGTCAAATTCGAATTCATTGTCATCGCTACCGTCTAAACCGCACTCTGAAATAGTACATTTTACGATCACTCACACTGAAGACCAGTATTTTTCACTGATTCATTCATTCAGAGTGAACCAAGTTCATTTTTTAATAAAATCAAAATGTGTACCTTCTACGCAAACGGGTTCAAGCACATTTCAAGAAAATACCTAGTAACTTCAAGAAAATGTTTTGTTGATTCGAATTTGGTGCTGATGTTTAATATGATTTTGCACACATAGGCGTCGTGCACAAATTACGTAAAAATTCGATTTTTGGACGATTTTGGGAATATTACACACATCAGCTAACGATTCCACTTCATATTTTAAATGTTTCATTTCCAGTTGAGATCCCTCATGATCATGAGGATGTATTGAACCTACTAACTCCCGGGGAAGAGAAGCCATCCGACGTTCAACGATTGAAAGCACTGCGCCCTGGAGCATTTTTAGTAACACATATAGGATCATTTTATCTCAGCGTTTACTCAAAAAATCTGTATTGGAATCTGTATTAGGTTTATAAGTCCAATTTAAAAGCATAATTTTAGCTTTAGTATCATTGATTGGCATAGAAATGATTGATTAGACGATGTTGATGATATCCACGTAATGCCAGGAAACATATACACTGTTGTGGAAATACATTGTTTTTTTGAAGTGCAATGGAAATTTATTCAGTTAGCAGGGGATGCTGTTTCACATTGGGCAACATAAATAACGGGTATTACAAAATGTTCCTGTGCCAATGAGACAAAGAAGGGCTCGGGAATATTGCTGCCGCTACCGTATCAATTGAGGAATACCCAAATCAGTTCTCATGCGTTGGGCATCTCTGTGACGTCGTTGTGGCGAATTTTGCGAAAAGATATTGGCCTACATCCTTACAAGATCAAATTGACGCAAGAACTGAAGCCGCCTGACCACCAGAAGCGTCGTATGTTCATGAAATCATCTTCAGCGATGAGGCTCATTTCTGGCTAAATGACTTCGTCAATAACCAAAATATGCGTTATTGGTCAGGCAGAAATCCACACGTACTCCATGAGTCACCATTGCATCCCGAAAAAAATACGGTTTGGTGCGGTTTATGGTCCGGCGGCGTCATTGGGCCGTACTTCTTCCGTGATGATCAAGACCGGCACGTTACTGTGAATGAGAATCGCTACCGCTCAATGATAACCGAATAGTTTTGACCCGAATTGGTTGATATAGACTTGAACAATATGTGGTTTCAACAGGACGGCGCCGCAGGCACGCTTTTTTTCGCTTTCCGTTTTATATCCATTCCGTGGAAAAGCTTTTTCACCGTTTTTGGATCCACCTGATGTTTTCTTCCCAGCTCACGATATGATTTCGCCGACCGACCAGCCGTTTCTGCCTTCAATTTCGCTCGAACTTTGCTGCCTTGTGAAGTGCATTTTCGCCCAGAACCGGATAAAATCAAAAAGGTTTGGAAGAAATTTAGTGAAATGTCTAGAAAAGGTGCTCTTGATTTGTTGCGAGTTTATCATAGTACTTTTTTCCTGAAGAATACTCTGGGATATCATAAGAACAGCAGTTTCGTGTTTTTTCAATTAATTGAATTTGTAAAGGTTATCTGCAATGTTGGTAATTTTAGCAACATGATTTACCGATAACACGATCAATCGCATGAAGATGGTGGAGTGACTTACTCCAACGGTATGAGTTGATGCTGAATATGTGGAATAATTCAATGTTGAATCCGAAGAGTTATAATGCTAAGAACCAAGACTATTTTAATTTTACTACTGATCTGATTATTTCATTATCTACTCGAAGATTCAAATGCAGAAATTTAGGTAACTATATCATTAAAAACACAATTGCTTCTCTTTGTTCATTGCAGTGCAGTGTACAGAAAATAGTAATTATATGAGCAGCGTTTCAATGGTTTTTTATATTCATCTATTAGGAAACACTAAGTAATAAGACACTATCGTGACAGGCATGTTTGGACAAATAATGTGTAAATTTAGCAAATAGCACATAATACTGATAATTGTTGATTCTCGAACGATGTATGAAACTACGTCTGTTATGCGGATAAACAGTGTTTTTTCGTAAACGTTTTTTCAAAATTGCTCAAATGTTTTCGAACAAAAAATGTTTGATTGCATGTTGAGCGAACGTATTACATTGTGTAGAATGCAAAACGGCGAAAAAGTCGATTTTGTTCATTTTGTCGCTTACGTCTCCTATACAAACATGGGCAGTGTTGGAGTGCATTGGTCATTTTCATTTGATAAAATTGTAACTACGAAGTTTCGGGGAAGGCGGAGTTGGCGGGGAGGACTGTTTACCATGGCCTCAGACATGTGGAGAGGATCCCGCGCAGTACGAGAATGCAGACTGTTCTTGTCCCCCTTAATCCATGGAAGGAAGGAACAATGATCTTCGATTTGGATCCCAATTTATTCAAATTTTGAAATATATGTCGGCATCTTCAAGAAACTGAGTAGAGCGGCGATTTTTGATGGGTCGTCGCTAAGGACATCACGGATGCTCTCGCTGATATCGTAGAAATTCCGAAGGTCTTCGTATTTCAAGCAAACACAAAGGGTATGTTCGACTGAGTTAAGTATCATGCACAGATCGCAAAGAGTACAAAGAATCGATCCAAAAAATCGAAAATCGGAATGGAAAAAAATCGATCTATTGAAAATCGATCCAAGATCGCCCAATCCTCATTCGAACCCAAGAACTTTGCATCGATGATCCTTCATCGAACCATTTACTCCGTTAGACAACATAAAAAGTAATGCCAAGCAGTTGAATATGAGCTTAAACACGCTCGTAGAAAATGCTCTTTTCAGAATTCCGTCAGGTGTTGTACAAAAGCTGATTGCTGTTGGAGAAACGATTTCAAGTTTCCTGGCATATTATCCAGTTAATTTGGTTTGGTTGAACAAAAGCTTCGATTTGGTATAAATAATCTTTTATACAAGGTATAACTCAGCATATCGTGTTATTAAGCATTCAATGCTATTGTTCAACTGATTAGTTTTATCACAGTTTTATTATGTTAACTCCTCCTGCATCGCAGCAGATTCCATTTTTTTTAGACGAAGCAAACAACTATAAAATCATCTGGTGGATAAAAGAGAATGGAGAGCTTTTCGTCGAATCATTGTGAGAAACAAAGAAGAAACAGGAAAAAAAATTGTAACAAACAGGAATCGAATAAGAAGACGGTTCAAATAGTTAAATGTCGTTGGAATAAAATTTATGCAATTATAGCAGTCACACTCACCACTACACCATCGGTGCCGGCAACTGATTACTAATGCTGGCCTACTGCATAACCTTTCACCTCACCAAAAAAGAGGCGATTTTTTTTATTCCAATATAAACTGCTCGAATAAATAAATATTTTGTTTCGTTCTGAAAATGGCGACTGAAGACTTTGCTTCAGTTTGGAAGATGACACGAATGCAAACGAAGCGAGCACAAAGGTGAAAAAAATATAGAAAACTAGATTTATTTCCTTTAAAATACGCGTTTATTCTTCTCAAATTGTTTCAATTATGTCATTCAAAGTATTGGCTATTGGAAGCACATTTTCCCATCTTTCAGGCAATTTATGAATGCATTGTAAAAACAATTTTTTTTGCAGAACCAGTCATCGAGTCATTTTCGTAAGCATTGAAGTGGTGTTCAGCGAAATTGTTTTCGGTGTATTTAACTGTCAATTGTTCAAATACTTGGTTTACACCATACAACACACATCGTTTTCATTCCGGATCGATTTGGCAAAAATCCGCAAGTACTTTTCCGTGTTTCTAGTTGTCTATCGGTCAAATCATGTGGAATTAATCTTCCAACCTTCAGGATGATTCTCATGGCTTTCAAACTTCGGGAAAAGTAAATTTTTCAAATGCTGCTAGTTATATGGTATGAAGTAGTGGATAACGATAAACTTGTTTGACGTAGACCAAGTCATAGTCGTAGCGACTTCCAGTAAAGGTGCCAAATCGAGAGACAGGTCTCGTTTTTGACGTAGGACTACGCCTTTCATTTCTGTACCGGGGTGTAAGTTCAATGTTTCGAAAACAAGAGCGTGAAGCTTGGAGTGCATGGTTTTGAACGTTAATACCTTTTTGCCGGCTGAACGGTATGATGGTATGGTGATCACTTAATTCGATAGATAAAATGTCCAAAAATTATATAATTGTTATTTATTGACCCGAAAACCTGTTTCAATAGCATAAAAGTTGATTTGAAACCAGGCTATTGAAATCACACATATCTGCATGTAATCGAATGCTCACTCGGAAATCCACTCTGTTATGTTTGCGCAGCTGTTGATGTACGATCGCTTGAATCTGTGTATTTCCGTAACACAGATTACAAAACCAATAAGCCCGGGGAAATCGGCATTGCAAAATCGATGCATGGTGCGGGTACATTTGTACCCACACCTTACATATGTAAATATTGAAACGTAATCATATCACTTACCGCAGTGAATCCTGATTTTTCTTAACCATTCCCATTAACAACTACCCCTTCCATGATAAACGCTAGGGAACCACGCCATAGAGTCAACCCTTCTGGTCTTCGGGCGGCGAATATCATACTAACATTCCTTCCCTTCCCCTGGTGACTGTAAGGAGGTGGCCGACGTCGTTATTGACCATTTAAAGCTTGAATCACCGAAAATTGCACAACGAGAATGATTTGCTAGTCCCAATCGTCATTCTGTGTGTTCTTTGTGCAATTTGGTTGATCCAGGTCAATCACGGAGAGCAACTACGAATTGTACAGTCTACCCAAGTTCAAGCTCAAGCTCACACCTTACTTATGTAAATGTTGATAACAATAACGGGATAACGTCGACAACGTCGATTGTACAATATCCGTTCAACTTACAAGTTAAAATAAAAACTGAATGCCTGAAGTTCATATCAAGTTAAGTAAATTTGCGGTTCAAGAAGTATGTACACTTAGAAGAGGCAGTAACTTCAGAGGGGAATGTAAAATACATTCATCGTTAATTCTTCCTTTCACATATTTTGGAAGTCCACGGAAAATGAATGAAATGAACAAGGCATCAAGGAATACGTCAGACTTGCAACCAAAAACATAATCTATTACAACGCATGGATTGACTTAAAATGGGATTTGTTCGCAATTGAATTCGGAAATTGTTACATCACTGGTTTAATCAATAATTTAATGAATACATTCAAATGATTACTAAGCCAACGGTAGTCCTACTTCAACCTTGCGGTTTTTTCTTAGGTATGACCCACCCATAATTTTTATGGAATAATGATACCGTAATAACGATTTTCACTGTGAATGGTTTTTGATGATTTGCATACCATATTTTTTGTGTGAATTTTAATGCACACAACAAATTTGAATGTATTTTGTAAATATGTATAAGAGTTGAGGGCAATAATTATAAAGACAATCAATTTGCTCACCATCAACGCCGCCATAATGACCCACTGGCTAGGATCGAACATAAACTTCTTCATCGCCGGTACGAGCACCTTCCGGCGCTTCTCGAGGGTGCAGAGCAGTGCGATGATGGGCATCACTTCGGCGCATGCCTTCCGCACGTTCCATATCTCATCGTCACAGAGTTTCATAAAAATGGGCAGCTGCGTAAGTGATTTTTTTCATTAATGTTAACCAGATGACCACGGAAAAAAAAAATCGAAAACAGTGACACTTACCATGCTCTTCTCGAAAAGTTCCTCTCCGAGCACCTCACTCATCACGGGGAACGCGCCAGCACACTCACGCCGTACGAAATTCTCCTTGCAGGTGCACATCTCGATGAATCGGTCGTACATCAGCTCATACGTTTTGGCGTAACCCACAATCGGAACAATCTTCACCATCAGCTGTAGAGCGGAGAGCGGAGAAGAACATTCATCAAAACATTGTAAATAAAGAGATACGATTCATATCAATGTGGTGATAGAGGGTACATTTCGTTCATGGAATCGAACTCGAGGGGTTATAGATTTTCTGCGATGATTCACTTTTCTAAGGGTTCAGCATTTTTTGGCCGGTCGGATGTAGTTCGAATCGTAGCCCAGCTCATCAAAGCTGGCTGTGATATGGAATTTGAATAACCGTTGCACCATTTCACAGCCACTTTGAGAGTCGAGAATACGCTCATGAAGTGTGTTGTAGATGGGAATGACCGGCGTTACGAATTATATAAACAGAAACTGCTCTCGCAAATGTGCATAAATTATTCACTAATGAATACTGTATTTCTATTCCGGTAAGGTTTGTTGTCCGAAAAATTACCATCCATGAAAGTGTTCAGAAGAAGTGATCCCGAGCACATCTAGCCCCACAATTGCTCATAACCCTTTGTTTTATATTCGTTTTACGCGGTTTTAGCAAATTAAAATCACAAACTAGATGAAGATCATCAGCACATAAATTAGATCAATTGCCGGGAAGCCTCCAGCCGTCACATGTTCACATTTACACATCACTTATTTTTCTTAACATTCACTACGGTTCGCCGTTTACGCCACCATATGTTTCTCTCAGCTGCGAAGAAAATAAGGCCCGTATCGCTCTTCAAAGCTGGCTGTGATATGATGGATTCAAGAGGGTACATTTCACAGCCACTTTGAGAGGCGACACGGTCCGGCAAAAATGGTCTACCCACCCGAAGGCGGATGATCGATCGTTGAGTCCTTGGGTTCCGAAGCGAGAGTCCAGGTTCGAACTCGTCAAAATGGCTGTGATATGAATTTCTAGTGTACACACAGCACAACCATTTTTACGAACCGACCCACTGGATGCACTACTATTGATTGTTCTTGAGACTGGTTGAAGTTCACGCACCTCTGCCTATGCGCTGCTATACATTTGAGTAAGATGTCCTTTGCCACCCGACTGAGCTCATCAAAATGGCTGTGATATGATTGAGACGCCTCTAGGAGATGAAACGCACGGTAAGGCACATAGCCACAACCAATTGATAAGCTCAGTCAAGCAACCCTTTCTTAGTTTCCCGATTTAAAGCCGCTGGACGTAAGTGAGTGATGCATTGCTCATCAAAGCTGGCTGTGATAGAGATTCTATGAACTAAAACAACCAAATTTGATGCCCAACACAAAGCACTTCCGAGGTCAAATAGATCCTGATCGTTCAGCTGAAAAAAAATACATAGGATTTTCCGGTAGTTGTAAACACAGGAACATTGTGTGCGTTCATCAACATGAAAGACAAGGTAGTGAGATCCCAGTACGAGAGGGTTAACTATCTCACTACCCATGTCTTTCTTGCCGACAGACGCCATTACGGGAACTTCGATGAATCGACTCCTCATTTCGTTCACTTATCATTCTCGTTTGTTATATTTTTGTTTTCCAATGGATCATTTGTCGTTCACAACTATCGATATCATTAGCGGCATTAGGTCGACTCTACGCACTCCAGTCGAATCGCGCTTCTTCTACATTATACACACATCGTCGACAGTCAGACTTGGACACTAGAAGGGAGAATTCCGCACAACCGGAAGGAAGCCCGGCTTCCTGTTTTTGTTCGTTCGCTTCAAATGTCTCACTTTTTTATTTATTTCTCTCCCCCCCCTCATGAGAGACACATGTTTGTCAACTGACGCTGACGCGGACCTCATGATGCTTGAGCTTTATCGGTAGTGATGGATTTTTACCGACCATCACCAAGAACGCAAAGCTAAAGGCAAGGAGTGTGCGCGCGTGTTCTTACATGAATGAATGTAGCATACAACTCCTCGTCGAAAGTGTCCAGCGGCTTACGGCAAAGCTTTTCCATCACCGGACAGAACGATTCCTCGGTGGTGGACTTGTCTAGGAAGCCCTTTTCGATCAGGTAACTGAGCGTGTCTAATGCCCCGCATCGAACCTGTTGGGGGGGGAAGAGAAAGAAATAATTGGAATTAGTTAACTTTCCCCTATGAACGATTCATTTTACCCACTGATTTTATGATAATGACCCATATTCACAACAATACACAAATCCTCAGGATGTAGTTGCCCCGCTGTTCGCAGAAGCAACAGTCAAGCGTACATTTGCCTCCCACAATTACCAGTTTTTCCGGATGCTCTCACTTACCTACTACACCCACGACCAAACACACGCGGGCAAGTAAACTGTGGTCCAAACTTCCCAGCAACGAGGTATCGAGCCGAGAGATCACGCGGAACCGACAGTGTTTCGAGGCAAATTTACTAGAACAAAAAGGCGGACACCTCCCACAGCATCATCATCATCGACCGATTGCACCATTAAAGAGCGGCACAAGAAGTAGAACACTGTTCGCAGCTGATGATATAACGTGGCGGAGGCTATGTCAGCCCCCAGGGTGGGAAAACAAGACATAAAACAATAATCAACAGTCAATTTCATCGATAATAAAAGTATCCGCTGGCGCTTTCGTGGGCTTCGCCTAGTTCTTGTATTGCTCTGGCGTACGGATGGTTATGTGTTTATCCACATCCTGAAGAGTAGACGTGGCGGACAAACTACCAACAAGGGGCTGCTGGTGGTGGATGTAGTGCATTTTTTTCCACCAACCACCATCAACACAAATTAAGCTGGATTCAGGAAGAGTGGAAGCCTGATTACCTTGAGTCAGTGAGAAGTTTTGAATTCTAGTTCACTGCTTGTGTTTAATCATTATTGCCCTTTACAAATTCATCTTTAATTTTTGTAAGCTAATACTTCACATGGGATAGGATAGATCGCTTCGCTTGCTACCGTGGAATGATCCTATTCGGTTGCCACCCTACTAACAACGTTGCGCTCTAATACATCTTCCGACCTTGGAGAGTAGACGTATTCTGCTGCACCGGCTTTTAATATTCGATATGCTCAACGACGATGTGGACTGCTCAGCACTACTGGAAAACATTAATTTCAACGTTCCGGCCAGAACAACGCAGTTTAAGTTTTTCTTCGTCTACTGGTGCATCGTACTCTTTTTGGACAAAACAACCCGTTGGATGTATGTTGCCGTCGTTTTAACGAAGTGTCTTCAAATTTTGACTTTGTTGTATCCAAGGACGTATTTAAAAATAGGATTGATTAATCTGTCTGTACGATTAATATCGAAGACAAGTATGAATAAATAAATAAACATCGTATCCAAACCCAATCGTGAAACATGGAATGAACTGAGTATGGCGAATTACACACACACACACACACACACACACAGCCGTGCTAGACGCAATGACCGAGGAACTAATTGGTAGAACACCGATCGTCATTGGAGGCGACTTCAACGCCTGGGCGGTGGAGTGGGGAAGTAGATGCACCAACATCAGAGGGTACAGTCTACTGGAAGCTCTAGCAAAGCTGGAAGTAACGTTACTGAACGAAGGTACCACCAGCACTTTCCGGAAAGATGGGCGCGAATCCATCATCGATGTTATTTTTTGCAGTCCGTCGCTGTTGGCGAGTACGGAGGGGAAAGTGTGCGAGTCGTATACGCACAGTGATCACCAGGCGATCCGGTACAGAATCGGTCAACGAAACCACGTGCGAGTTCGGAGGACAACAAGCTGTGAGCGGAAGTGGAAGACGAATGCTTTCGACAAGGACCTTTTCGTCGAAGCACTTCGTCTAGATAGCGGAGTATCAGATTGGAACGCAGAAAAGTTGACAGATCTACTGGTGAGAGCATGCGACACTACCATGCCGAGGAAAGTTGCACCAAAAAATGGAAGACGCCCAGCTTACTGGTGGAACGACTCTCTCCGCAACCTTCGCGCTAGCTGTCTTCGAGCCAGAAGACGCGCTCAGAGAGCACGAAACAGTGCTGATAGAGAGGAACGTAATACGGTGTACCGAGCAGCTAGAGCCGCCTTGAAACGGGAAATTACAATGAGCAAAGCGAACTGTTTTAAGGAGCTGTGCCGAGAGGCAGATGCCAACCCATGGGGCAACGCGTATCGAGTCGTGATGGCGAAGATCAGAGGACCTGTGACGTTCGTCGAATCGTGTCCCGAGAAGCTGAAGGTCATTGTGGAGGGTTTATTTCCGATGCATGATCCTACGATATGGCCACCGACACCGTACGCCGAAATAGCTACCGAACGTTCTCAAGTTTCCAATGAAGAACTGGTAGCAGTGGCGAAGAGACTGCATGCAGGTAAAGAAAGCGCCCGGCCCCGACGGAATCCCCATCGCGGCCTTGAAAACGGCGATTCAGGCGTTCCCGGACATCTTCAGGATAGTGCTACAGAAATGCCTGGATGATGGTCACTTTCCTAAGAAATGGAAGATCCAAAAGTTAGTGTTGCTGCCAAAACCAGGAAAGCCCCCGGGGGTACCAACATCCTATAGGCCTATATGCCTGCTGGATACGCTCGGGAAACTCTTGGAAAGGATTATCCTCAACAGACTGACGAAATGTACGGAGAGTGACCATGGTCTGTCAAAGATGCAGTTTGGATTCCGGAAAGGCAGGTCCACCGTTGATGCTATCCGGACAGTGGTTGAAAAAGCAGAGAAGGCATCACAGCAAAAGCGGAGGGGCGACCGACATTGTGCTATAGTAACGATCGACGTGAGGAATGCTTTCAACAGCGCTAGCTGGGAAGCCATCGCCGAGTCCCTACACCGTATGTAGGTTCCTGGGTACCTGTGCAGAATTCTAGGAAGCTACTTTCAGAACCGCGTCCTAGTCTACGAGACGAGCATGGGGCGGACAACGTTGAATATAACGGCCGGCGTACCACAAGGCTCTATCCTGGGCCCAACGCTCTGGAACGTAATGTATAACGGTGTACTGAATCTGAAGCTTCCCAAAGGCGTGGAGATCGTGGGCTTCGCGGATGATATCGCTCTCACAGTGACAGGCGAGACACTCGAAGAGGTGAAGATGCTTGCAATCGAGTCCATCGTCTCAGTAGAGAACTGGATGCAAGCAGCGAAACTGCAGATTGCTCATAATAAAACGGAAGTATTGTTGGTGAGTAACTGCAAAGCCGTGCAGCGAGCGGAAATTACAGTCGAGGAACACGTGATACCTTCTAAGCGTAGGTTGAAATATTTGGGAGTTATGATCGACGACCGGCTGAATTTCAACAACCACGTCGACTACGTCTGCGAGAAAGCAGAGAAGTCCATTAGCGCGGTAGCGAGAACAATGCCGAATAACGCAGAACCTTGCAGTAGCAAAAGGCGTCTCCTGGCTGCTGTATCCTCGTCCATACTGCGGTACGGAGCACCAGCCTGGTCTGCGGCTCTCGAAACCCACCGGAATCGTAGAAAACTGGACCGTACGTTTCGGCTCATGGCGATGCGAGTTGCGAGCGCGTATAGGACGATCTCGTTGGAGGCAGTCTGCGTTATCGCCGGCATGATCCCTATTGGCATCACTCTGGCGGAAGACAGAGAGTGCTACAGACGAAAGGAAATCAGGGGTATCCGGAAAACAGCGAGAGTAGAATCACTCTTGAAGTGGCAGCAGGAATGGGACACGGCGGAGAAAGGCAGGTGGACGTATGGGCTCATACCGGTACTATCGACCTGGCTGAACAGGAAGCACGGGGAGGTGAATTTTCATCTGACACAGTTCCTGTCTGGACATGGCTGCTTCAGGCAATATTTGCACCGGTTCGGGCACGCAACGTCGCCACTCTGTCCGGAGTGTGAAGATGTGGAGGAAACACCAGAACACGTGGTATTTGTGTGTCCCAGGTTCACCGCAAGACGCGAGGGGCTGCCTGCCCTTCATGCCGGGAACATAGTAGAGAAAATGTGTCGCGATGAGGGCACCTGGAACGCTGTGAACAGTGTAATCATACACATCATGTCCGAGCTACAGCGGAAGTGGAGGGCCGACCAGCGTAGTAATAACCCCTGACCATAGAAGAGGAACAAATGCGAGGGCTGTTGCAAAGTGTAGTACCCCACGAGAGTCGTTGTCACGGAGTGCGCGTTATGTTGGAGGGCACTGCCTAATCGGCGCTCCGTTGGGAAGAGAAATCCTGCGAGGGTGGCTGTGACGGGGCGCGCGTCAAGATGGAGGGCGCTTCCTAATCGGTTCACGTCTCGACAGGTGAGAAACCCCGCGAGGGTGACTGTGACGGGTTGCGCGTCAAGCTGGAGGGCAATTCCTAATCGGTACACGTCTCGACGGGTAAGCGGAATCTGGAGAGCAGGGTCAAGAAAATGCTGGCAATGCCTGTTGGTGGATGGAGAGAGGAACATTGCGAGGATCGTTTCGGCGGAGCGAGAGCCTAGGAGAGGATCATCAAATCGGCGGGTACCCCACGAGAGTTGCTGTGACGGAGTGCGCGTTATGTTGGAGGGCACTGCCTAATCGGCGCTCCGTTGGGAAGAGAAATCCTGCGAGGGTGGCTGTGACGGGGCGCGCGTCAAGATGGAGGGCGCTTCCTAATCGGTTCACGTCTCGACAGGTGAGAAACCCCGCGAGGGTGACTGTGACGGGTTGCGCGTCAAGCTGGAGGGCAATTCCTAATCGGTACACGTCTCGACGGGTAAGCGGAATCTGGAGAGCAGGGTCAAGAAAATGCTGGCAATGCCTGTTGGTGGATGGAGAGAGGAACATTGCGAGGATCGTTTCGGCGGAGCGAGAGCCTAGGAGAGGATCATCAAATCGGCGGGTACCCCACGAGAGTTGCTGTGACGGAGTGCGCGTTATGTTGGAGGGCACTGCCTAATCGGCGCTCCGTTGGGAAGAGAAATCCTGCGAGGGTGGCTGTGACGGGGCGCGCGTCAAGATGGAGGGCGCTTCCTAATCGGTTCACGTCTCGACAGGTGAGAAACCCCGCGAGGGTGACTGTGACGGGTTGCGCGTCAAGTTGGAGGGCAATTCCTAATCGGTACACGTCTCGACGGGTAAAAGGAAGCCTGTGCAGCAGATGTGCGTGGCGGAGTACAACGGAAACGTAAATGAGATGTATAGAGAAAAAGGGAAGGATCAACGCTAGATAGCGTTGAAAACTCGTGAAGTGCATGAGCACAGCCGCCCCCTGAAGTAGTCGCCTAGATGTGGTCCCGGGGGGAATGAGGCTACGAGTAGAGGGCTTGGTTTTTGTGGGTGCGATCCCCACTCGACGTCTGGGTTATCCCTTCCCAGATAAGGCTGGAAGAGCGTTCCTCACCTCTATAAAAAAAAAAAAAAACACACATAGCCGTGGAGCTGCCGGCCTAGAATAGCGTTCCGGGTTTTGGTCCCTGTCCCTGTCGTAAGAGGCGACTAATCGGGTGACAACGCGAGTAAGGGCGCGGTAAAGCCCTAGGGAGCTAGCGCGGGGGAAATACCGCGACACACAGTGAAGGAAGGAATGCCAACGGGCATATTAGGATCGACGCCAGTGAGATTCTAATTACGGCATACTGGTAATAACGACGCATGACTGATTTGGAATGATTTGGAAGAGACGCTATAGGGCTGACAGCCGCGCTATTCCGTTACTTTAGTAGAGCAGGGTGACACCTTCTTGAAACGGCTAGCGGGTTAATGGCGTGACTGCCTCCGTCCCGTTAAAAACCTGGCAGGCCTTCAGGTACGTTCAAAACTCGTTGATCGTGTGGGCTCAGATGTTGCATTCCTGTCTTGCGCTGATCCGGCTCTGAGCACAGTACCCCATGAAGGATCGTGCCAACCCTTTGCATGGCCTCCCTGCTTGCATAGACAACCATGGGATCACTTAAGCGACTGCACATTCCGAGTGGAGATAGCGGCCTGAAGGTGGGACCCACTTACATATGGAGTACACACAAAATACAATCGAAATCGAGAGCGAACAAGAAGACGAACAAATTTTAGCAAGAAGGGGACAGGTGATGAGATCACCGATTTTGAACCAATATCAGGTACCAACACCCAACAACAGCAAACCCGCGAATGAGCAGCCGAGTTTGCATGTGTGAACTAAGCTGGGCGAAGCCAAGAAGGCAAGTGAAGAACTCTACGAATACATCAAACCTCGTAGTAATGTTCATGCGGTGATAAGAACTCTTACCATAAAAATAAGATCCGCGCTTGCGATAGCTGAACGTGAACAGCAGATCTGGCGGGCGAGAGCAGAAAAAGCGGAGAATGCTCTGAAAGAAGCTGTGCAGAGTAAGGCAAAGGAAGTGACACCGACGGTAGACTCTACCCCACTAACCGCAAAGAGGAGAAGGCAAACTCCAGAAGAAAAGAAGGTGACGAAAAAACACAAAGATGGCAGTGAAGGTGCTAGGGGTGAAAATAAGCAAAACAATGAAGAGCCGAACGGGTGGCAGACAGTCGAAAGGAAGAAGAAAGAAAACAAAAAGAAAGGAAAAATTAAGCCGAAGATGGAGAGGCAGAAACCAGAAGCTCTTATTGTGAGCGCAGCGGGTGTTGCGACCTATACTGAGATCCTGCGGAAGGTGAAAGAAGATCCGTCCTTACAGAATCTTGGGGAAAACGTGGCCAGGATAAGACGAACACAGAATGGAGAAATGTTGTTTGAATTGAAGAAGAACCCAGCGATTAAAAGTTCGACATATAAAGAGCTAGTCGAAAAATCTCTGGAAGAAACGGCGAAAGTTAGGGCTCTTTCCCAAGAGATAGCGATCGAATGTAGAAATCTGGAAATCTGGAAAATCTCAGTTCTCAAATGGGGATCAACATAGGGTAGGAGCCTGCCTGTTGGTCTCAAATGTTCCTATCTCACGCCTCCACGAAGATCATATGACGACATTTTTAGATCGGGCGTGAACTGGAAACACACACCTGGTCTTGGCTCCGAGAACGGGTGTCGAAAGTGGCTAAGTGAGGGGGTGCGAGCGAGTCAGAGCGCTATATCTCTCCCGGGGAAGGCCTCCCGGGTCATGGAGGCCTTGCCAACCCGCTGTCTCCCGGGCAAAGGAGATACACCCAATAAAATGGAGCTACGATCACGAAGAGTAATTAGAATGCGATCAGCCGAGGAGGATCCCCGAACTGGAGCTGGTCCTGGAACGGGCGTAAGAGCGAGCGGCCAGCGGCTGGAGGGCGATGTGCAAGAGCGGGCCACCAGCCGGGTTCAACCCGAAGAGCTACCGCCACACGGAAACAGCAGCCATCGACATCACCCAAGAAACGCTGCGCCTACGAGACGTGTTGCGACTGCCAGACGACAGTCGTCCACACTTGTGGGTACCACTAGGCGCCGGATCATGTGGACACACGAAATGAATGAATTCGTGATCCGCGCCTGTTACATCTGCACTGCTTTGGAGACGGACATGAGCGGTCGCCCTCGAATACTAACAATGTTCGAGGAAGCGTATCCAGAGTTCGTCGGGAGGCTTGATCAGAACGCGATGAACGCGAGGCGTAGAGCGATAGTACGCAACAACATGCTCTCCCAAACGCAAATCGACGAGATCAAGCAGCAGGTGCAGAGAGAAATAAGCTCCAGGAACAACAGAGCAAGCGATGTGTCGAGACGAAGTTCAGTACGGCTGAGCAATTCATTCGCGAGTGGGGCACGCGAATCAGCACCAGTGGAGGCCACAGTACTACAACCCCCTGAGCCGGAAGACCCACAGCCAGATCAACAACTACTACGCGATCTGGTCTTCAACTACGACGAGGCGATCTCACAGTTCCGCGACACAGACCCATTGTCGCGCCCCAGGATCCCGAAGTTGCAGCATTCCCGCAGGTTGACAAGTGCAGTAAAGCTCATGAACGAGCACGTTCTTCCGCTGCACTTGGTTGATGCTGAGAACATGGAGGAGCTGCAACTGAAAGTTTACTGTGCTGCTGTGGCGACCGCCAAAAGTTTAGGATACCGTATTAGGCCAAGAGGCGGACTGCTCCAACATCTCCGTGAAAGGCGTGAGCCTCCATGGCGAAGGAGATTGGAGCAACGGATCCTAAACAAGCGCGCCGCAATTGGAAGACTGATGGCGTACAAAAGAGGCAGCAGATCGGCGAAATTATGTCGCCAAGTTGCTGTGATCGTGCGGCCTACTGAACTTCGCCAGCTGGGAGCTCACCAGCTGACGGAAAAACTCGACACACTGGTACAGCAATTGAGCGTCCTAACTAAACGGCTGAAACGTTACTCTGACTCTGCAAAGCGCCAGGAACAAAATCGGATGTTCAGAGATAACGAAAAAGCGTTCTACGACCACATTAGCGACGAGAAGCCCGACTACCGCGAAGGTTTGCCAGATATTAGCGATGTGACGAACTTCTGGGCTGGTATTTGAGAGACCCCAGTACAACATCGCGACGGGCAAATGTGGTTAAGACGGGAGGAGGAGAGTTGTGGTGAAATTGGAGAGATGCCAGCTATCATCGTCGAAGAGAACGATGTCCGCGAAGCCTCGCGGTACCTGAGGAACTGGGCAGCACCGGGCCCCGATGGTGTTCAGAACTTCTGACACAAGAAGCTGACCGTCGCACATCAAAAGATAGCTGAGTGCTTCAACAAGGTGCTACGTGACCCACACAACCTCCCTGAATTCGCCACCCGTGGCGTCACATTCCTCCTCCCAAAAGACAGCAACACATTGAACCCATCAAAGTACAGGCCGATAACGTGCCTATCGAGTCTGTACAAGATATTAAGCAGCATCATAACCGCCAAAGTTTCTGCCCACTGCGAACAACACCATATCATCGCAGAAGAGCAGAAAGGATGCAGAAAAAATACGCATGGCTGCAAAGACCAGGCCATCATCGACGCAGCCATAGTCAGCCAGGCGGTTTATAACCAGCGGAACCTAAGCATGGCCTATATCGAATACAGGAAGGCTTATGACTCCATACCTCACTCGTTTCTCGTCCGGGTATTGGAGCTCTACAAAATTGATCCCGTCGTCGTTAGGTTCCTGCAGCATGCGATGAGGCAGTGGAGTACGTCTCTGCACCTTAGTGATGGGGAAAATGTGTTGCAGTCTAGAACGCTGCAGATAAAGAGGAGATATTCCAAGGCGACTCTTTCAGCCCGCTTTGGTTTTGTCTGGCACTGAACCCCCTCAGTAGGACGCTCAATAGGAACGGTCATGGCTATAAGTTAAGGTATGGGGACGGCGCCAACGAAGAAGTGACCCATACCTTTTACATGGATGATCTCAAGGTCTACGCTGATTCACGTCAGCGTCTAGGTGTAGCTATCCGGGTTGTCGAAGAAATAAGCAGGGACATCTGTATGGAGTTCGGCCTCGACAAGTGTCGCTGTGTCCACCTGCTGAAAGGACAACTTACCGAATCCGGAGGCTACGAGGTCTATGACGGCGAGTTTATAAGAGACATGGTTCGTGGCGAATCCTATAAATATCTTGGATTCCAACAGCTCACCGGGATTCGCCACTCCGACATCAAGACGGAGCTGCGAGACAAGTTCTTGAGTCGAGTGAACTGTGTCCTGAGGACTTTCCTCAACGCGGGGAACAAGGTACGCGCGATCAACACATTCGCGGTTCCCCTGCTGACCTTCAGTTTTGGTGTAGTCAAATGGAGCAAAACTGACCTAGAGGACCTTGAGAGGAGGATGAGGAAAGCATTCAAAGAGGCCGGAATGCACCATGCTCAATCGGCACTGGAGAGAGTTTCACTACCACGCAAAGAAGGGGGACTTGGAATCGTCGACATTTCTGCACTGTGTGTTGCCCAGGTACGACAACTGCGCGAGTACTTCGCAGAACGCGCCAACCAAAACGCGCTATACCGGGCTGTCTGCGCCGCTGACAGAGGATACAGCGCTCTGCACTTGGCGCAAGCGGAGTACCAACTAAACTGCAATCTGCAGACAGTGGAGGAGAAGATTGCAGCTTGGAAGCAGAAGGCAGTGCATGGTGTCCACCCCCATCAACTGGACCGGCCACACGTCGACAAGGCCGCATCTAATCTGTGGCTAACGCGTGGTGAACTCTCTTCAGTAGTAGAAGCCATCCAGGACAGGATAATGCCGACGAGAAACTGCAGGCGGTACGTCTGGCATCAAGACGTTGATGACATTTGCCGGATGTGCCATCAACCAGGTGAAAACATAGAGCACATTATGGGAGGCTGTCCCGTTTTGGCCAACGCAGCCTACACCGAGCGCCACAACAACGTGGCCCGTATTGTTCATCGACAACTGGCGCTCCAATGTGCTCTGCTGGAAGACAACGTACCAAACTACCGGTACCTGCCTGCACCTGTCCTGGAAAATGACCGCTTCAAGCTGTACTGGGATCGCACTGTTCTGACCGACCTATCGATCCATCACAACCGCCCAGATATAATGGTTTACGACAAGAGCGACCGCAAAGTCACCATCATCGATGTCGCTATTCCACTGAACCAGAATCTGGAGGAGACCCACGGTCGCAAAATCTGCAAGTACCGACCATTGGCCGTGGAGCTCAAGGAACTGTGGGGAGGTCCCAAGAATGGTTCCAGTCGTTCTCTCTGGAACTGGAATTATCCCGAAGACACTTCTGGAAGCGCTAAAGGTGTTGAACATCGAGAAGGAATTGGCCGGCATCCAAAAGTCCGTCATCCTTAGCACCTGCGCGATTGTCCGACAATTCCTCGGTCAGGACTAAAACAGCACGAGCATGCAGATACGTGCATTCCGCAGAGCCTAGTCCCCCTTTGGCATTCAGAAGCCCGGGGGCAGGTGAAAATTCTGGCTAGGTTCGCCTAGTTAAGAAGTGAGATAAGTCTGCAAAAAAAAAAAAAAAAACACACACACACACACAGCCGTGGAGCTGCCGGCCTAGAATAGCGTTCCGGGTTTTGGTCCCTGTCCCTGTCGTAAGAGGCAACTAATCGGGTGACAACGCGAGTAAGGGCGCGGTAAAGCCCTAGGGAGCTAGCGCGGCTTTACCGGCTTTATCGACGCCAGTGAGATTCTAATTACGGCATACTGGTAATAACGACGCATGACTGATTTGGAATGATTTGGAAGAGACGCTATAGGGCTGACAGCCGCGCTATTCCGTTACTTTAGTAGAGCAGGGTGACACCTTCTTGAAACGGCTAGCGGGTTAATGGCGTGACTGCCTCCGTCCCGTTAAAAACCTGGCAGGCCTTCAGGTACGTTCAAAACTCGTTGATCGTGTGGGCTCAGATGTTGCATTCCTGTCTTGCGCTGATCCGGCTCTGAGCACGGTACCCCATGAAGGATCGTGCCAACCCTTTGCATGGCCTCCCTGCTTGCATAGACAACCATGGGATCACTTAAGCGACTGCACATTCCGAGTGGAGATAGCGGCCTGAAGGTGGGACCCACTTACATATGGAGTACACACAAAATACAATCGAAATCGAGAGCGAACAAGAAGACGAACAAATTTTCGCAAGAAGGGGACAGGTGATGAGATCACCGATTTTGAACCAATATCAGGTACCAACACCCAACAACAGCAAACCCGCGAATGAGCAGCCGAGTTTGCATGTGAGAACTAAGCTGGGCGAAGCCAAGAAGGCAAGTGAAGAACTCTACGAATACATCAAACCTCGTAGTAATGTTCATGCGGTGATAAGAACTCTTACCATAAAAATAAGATCCGCGCTTGCGATAGCTGAACGTGAACAGCAGATCTGGCGGGCGAGAGCAGAAAAAGCGGAGAATGCTCTGAAAGAAGCTGTGCAGAGTAAGGCAAAGGAAGTGACACCGACGGTAGACTCTACCCCACTAACCGCAAAGAGGAGAAGACAAACTCCAGAAGAAAAGAAGGAGACGAAAAAACACAAAGATGGCAGTGAAGGTGCTAGGGGTGAAAATAAGCAAAACAATGAAGATCCGAACGGGTGGCAGACAGTCGAAAGGAAGAAAAAAGAAAACAAAAAGAAAGGAAAAACTAAGCCTAAGATGGAGAGGCAGAAACCAGAAGCTCTTATTGAGAGCGCAGCGGGGGTTGCGACCTATGCCGAGATCCTGCGGAAGGTGAAAGAAGATCCGTCCTTACAGAATCTTGGGGAAAACGTGGCCAGGATAAGACGAACACAGAATGGAGAAATGTTGTTTGAATTGAAGAAGAACCCAACGATTAAAAGTTCGACATATAGAGAGCTAGTCGAAAAATCTCTGGGAGAAACGGCGAAAGTTAGGGCTCTTTCCCAAGAGATAGCGATCGAATGTAGAAATCTGGATGAGATCACAACAGAGGACGAGCTGAGAGCATTTGGAGGTACACAAACAGCAGTGATAAAACTGCCAAGAATCACAGCAAGAAAACTGCTAGAGACTGGCAAGATAAAAGTTGGATGGACGGTGTGCCCTCTAAGGGCTATTCAGCAAATGACGAGATGCTTTAAATGCATGGACTTTGGCCACCAAGCTAGAAACTGCAATGGACCTGATAGATCGGACTCTTGCTTAAGATGCGGTGATAAGGGGCACTTAGCGAAAATGTGTACTAAGCCTCCAAGATGCATGCTCTGTACGACGGAGGTAGATAACGATCACGTCACCGGAGGCTCGAGATGCCCATTCTTTAAAAGAGCGCTGGCAGCAACAAGTAAATTGAGGTAACACAAATAAATCTCAACCACTGCGACACGGCACAACAATTGCTATGGCAAGCCGCATATGAAATCAAATGCGATGTGGCGATCATAGCAGAGCCGTATCAGGTACCCCCAGACAACGGAAATTGGGTAACCGATAAAGCTAAAATAGCCGCAATTACGACGTTGGGAAAATACCCCTTCCAGGAAGTTGTATCCAGTGAATATGAAGGGTTCGTGATTGTCAAAATTAACGACATCTTTGTATGCAGCTGCTATGCACCCCCGAGATGGACGATTGAGCAGTTCGACCAGATGCTCCACAATATAACGGAAGAGCTCATCGGACGGCATCCCATAGTCATCGGCGGGGACTTCAACGCCTGGGCAGTAAAGTGGGGGAGCAGATTTACCAATGCGAGGGGGTTTAGTCTGCTCGAAGGACTGTCAAAGCTGAATATAAGACTAGTCAATGAGGGCTCCACTAGCACTTTTCGCAGGGATGGGAGAGAGTCAATTATTGATGTAACCTTCTGCAGCCCGTCGTTAGCATCGAACATAAACTGGAGAGTGTGCGAGGATTATACCAACAATGATCACCAAGCGATTCGCTACACCGTCAGTACTCAGTCTCCATCAACAAGGAGAGGGACGAGAACAAAGTGTAAGAAGTGGAAGCTGAAGGAGTTTGACAAGAACCTCTTCATCGAAGCACTCCAGGTGGATCGAACAACTTCTACTTTAAATGCAGTCGAACTGACAGAGGTTGTAACGAGAGCATGTGACGTCACCATGACGCGGAAATCAACGCCAAAAAACGAACGCCGTCCAGTATATTGGTGGAACGAGACAATTAACACACTGCGGATAAGCTGTCTCCGAGCCAGACGGAGAATGCAAAGGGCTAGGATTGACACCGAAAGAACAGAGTGCAGGGAAGTGTTCAGAGCGGCGAGAGCCGCGCTCAAGAGCGAAATAAGAATCAGCAGAAAGAACTGCTTCAAAGAACTGTGCCGCGACGTTGATGCGAATCCTTGGGGCAATGCCTATAAAGTGGTGATGTCAAAACTTAAAGGTCCCTCGACGCCCCAAGAGACCTGCCCGGACAAGCTGAACAGTATTATTGAAGGGCTTTTCCCGCAGCATGATCCTGTGAGCAGGCCACCTACACCATACGACCATAACGAAGATTCTGTCGAGAGAGTTACTACAGAGGAGCTGATAGCGGCAGTTAAAAAATTAAAAATTAAAAAAGCGCCAGGCCCAGACGGAATCCCCAACGTGGCTGTCAAAGCTGCGATTCAAGCGTACCCGGATATATTTAGGGTAACGCTGCAGAAATGCCTCGATGATGGATACTTTCCGGATACCTGGAAAAGACAAAGACTGGTACTGCTACCAAAACCAGGGAAACCTCCAGGGGATCCATCGTCGTACCGTCCCATCTGCCTTCTGGACACACTCGGGAAGCTGCTGGAAAATATCATTCTCAACAGATTGATGAAGTGCACAGAACGTGAAGGTGAATACGGACTCTCTAAAATGCAGTTTGGGTTCCGGAAAAAAAGATCGACAATGGATGCTATCATGTCAGTAACCGAGACAGCCGGCAAAGCATTGAAGCAAAAAAGACGCGGAAATCGTTATTGTGCCGTAATCACGATCGATGTGAAAAACGCATTCAACAGTGCCAGTTGGGAAGCTATCGCGATAGCGCTACATAGGTTACTAGTCCCGGACTACGTATGTAAAATTCTGAAAAGCTACTTCCAGAACCGAGTTTTAGTTTATGATACAGTGACAGGGCAGAAATCGTATAAAATTACAGCGGGGGTTCCACAAGGCTCCATTCTGGGCCCAACACTGTGGAACGCGATGTACGATGGTGTGTTGTTGTTGAAGCCTCCCAGGGGCGTACAAATCACTGGTTTTGCTGATGATGTTCTATTGACGGTGATCGGAGAATCCCGAGAAGAAGTCGAAATGTTGGGTACAGAGGCAATCAAAACCGTTGAAGAATGGATGAACGACTCTAAACTGCAGATAGCACATCAGAAAACCGAGATGGTGTTGGTCAGCAACTGCAAAGTTGTGGAGCAAGCGAAAATCACCGTTGGGGAACACAGTATCTGTTCCAAACGGGAACTGAAGTACCTGGGTGTTATCCTTGACGATCAACTCAATTTCAAGAGCCACGTGAGATATGCATGTGAGAAAGCAGCAAAGGTCGCAACAGGGATGGCTAGAATTATGCCGAACAACGCAGGGTCATGTAGTAGCAAGAGACGCCTTCTGGCCAGCGTATCCACATCAATACTCCGTTACGGTGGTCCGGTCTGGGTGGCAGCGCTCGAAGTGAGACAAAATCGGACGCTGCTAAACAGATCGCTCAGAGTAATGGCGATGAGAGTATCGAGTGCATATCGAACGATATCTGCAGAAGCGGTATGCGTGATAGCGGGAATGATTCCCATCGACATTATCCTGGTTGAAGACAGCGTACGCTACGAGGAAAAAACAACGGACGTGCAAAATAACAGAGAACTGCGAAAAAGATCACGACTAGAGTCAATACGGAAGTGGCAACAGGTGTGGAACAACACACCTAACGGTCGATGGACCCACCGACTAATTCCGAATATCACGAAGTGGATTGGACGCAAGCAAGGAGAAGTAAATTTCCACTTGACCCAATTTCTGTCTGGTCATGGATGTTTTAGGCGGTACTTGAACAGGTTCGGACATGCGAACTCACCGTTCTGTCCTGAGTGTGGTCAAGTAGACGAAACAGCGGAACACGTGGTCTTCGAATGTCCTCGATTTGTCCAGCAGAGAAGAGAATTGATCGTTGCGTGTGGGCCCAATTTGAATGCCGATAACATCGTACACGAAATGTGTAAAAGCGAGAACTCGTGAAATGCAGTGGATAGTGTCATAGTCGCAATAATGACGGAACTCCAACGAAGATGGAGAGTAGACCAAAGAATGAGCGCAAGAAACACAGAGCAGTGAGTGCATAAGCACAGCCACCTCCCGAAGTAATACCAAACGGTGGTTCCGGGAGGGAAATGGCATGAAGAAGGAGGTGGTTTTTGGTGAGTAGGAATCTCACACTATCCAGTCAACACGGCGACTGGGTGTCTATGCAAGATTTCCACCTTCAAAAAAAAAAAAACACACACACACACACACACACACACACTAGAATAACAGGTTTCTCTGGCTTGTAGTTTTATTTTATTTTTATGCTTTTATCTTAGACTACGTTTAACAGGAAGGTATGAGAGTAAAATCAGAATCTATAAATTGAACATGAAACAAAAAGATGATCTACGGATCTATCAAAATGAAGAACATAATACTTTGGAAACAAACAATCGAATAATTGAAAAATATGAAGCATTATCTGAAAGAAAGTCCCATGTTTAGATTGGCCCATCTGTGCTCCTGAAATTATGCCGAGCAAAACGAGCAGCTAACGTAGGAGCGGAACACAATCTGAATACATCAATAACTTTGTGAAAACAAACGTAGCTAGCCACCGAGCATTATTCTATCCAAGGACAAAAAGAAGCAGCACTATAAATACTGACTTCGCTGCGTTCAACCGTCTATTTATGTTCTGCTTGACGAACGGATATGCGAAATTGTTTGCTTCAGAATGCGTTCTCACAATACGCACAATGCTTGATCAGTGTAGAGCTTGTACTGCAAAGCAAAAGAGAAAAGTTACGACAAACATTAGCTTACGTTCCGTCTTTGCTCCGAGTGCAAATATATACGATACTTTTGCAATTTTAAATATAGTTTCGTTTCACCCACAACACAGAAGTTTTGCTCGATGCAGTCTTTTTATTTAAATATCCGATCTCAACTCAAAGGTTGGGGTTCGATGAAAATATGCAATCCCATCAGTTTACACACCGTCAGGACAGACACGAGGACAAGAATTAAGGGGGTATTTTAGTGTAGAGACACGAATTTCGGACGTTTTTTCGAGCTCCGTATAAATAAAACAAATAATATTTCTATCATCCATTATATCATCATTTGTTCATCTATCTTTGAAAAATATAACAAAAATGGAACGGAGAAAAAATATTCATAAATAAAATAGTTAAGAGCTGATGAAGTGAGAGGGTTCAAAAAAACTTTTGCCATGGCGTACACGATTCCAGCTCTTCTGGTTATTTGAAACAAAAAAAAATCGAACAGATTCTGAATCAGTAAAGATGGCGCTATTGAATGAACCTCGGACAAGTTAACAACATCTCTTTTGACAAAATGGCGGCCGTTTGAAAAACAAAATGCGGTTCGAAACTTTTTTTCTTACGTTCCTCGATTCTTCAAAAATAGCAAAGTTTAAAAAAGGTTCATGCGATAGAGAGATGCCTGCAGATTGTATCCATATGAATTCGACACGAATCCGTTCAGTACAAATTGAGATATCGTGTACGCCAGTTTAAAAAACTTTCAAATTGTTAGACTAGAATACTTCCTTCATCATGAATTATCCATCTGAAGCTGCTTCTAAGAAATCACGCAAACCATCGGCTGTTTTTCGGGCAACCACTTTCTACTAACGAGTTATTTCTAAAAGTTTGAAAAGTAAATAAACAAATTGAAAAGAATAATTTCGTAGTCCTACACCAACATTGCGATCCTGGACGCCACGACATCAATACTGGAGTAAAGAGACGTGTTATTTGAAGAAATCAAACGTGCATTCAAGAGGAATGAAATGCTAATAAAACGTATTGCTCAACAACTTTGTAAAATTACGTATAAAGTGCATAGAAATAGT
The DNA here is from genome assembly GCF_029784135.1 of Toxorhynchites rutilus septentrionalis. Classification (NCBI taxonomy): domain Eukaryota; kingdom Metazoa; phylum Arthropoda; class Insecta; order Diptera; family Culicidae; genus Toxorhynchites; species Toxorhynchites rutilus. Next base: position 250,876,940 of record NC_073745.1, read on the forward strand.
TTATTTGGTTTGTGGAAGTAAACATTTGTCGCATTGCCAAAAGTCCTTTCCTGATGGATTTACAAGATTTATTTCCGATGGCACATATTATAAAATTTGATATTTAGATTTGATATTTTAAAAAAAAGATTGCATCGAGCAAAACTTCTGTGTTGTGGGTGAAACGAAACTATATTTTTTCGATTTCTAGTCTCGCTCCAGTCAGTGAATAGTTAACAACCTCTATTGAGGCTAAACGTTAAATTAAAATTTTTTAAATCGCCTACGGCCTATCGGCTACGAGAGAGTGGTTTTTGATTTTCTTTGGCTGGTAGTTTAGGTTTCTAAGTTGCCCTTTTTCAAGGGTAGAGACGAACTGTCCTTTCTTGTCTCTCTTTTTCCCTCTATCTCTCTCTTTTTCACTCTCTATCTCTTTCTTTCTCTTTTTCACTCTCTATCTCTTTCTTTCTCTTTTTCACTCTCTATCTCTTTCTCTCTCTCCTTCTCTCTCTTTCTCTCTTTTTCTCTCTCTCTCTCTATCTTTCCTTCTCTTTCTCTATTTTTCATTCTCTCTTTCTATCTTTGACTCTCTCTCCATCTTTCCTTCTTTCTCTCGCTCTTTCTTTCTTCGTCTCATTTTTTCGCTCTTACTCTCGAGAATGAATTGAGAAAGCGTTTATGATTGAAGACAACATCTTTATCACAAACATTTAAATACAAAGTCTCAATGAAACAAAACAAGAAAAACCAAAAGGAAATGAGATGGAATTGAGATATTGTGTAGAAATAAAAATTCATCAGAATCTAACAAAAATCGAATCCAGCAACGCCAGCGCAAAAGCCTTCATTTAGCAACACAACAGATTGTACATTCAAGCTGATTGCAAGCTGTTGGTCTGGAAGCGAATAAACTTTGTAGTTTAAAGCCTCTAAAATGAAAAAAAACATCAATCAATAAAGCTGCGGGCGTTCGCGTATTTGCTGCTAATTTGATTTGTTCTGTCCATTTGTGAGCTTACCTACCCGTGCCGTCAGATATGAGCAGCTTATGCATCGGCGCTGTACAGTATTTATGAATTGAATGCAAATGCGGTGTCTGTACAATGTGGAAGAAATATAGCAATCTACGCGTTCCGTGCGTTTTCAACATATTGGATATGAATAATCCATTCACGATTTCAAATTACAGTCCTGCAGCAACTAGCGAGCAGGCAGCAGCTTCCCGAATATCGATATCACACAAAAACGTTTTTGCTCGATACAAGGGAAGGATAGAAGAGAAGAAGCAAATTCGAAATATTGCATCGCAAGAAGAGATGCGAGACCTGTGTAATTCTCCTGGCACCCAGTGATTCTTCTGACAGCCAGTATGTATAAAAACAGCTGCACGCAGCTAAAAAAGGTAACAACATCAACCAAAAGTAAGAATCATCAAAAAAAAAAAAGGTAATCAAATCAACTTCAGCCACAAAAGCAGTGGCAAAGCAATTGCACCAACAGCAGACCAGTTTAAACTTTCCTATTCAAGGCCGAGAGCTTAGTTATTTTTTTCCAAATTGGCTCTTTTCTTTTATAAGCGAAAGAGCTGAGAATATCTTCTTCTATTATTCAAAACATAATCATCAATTTTTTAAAAGCGTTTCTACTGTGAACTCACATATTTAAGATTCCAGAGACACTCTTTCATCAGGGAACCGTGGACCGCCCGACCAGAGCCGCCGCTCACGTCTTATCGATCCAACATACACAGTGGTGCAATTTCGTTCGGTGGAAATATAGCTACGATTTTCAGGCCGTCTGTTGGAAAGTGCTTCGGAATTTTTGTATCACACGCAAACATCGTTTAGCAACACGCGTTGCCAAAGGAAGATTGAAGTTATGAAGCAATGTCGAATAATGGTGCTGGTGTGACAAAATATAATCACCTGTGACCGAGTATGTGTCAACTGCGAAAAAGACCGCCGCAATAGCGTTCGTGATGAATACCCAGTTCAACGCACGCCTTGACATAAGGAAACACATTGCGACATTGTTATCACGAGGGCAAGAATAAACCATCAATGATCCAAATTGAAGTGCTTCTACAAAAGCCCGAAAACCATTGGTCCTTTTCGAGAACACCAAGGGTTTTGTATACAAAACAAAAGTTTTTTTTCTTACGTATATTTCTTCATCACAAGAGAACACATGGTAAAATTTGAGTCGTCTCTATATCGTTGTGTTCGTCTTCATTCAAATTAGCATGATAAAATACTTTGGAGAATATTAACGATAAGTAAAATAAATCGATTACGCATATGTTTTGCAGTGAAAAGTTTGTTCGAAAAAATTGAATACGCATCTGTTCAACAGTGGAAAGTGTGTTTGTACGAACAATAAAAAGCCGGCATTATATCATTCCGGTGCTCCTCCACATATCACAGTGTTATGTATTAGTGTTTTTGTGATTTGTGTTTTGCACATTTGATCATTCTGACACCGCCATCGATCGCTCTTGTTCGTTCTTCGTCATCTCTCGCTCGAAGTAAAACAAATAGCTTGAAAGCTTTACGTTCATCTGCGTGCTGTATAACGGTAGGCGTTTGATTATTACCGTCGTTTAAGGAGACTTTGTAACTGTTGTAATCACAACTGATTTTGCGATCTCCTTCTAATATGGATTGCCAAGTCTGTTCACGATCTCTAAGCTCTGGCCGGGTAATAAATTGTAGTGGCTCATGTGGCCTCATCTTTCATCATACCTGTGTTGGCTTATCAAAACTGCAGTATTCAGCATGTTCAGCGAAAGTTGGACTGCTCTGGTTTTGCGATTCTTGCCGACTGGACTTCAACCCTTCTGTGTTTAATCGTGAGAAAATAATTATCAAAGCCTTACGAGAGTTGCTCATACGTACTGACTCCATGGATACGCGCTTGGGCAATTATGGCGATAATCTTCGAACCATTAACAAAACGCTCTATGGTTCCAAACAGCAAGGCAAGCTAAACAACCAAATGCTAGAAAAATCGACTTTTCATCAGAACATCGATCAGTTGAATCTCGATGATACCATAGATCCTATCAATCGGTCGAGATCCTGTGATGAGTCATCCTTTTTCGAGGTTTTAGACGAAGTCAATAATTCAGTAGGACAACAATCTGAAAAACTCGTTGTGGGTAACAGGCGAGTGCATATTTTATCGAACCAGCAGTCCAGCACCAAATCTCACGCGACTGCATCTACACCGGCTGCGCTTAACTCGAATAAATCGTCCCTCGCTCGATCTGAACGTAACGGTAATCAAACCAATTCTGTCATTTACGGTCAGAATATTTTGCACGATGGTAAAACTCAAAATGGTAACAATGTTGCACGAAGTAATAGTGGTACTTTAAGTGTCGCTAAAGCTGGACCGTCCGACGATATGATGGCTTTCTACATAACTCCGTTTACTCCTGATCAGAAAGAATGTGACGTAAAGCAACACATTCATGAAATTGCAAATGTGGACACTTCGTTGATCAAAGTCACCAAGCTCGTTCCTCGTGGGAAAAGTCTGGATGACCTTTCATTCGTCTCGTTTAAAGTGACAGTCAGTAAAGATTTATCTAATGTGGTCGGCGATCCTTGGTACTGGCCTGAAGGAGTCACTGTCCGTGCTTTTGAATTCAACCAAAAAAACGGCTCTATCTCATCTCGTCTGGGTTCGACATAGCATCAGAAAAGAACACAGGACGCACCATTTCTGGCACTATGGAAGACCCTTATCCTTCTGGCACAGTCGCGCTGCATCACAACCTCAACCACCAGCTTCCAAGTCGTCCTGGCCCTGTGTTCAGTTCTGGAGACGGGGTCTTCCAACTTGCGCTCTCTGGCAAGTACCCTCCTATTACGAGCACCAGACACGCTGAAAAACCTTCATATTACAGCTTTATTACCTCTGGTTCTCCACAACACCATAATGAATCCTCTGCACAACAAACTTCATCTCCAGGACGCTACGAAACCGGCTTCATGGAAGCCCCTAATCCCCCTGCCGCAGTCGAGATCCTCCAGCCATCGCTCAGCAGTCGTCCTGGCCCTGTGAGTGGGGTCAGAGAAGGGGTCTTCCACCACGCTGTTCTCGGCAAGTACGACAGTGTTTTTAGTTCTTCAGATTCTCATCCGTCCACTGGTTCTAGCGATGCAACCAATGTATGGTTGCCACCACAACCCGTTGCTGCCCCTGTCGATTGTGTTTGGCTGTACTACCAAAATGTCCGAGGTGTTAGGACTAAAATCGACGATTTGCTTTTGGCGGTTACGGACTGTAACTACGACGTCATCATATTAACAGAGACTGGATTAAACGATTGTATCGATTCTCTGCAAATCTTTGGATCGACATTTAACGTTTTTCGTTGTGACCGTAGTTGTATAAACAGCAATAAAACGAGCTTCGGTGGCGTACTAATAGCGGTTCACCATCGCTATTCTTGTACGCAAATCCACACGCCTCACGGGGAAAGATTGGAACAGGTGTTTGCCGTCATTGTCATCGGAAGTAAACGATTAGCAATCGGTGCTGTGTACATCCCACCTGATCGTAGTCGCGACGTGGAGTTGATAGATGAACATGTGGCCTCTGTTCGTGATATTTGTGACAATGCTACATGTGTAGATCAGGTGCTGCTTTGTGGTGATTACAACCAACCTCGCCTACAGTGGTTGCAAAGTGCTGGCGGCGAAGTTTTACCAGCAGGAGCTTCGACGGTATCTGCGTCGAGTGCTGCTCTGATCGATGGAATGGACTTTTTGAATTTAAGTCAAGTCAATTGGCACCGCAATCAACTGGATCGAACTCTTGATCTTGTTTTTTGCTCAAATGGCTGTAATGTAATCGTCAATACAGCTGTGGTTGCACTGTTACCCGTGGATACGCATCATCCACCATTGGAAATATCTCTATCAGTACCTCGTACGTGCCAGTACAGTGACGGGTATCCTGTTGCCGATGAATACACCCCCGATTTTGGAAAAATCGACTACAATGCACTTGGTTATTACCTCTTCACTCTTGACTGGACATACCTGAATGCCTGTCAAAATGTTAATGAAATGGCCTTCGATTTCTGTTTCACCATTCAACGTTGGTTGCGGGAGAATGTACCCCACAGAAGACGTCCAGTTTCGCCTTCTTGGAGTACGGCTTTACTTCGACAGCTGAAACGCGAAAAAAACGCCTGTCAGCGAAAACATCGTGTTCTACAATCGTCTGACAGCAAACTCAGGTTTCAACATGCAAGTAATGCGTATCGTAAGCTGAATTCAACTTTGTACAAGGCCCACGTCTTGAGAATGCAAACCAATCTGCGACAAAATCCGAGAAACTTTTGGAAATTCGTCAACAGTAAGAGGAAAAACTCAACCCTCCCAAGCAACGTGCTCTTTAACGACGTCGAAGCGAATACTCATACTGAATGCTGTGAGCTTTTTCGCCAAGTTCTTTACATCCGTGTTTGACCATATACCAGCCAGTGAAGCTCAAGTTAAGTTTGCCTCCTTAGGTGTTCCTTCGGACGTCATAAGTTTGACGACGTTCGTGGTCACTCCTGCCATGGTGATCTCCGCCTGAAAAAAATTGAAAAGTTCGCTTTCGCCGAGTCCTGACGGCATACCATCGGTATTGTTCTGCCGCTGCGCTGCTGATCTAGCCGAGCCACTTTCTGTCATCTTTACCCGATCACTCAATGATGGAGTATTTCCTGAAATTTGGAAGGAGTCTTTCATGTTTCCTGTCTTCAAAAACGGTGATAAACGAAACGTCAGGAACTATCGTGGAATAACAAGTTTGTCAGCTGCGTCCAAGCTATTTGAGATCATCGTCAGTGAAGTTATTCTTACTCAATCCAAGCGTTACATCTCTACCGGTCACCACGAATCTGTTGAACTTCACCAACACCTGCATTACTGCTATGGAGGGCAAGGCTCAAGTCGATGTCATCTATACCGATCTGAAGGCGGCTTTGGATAGGATCGACCACAACATACTATTGGCTAAACTATCACGTCTCGGATCATCTGCAAAACTCGTGTCGTGGATGAGATCATACCTGACGGAAAGAAAACTGCGCGTTAAAATTCATGGCTGCGTTTCCTCGTGCTTCTGCAATTCTTCTGGAGTCCCTCAAGGAAGCAACGTTTGTTGTTCATATTATTTTTTAATGACATTGCTGCGAAATTAGGGTTGAACTGCAAATTAATTTATGCTGATGATTTGAAAATATTCTGCATGATCCGTTCAGCTGAAGACTGCCAACGCTTGCAACATTTGCTGAATGTGTTTGTTGACTGGTGCCATCTAAACAAACTGATTATCAGCGTACCGAAGTGCTCCGTCATGACGTTCCATCGTTCCAAAAGTCCGTTACAGTTTGATTACTGCATCGACGGTGCTTTGCTTGAAAGAGTTGAAAAAGTTACTGACCTCGGAGTAGTGCTGGATCAGAAATTGAACTTCAAAGCTCATTACATCTCAATCATTGCTAAGGCAAACCGACAGCTCGGATTTATTTCGAAGATTGCGAAGGATTTCACTGACCCATACTGCTTGAAGTCCTTATATTGCGCTTTAGTACGACCAATTCTCGAAACTGCAGCCGTTGTTTGGACTCCAAATGTGATTTTCTGGAATTTGAGGATTGAGCGTGTACAGCGAAGATTCATCCGGTTGGCCTTGCGTCATCTACCTTGGCGCGATCCATTGAACCTTCCTGCTTACCCGGATCGATGCAGACTTTTAAGCCTGGACACTCTTGAGAGAAGACGCAGAATACAACAGGCAATTTTCGTATCAAAGCTGTTCAATGGGGAAGTTGATTCTCCTCGGCTACTTTCATTATTGGACCTTCGTGCTGCTCAACGACCTCTCCGACAGCGATCTTTGCTACAGAACAGATTTCATCGTACTTTATTCGGATACAACGAACCGCTGTCGTCGATGATTCGAACTTTCACATTGGTGGAGGATCTATTTGATTTCGGCGAGACATCCAGCCGCTTTAAAAACAGATTAACTAGTTCGTCGATTGTATAAATAATTGTACTATATTATTATATATTTATTCATTAAGACCACAGATGTCAGCTGAATCAGATTTAAATAAATAAATAACTTGAAGAAATCCATTCTGCATTTGTTCTGCAGTGAAAAGTTTATCCAATTTTAGTTGATTTCCTCAATTGGAATTAAGATTGATGACATTGAGCTTCGTATTCCATTTTTTTGGAATGTATAACGAATAAAGAATTTTCAAGTGGAATAAACACATCGAAAAGCGTTTCATTCATCTACTAATTGGAATTCAAGAGGCGTCGTCGGCTATCGATAGCGAATGTACAAGAAAAACAATTCCGGAAGAAAATTTTTAAAACTTTTTTGGTTGGATGAAGTTCGCCTGGTCTGCTAGTTATTTATAAAATTTCGACGCTTTCTAGAACAATATCCGAAATGTAAAGGCAGTGTCCGTTCTAAGGACTTTGTGGAGAGGAGAAATATTGTTTTCAACTTATTGGGTAGGAATAAGCCATTCGCGATTTCAAACCACAGTCCCGTTCCTGCTAGAGAGCAGATAACATTCTTTCCTTGTGCTGATAATTTGTTCGATACAATGGAAGAATGGAAGATATAGCAAACAGCGGTACAATTTCGTTCGATGGAGACACCTCGTCGATTTCCATGCCGCCTGGTGGAGAATGTTTGTGTGTTTTCGCATCACACGCGCACATTGATTTTATTCTCGTGCGTTGCCAAAGGAAGATGGAAGTGGTTAATGAATAAATAGTCATTGTCCCATATGATATCGTTCAACCTTCAACCAATATCAGTGAAAGTTTTCTTCAAAAAAATATTGAAATTTTAAAAACAGGAAAATCTTCCGCACTTACCTCCGGGTCATCAGTCAGGTAGCGCACGGTGATGCTTATCACCTTCTCCAGCACACTCCGCCCGAACTCGGTGTTCATGTTCTGCTCCCGGTCGAGGCAGCTCACACATAACCGCTGCAGCCATGATGACAGATTGGATCGCACCGAGACCTCTGTAAAGATAGAATGGAACAAAAATAAAGTGATTAGTTTTGGATCAGACTTTGAAACTTTTAAAAGTAATTAGGAGAATCTACAATTCCAAGTACAGGTCACTATTAATAGCAGCCATGAACCACGCCCAAGACATCACACAACGACTCTGCGCGATCTTCTGTTGTGGCCGAAGAAAGCTACTCTATTCACCATCTACAACATGCACTCTCCCGCCTACGTTGAATGCATTCGGGGTGAAAAATGTGAAAATTACACGGTGTCAAGAAAAACGGGCTTGGATGTTCCGGGCTGTACAAATAGGACACAACCTGTCGAGTCTTTTTCTTCTTCTGCTTCCTTTTGTTTTCTGCTATTTTGCTGGATGATGTGTCCCCCCGGGGCCATATAGTTTCACTTTTATGTTGGCTTCCTTACCACCACCACCTACTGGAGAACACTGACTTCACCTTCTTGTTGTCTCTGTCCGGGAACAACGGTGGTCGGTCAGGCACGCTCGCTGCAGATGCGAATTTGAGTTTCCACGTGCCCCCTGAGGAGGGCTTTGGAGCGAGCGGAACTTGTGCGCGAAACACCGGGGCGGTTGAACCCCTTTGAAGTACACCACATCATCCCAATCTGATACCGCGATGGAATGGCTTTGATGGGTCACGACGAGAGGGTAGGGTGAAATCATTCAACGACGCGCGTATGCTAATAACTGCTGCTCCTCAATTCAACTGAAGAGAGAAGAGTGTGTTGAAGTTGGCACGACCTGCGGCCACCCGATTGCGAAGAGCGATAGACACATTATTTGCAAATGTAAGGTCCTTGCGACAGAGCTCCGGAAATATTTGGACTGGCGAAATTTCTATTTGGTTTCAATTTCCACGCGGCATGTAATTAATTTCAACCGATTCTCGCTGGTTTGTAGGTGATATTTGCTAGGGCATGATAACGAGATTGACGTCACCTTTGACAGTTGGGCGGTTGGGAAAGGTCTCTGCCCTTTCAAAAGTCCCCGAAATTGGAAAAGGAAATCCCACGAATTAAACAAAAACATTGGTTGGGATTTACACACATGCGTCCGGATTTGTACATAACAAACACGCACTACGAGAAAGGGGTGGGAAATGGGCTTCACACACAAAAGGAAATTAATTCACTTTCGATTGAAATTGACCTACTGACTGGAACAACGATTGTTCTGGAGGGCAAGTATGGGAGGAATTTTGGGGAGGAGAGCGGGAAAACCGATAAAGTGGGTGGTGTTGCTTGGGCCAAGCAAACACCAAGCTTGGGATGAAAAATCAATAAGGGTGTTTCCGGTGGAAGCCCTTCTTCTCGTCGTCTCCGTACTTGCTCCTGGTTGAGATTGCGAGCAAGAGTGAAGAAGTATCTCGATATATATTTCCAAGGATATTAATTTGTTCAACGCTAATGGCATGAGGATTTTTGGAAGGATGGTCGGGTCAGGCCAGGAAAAGGATCAATACGTTGAGTGTCCTTTTTTCACTGTTCCCAACACAATTATTATATTTCCATTTATGAAAAGCGCAAATGCTCAGTTTTTAAAAGTTTTCTTTCATCTCCCTTTACTCAAAAAAGTTTGAAGCTAATTCTCGAATTGTACGCACCACAATCGCCTGAAGCTTGGAGGAATTGTTTACATTCCAGACGAGGCTGACAATAATTCCAGCACAGAAAAATAAAAACCGGACGCACTCGAGCGGTTGTCACGAACACAACGTAAGGCACCTCCCCCTCCCCCCCCTTCCTGTGGTACACACGACGCACAAAGAGACATAAGAAATATTGATTTATCCCGAGCGCGTGCTTCCGGAACATTTCAAAAGTTTTATGTTCTGTTTATTATTTGTTAAAGTACCTTCTGTCAGCTGGTCTCTCCCCTTTCTCCTCACAGACTCCTCTCATGTCCTTTTGCAGGAATTTTGACTTTTTACCAATTCTGATGCTGGCTTTTTCAGACAACAACAAATTCAAAAATTCTTGACACATACAGCTTACAGCAATTGTTCTTCCTCAATTTCCACAAAATTTGCGAGTTCTTTTCAGAAGCGTTTGGTGTTTTCCCTAATTTTTGCACAACACACAGAATTGTTGAAGTTTATTTCTTAGCCTACCAGAGCGCGTCCTTTTTTACGTTTTGTATACAAAACCCTGAGCCTCTCCTTATACCACCACACCATCACCTTCGTACGACCGACGTTTGCATGTATATTCGGCGCGAGAGCGCCATTCGACGAGAGGAGAATCCGTGGTTCATCGTAGCGCATTTGTCGGAGAAAGCAGTTTCGATGGAAAATTGAGATGTGTTGCGCATTTTCTTCACGCCTATGCCTTTTGCACACTACACCCTACTTTGAGGTTATATCACTTCGAATTATATCCATACTCGACCGCTGGAAATTTGTACCAATTCTGATGAACACTGTTCGGATCACTTTTCCGTGATGGTCCAACCTTCGGGGAGCTCACTCAAGCGATTTTCGATGACACAAATGGTCTTTGGGCCTAATTCGCATGTTACTGAAGGTTTCCCGAGATGCAAACGTCGTCCAAACTAAAGACCTTTTCTTCTGCACGAATATCACCTTCTGGTATTCCACTCCGCGTAGACAAGATCTACACGGACAGACACGGTCACAAATTCACCAAACTAATCCGTCAAACAATTGTACCTTCCACCAGCACCAGCGTTGTTATCAACATTCGATACCTTCGAGTTACAACAATTATTTTAGGGCTTTGGAGAAGGAATCCCTCTCGAGAGTCGCGAAGAATACAGCATCTGCCAGCCGACGGATACACGCCGAAAGCCGGAGAAATATTTTCGCCACTGGAGCTGGGAGAGCAAACACGGATCTCCCGTGTACTCACGCTCCCACAAGTTCCGAGATTCATCGAAAGCACATCCTGATGATGACACAGTACAGTACAAAACCATCGGCTATTGTGCTATCATTTACCGGACGCTCAATGAGCGCGCCTCGTTCTTTTGTGTGCGCGGTGCGCCAGCCAATGTCAACAATAACAACAATTATCATTATTATTGAGAACGAGCCTCGGTCGGGTTCTCCCGTACCGGATGTGTGGTAGTGTGACACGAGGACGACAGAGACAGAGCGCACGGAGCAAAATGGTAAGAAGAGGATAGCAAAACTGAGCGAACGTGGCGAGAGTTCCGTGTACTATCATAGGTCCTACTTACAGGCGAACGAGAATCCTACAAGCACAAACGAAATAATGGATGGTTGGATGGAATGTTGGTTGGGAGGGGGCCGTCAAGGCGAAGTCTACATTGCTGCGAACTGTGTTACGCGAAGCTAGGAGCCTTTGCGCGAATTATAGCAACGATCTCTCGTGCTTGTATTTTGCGGCACAAGTTTTCTAGCGTAGGCAATTAACCAGTGCTGCTGTTGCTGCCCACAGTGAGTGAGATTGTGCGAAATCTCGTAGGGGATGGTTTCATCAGAGTATTATGTGTTCACATGAGAGCAACAGGTTAGCCAGCAGAACTCGTAGCAATTCGTAGGAGAAATTCAATCCTAGTGTGAATGAGAATATCTCTATTCAACATGTTGTAGCAAATTACGAAATGGTTGGACTTGAAACTATTATAACGTTGCAATATATAGAAGGAGTGTCTGGCGCAAATCAAAATTATTTTTAGGCGTAGAATTGAATGCTTCCATGGGTTGTACAGGGTGAAGATAATCCCATCCTTGCCATTAGGTTTGTTGGTATCATGAGCCCAGCCAAATGGTCTCTTTTGCTTCGACCAATGGCAACTTGTTAGTGCCGATTTATATCTATAGCGGAGGGTGGTCCTGACCCAACATCCTAAATTGCAACGGTAATTCATCACATAAAATTATTGTTTTTTGGCAACGTCAGCATTGAAATGTGTAATATAGGGCCCTATTCCAGAAAACAAGACGAGCAGACGAGCGCTCGTCTCGTTTGTTTTCATATTCCAGAAGCCGAGCTCGACTAAAAACGGACGAGTAGCTCGTCTGGCTCGACGACCGTTTGGCCGCGCTCGTCGATGAATCAGTCGAATCGTCTAGTTTGTTTGATGTGTTTGTTCACCTTGTTGATTGATAGCATCGGTATTCTTCTGCTCTGCCTTTATCTTCAAAAATTGTTTCACGGCTAAACTAGTATTGCATAAGCAATGTAGGTTTTCAACTGCAACCATCAATTCAGTAATTGCTAGATTTTACAGATTTTCAAATGGGCCTCTTCCAAACAACACAACCAAATGTAAACATTGAACTCATATACAGGGATGCTAGATGACTGTTTTGAATATATTAACACGGCACGAAAATGGCCTTCACATATTGAACGAAAATGAGTAATTCAAAACAACTTCTTTATTGGAAATACATATATATATATATATATATATATATATATATATATATATATATATATAAGTTACCGTCAATTCCAAACGGCAACACCAGCCATGCACCAGCCATGCACCAGCTCGAACAACCTAAACAGCGGCATCATCACTTTTGGCCAAACGTCCCATCTTCACTGAAATAACATATTCAACGTAGACACCACAACACGAATCAGCATAACAGGCAACGGTACGCAACTCGAGAATGTAGGTATCAAATTCCCTTCGGCTCATTGAGTAAGCATAAATCATAAGTCATGTAAACTGGAAGCGATAATAAAGTTAGTCTTAATCTTACAGTGAACAAGTGTAGTTCTTTTTTAAAAACGCTCTCCTTTAATTTAAAAACGTAAGTGGCGCAGTCGTGCGGATTGCGGTTTTAGTTAGAAGTTCGCGTGTGTGACCGAATCGACGGCTTATCGATTGTAGTGGCACCCCAAGGACAACTAACAAAACCAAGCGATCAGAACCAGCGAAGGAATATCGCAAAAATTAAGGTAAGCAAAAAGAGACTAGGTATAGTGATTTAATATTTAGTGATTTAATAACGAATAAAAAGGTGATTTTTTTATAACCGGTACCAAGTGAAAAACTTTATAAAAAGATATTTTAATTTCCTAGAGACTAGGTGTAGTGATTTAATATTTAGTGATTTAATAACGAATAAAAAGGTGAATTTTTATAACCGGTACCAAGTAAAATACTTTTTTAAACAAGGAAATTTTAATTTCCAAAATTAAGCGATTTAGAAATTTCAATCGAGGCCGAGACATGGCAGAGAACCAGCTCGAACTTCTCCAAGCGAGTTTGGAACAACTGGCCAGCCGTCTGGCCGAGAAGGATGAGCAGATCGCTCAATTACAAATCCAAGCAGCGCAAGGTGAGCGAAATGCTCAATCACTTGCCGCCCAACTGGCTGCCAACAGGCAAGCGAACCCCGTGCAGGTGATTCAAGTGCCGGAGCAAAGAACGGAATCGATACTAAAATCGTTACAGACGCCCCAAATTATTCGGGATCTTCCGTGTTTCGACGGAAACCCGTTAAAATTAAACTCATTTTTAAAGGGGATTGATAATATAATCCCTCTGCTGAATGAGGCACAGAATACTAACGTCTATAGAGTGTGGATTCAAGCGATCCGCACAAAAGTAATTGGGGACGCTGACAACGTACTCGAACTATACGGCACCAACTTAACGTGGGCCGAGATAAAACAAACCCTAATCACACATTACAGCGACAGGCGTGACGAGGTCTCCCTCACCAGAGACCTCTTCAAATTGAACCAAATCGGAAACGTGGAAGAATTTTACTCCAAGGTATCGCACATCGTTTCACTGCTCACAAATAATCTGAGCATAACAGAACAAAATGCAGCCGTGAAACAAGCAAAGAAAGAATTTTTCCAGGACATAGGGCTAAAAGTTTTCCTCGCTGGCTTAAGAGAGCCGCTAGGACCAATCATTAGAGCCCAATGCCCCACTACAATGAAAGACGCTCTCCGACTTTGTATGGAGGAGCAAAACTATAATTATGTAAAATCATATAAACCAATGCTACCACCGAAACCATTTAATCATCCAAGAGCTCCTATTCCTCCAAACATACCTACCCGGCCAGTGAATCCTTTTAAATTTTCAGCACCATACAATGGTCCTGTGAACGTACCCCGTTTTCCACCGAACCCCAAACCAATCAATTGGCAACCTAATTTCTCTCCAAACCCAATTCAGAGACCCCCAATTTTCAGAAATAATTTCACCCAGCAACCAAATCCTAATTTTCCCCGCAATCAGTTTGGACAAAACCATCAAAATAATTTTCCCAAACCAGTCCCTATGGAGGTGGATCACTCGATCCGAAGTAGGAACGTAAATTACATGAATAGAAACAATAATAACCATTTTAAACCACGCCAGAATTTAAATCCTTTTCACCCAAGTCCCAACTATCATTTCGAACATTGTGAAGAAACATATTTGCCCGATTATGGACATGCTGAAAATGACAATTATGCCTTAGCGAAGGTTGAGGGAAATTACCCAGACTATGACCCCCATAACAACATCTATTCAGAAAATGATCCAAACATTTTCGGAGGAAACATCGAAACCAATGAGACATCTGAGAACACAGAAGGAAATGTAGATGATTTAAATTTTCAACCGGATTCAGACAGTTCAAACGGGAGATAACAAATTTTATCCCATATGTAAAATTAAACACGAAAATAGGAGAGATGAAATTTTTGATAGACAGTGGCGCTAACAAAAATTACATCAATCCTGCGAAAATTGCAAATCTAAAAATTTCCAAACTAAATCATTCTTTCGTCAGAAATATCAACGGCACCCATTCCATTAGCGAATCCGTTGAATTTTCTCCCTTCGATGGAAAACCTCCCATCACATTCTTTTTGTTCAAATTTCATCCCTACTTTGACGGACTTATTGGCTATCAAACATTGACTGAACTTGAAGCCGACATAATCACTTCTTCTAACACACTTAAATTTCCAGACTATACCATCCAGATGAGTAGGAAATATCCTAATTCCTACGACATCAACTTGAATGCAAATGAAGAGGTTCCTATAAAACTTCCAATAGACATACAGAACGGTGACTTCTATATTCCAGAACTTTACTCCTTAACAAACGACGTGAATATCCTTCCAGGACTCTATCGATCAACCGATAATAAAGCTACTGTCATGATTAGAAATACTAGCCATTGTCCGGTGAAAGTTAATTCAAACAGACCTATTTTTTCCGAATTAAACAATTATGACGAAGTCTCACCTCCTGATTCAATGAATAATAACCCTCAAGAACTGCTGAAACAAATCCGCTCAGACCACCTAAACTCAGAAGAACGCCAAAATCTGTTCAAAATAATAAAGAAATACAGCGATATATTTCATCAAGAAGGACTAAACTTGACCTTCACAAGTGCTATTAAACACGAAATTAACACCAAAGATGAAATACCGGTACACTCGAAATCCTATAGATACCCTTATTGCCATAAAGCTGAAGTGCAACAGCAAATAAGCAAAATGCTCGATCAGGGTATTATTCGTCACTCGAGCAGCCCTTGGTCTTCCCCGGTGTGGATTGTCCCCAAGAAAGAGGACGCATCAGGGAAGCGAAAATGGCGTCTAGTGATAGACTATAGAAAATTGAACCAAAAGACTATCGAAGACAAGTACCCTATACCCAATATAAATGAAATATTGGACAAACTGGGACGTTGTCACTATTTCTCTACATTGGACTTAGCTAGTGGGTTTCACCAAATTGAAATTCAAGATCGGGACATACCAAAAACCGCCTTCAGCGTGGAGCATGGGCACTATGAATTCCTTAGGATGCCATTTGGTCTTCGGAATGCTCCATCCACGTTTCAACGCGTGATGGATAATGTCCTTAGAGATTATATTGGCACCATATGCCTTGTGTATATGGATGACATTATAATTTTCTCCACCAGTCTTCAAGAACACATTGAAAGCCTTTGTAAAATTTTCGATAGACTTAAAAGATTTAACATGAAACTTCAGTTGGACAAAAGCGAATTCTTGAAAAAAGAAGTTGCTTTCCTGGGTCATATTGTGACTCCAGAGGGCGTTAAGCCTAATCCCAATAAAATACAAACAATAAAAGAGTGGCCTTTACCTAAGAATGAGAAACAACTCCGTGGGTTCCTCGGCGTGTTAGGATATTATAGGAAGTTCATTAGAGACTTTGCGAAAATCGCAAAGCCCCTAACAAACTGTTTGAGGAAAGGTGAGGAAGTCCATCATTCAGAGGAATTTATTGAAGCTTTTCACAAATGTAAAAATATATTAACAAGTAGCGACATACTGCAATACCCCGACTTTACACGAGACTTCATCTTAACCACAGACGCCTCTAACCACGCGATTGGAGCCGTATTATCCCAAGGCATAATAGGTCGAGACAAACCAGTAGCGTTCGCCTCGAGAACTCTAACCAAATCCGAAGAAAATCTCTCAACGATCGAAAAGGAATTACTAGCCATTTGGTGGGGCTGTAAATACTTTCGACCATATTTATTTGGCCGCAAATTCACACTATACACTGACCACCAGCCCTTGACTTACGGTTTAAATTTGAAAACCCCCAACAGTAAATTGATCCGCTGGAGATTAGATCTTGAAGAATACGACTATGACATTAAATACCGACCAGGCAAACAAAACACTGTTGCCGACTCCCTATCTCGGATTCCCCTAGAGATCAATCTCAACGAAGACACAGATAATAACGAAGACGAAAACGATACCGACGACGCAACCGTTCATTCGGCAGACACGGATGACTCGGAATTCATACCTCTGACACTAAAACCACTGAATGCATTTTCAAATCAAATAGTTTTAAAAATTGGACAGACAGACAGTGAAGAAGTCGAAGAGATTTTTCCACGCGTGTTCAGAAAAACGATAACAAAATTACATTTCGGAGTTCCGACCCTTCTAAGAATACTACGTGATTACACAAATCCAAAAAAATTAAATTGCATCAATTGTCCAGAGACCGTCATACCTTCTCTTCAAATAGTCTACAAAAACTATTTTAGCCGAAATAAAACTTTTAGAATGAGAATATCCCAAATCACCTTAGAAGACGTCACTACCGAAGAACGCCAGAACGAAATCATACGAGGACAACACGATTTCGCCCACAGAGGTATTCAGGAAAATCTTCAGCAAATCTCTCGAACATACTATTTCCCTAGCATGAAAAGAAAAATCAGAACGTACATAAGATTATGCGATCAATGCAATAAAGCCAAATATGATAGAGCACCTTACAAAATCAAACTAGGACAGACCCCCATCCCAAAACGGCCACTAGAGATTATCCATGTGGACATATTCATATCTCAACCGGATATGTTCTTATCCATTGTAGATAAATTCTCTAGGTTCGGAGTTTTAGTAAGTATCAAGTCCAGAACAATACAAGATATAAGAAGAGCCCTTCTGAAGTTCTTTAGCACTCATGGGAAACCTCAACTTATTGTATGCGATAACGAGCCATCCATGAGATCTATTGAGGTTCGAGGACTCCTCGATGACCTAGGCATACAAATATATTTTACACCGACAAATCATAGCGAGACCAACGGAATAGTGGAAAGATTCCACAGTACACTCGCCGAGATTTATCGTTGTAATAGGCATAAGTATGAATCACTATCCAACAAAGAATTATACAGAATTTCTTGCACTTTATATAATGAAACCATACATTCTGCAACTAACATGAAACCCCGAGAAATCTTTTTAGGTATCAAAGACCAAGATGAAAGACCTCTGGACGCCGAAGAAATATTGGCAAAAAGAGATAAATTATATGACGAAGTCGTATTAACACTGACCAAAACACAAAGGAACACACATAAACAACACAACCGGCATCTGGAAGACGAACCAAAATTGGTCCCAGATCAGCAAGTGTTACATAAAGTGCAGGGAATTCGGAATAAAACGAGAAAACGATATTCAACGGTTCAAGTTGTCGAAGACAGATTGAAAAGCTTTATTGACGACTCGAATCGTAGATTACACAATAATAATATAAAAAGAATAAATAATAACTAATAATATTTTTTCTTTCAGATGGCACTTTGTCTGTTGATCCTTCTTGTTCTGCAAATGCAACTTTATTTTGGACAAATCATTCAAATTCAAGACATTTCAACAAACCCCGGACTATTGACCATACGAATGGAATCAACATTCATCAAAAACGGACATATTCACGTTTATCACGAAGTAGACCTCGACCTATACCAACCTATACTTAACCAACTCAACACCATAATCACCGGATTAGAAACCTTTCCTAACATCAGAGAAATCACAAGAATGTTGCGTAGTAAAATGCATGAAATTACAAACTTATACAGAATCCTTTCCCCTAAGGAGAGACACAGAAGAGGAGCCTTCAATTTTTTAGGGTCTACAATAAAATTAATTACAGGAAACCTAGACCAAGAAGATTTAGACAGAATTAACACGGAGATTGAACATCTCGAGGCAGGAAATCGACAGTTAATTAATGAAAACAATTTACAAGCAACAATCAATGAAAAACTACAAAATAGAATAAATAAAATAATCCAATCCATTAATGACCAACAAAGTAAGTTGGTAAAACAAATTATTTCAAATAGACAAGCTATATTAGATCCCAACAATGTAAACCAAAATTTCACGGCCCTCAGCAAAGTAATCAGAGTTTCATTTCACCTAGACCAAATACGAAACCACCTAGACACCGTATTCGAAACCATTCAATTAGCTCGCGTAAATGTTATTTCGAGGAACTTCCTAGAACCGGAGGAATTAAAAGTCATAGTGCATCAGTTAGAAAAACAGAACATTACATTGCTTAATTCAGAACAGGCTTATGAATTTATAAGTATAAAAATAGTCTTTAAGAACAGCAAATTATATTTTGTTATCTCAGTGCCATTTGTTAAAACGGAAATATTTAACGAGTTGCTGCTGGAACCATTATCAATCAACGGAACATCTCTAAAACTACCATCAAGGACAGCAATAGTAGGAAGCCAATCAACTTATCTTCTCAACGGGCGATGCCAACCTGTGGGACAAAATACCATGTGCGATCAGAACAATCTGATAGACGTTTCCAACGACGCATGTTATTCCAAAATCCTACGAGGATTTTCCGGAAAGTGCAGCTTCGTGGATCACGATGCCAATTCAGGCGTCAAGCGGCTAACTGATTTCCATATCGTGCTGAAGGACGTTCAAAAAGTATTCATACAAACGGATTGCAAACTGACAAACAGAACACTATCAGGTAGTTTTCTAATATACTTCTCAAACTGTGCAGTAATCATCAATGGCACAAAGTTTGACAATCGAGAAAGACACAACAAACAAACACCACTGGCAATATCGCTAGATGGTCTACAAATAGAAAAAGGCGCTCTCGAGGAGAATATAACTATAGAAAAACTACAAGAATTAAACATCCGCAACCGTGAACGAATGGATTCAATAGAAGAATCATTTGCAATCCATATCTCAACAAATATCGGAATATTTTCGATAATTATAATTTCTGGAATAGTAATAGCCATAACGAAAATCAACAAACGCACTAGTAACGTATTTAAAATTGGCCAGCATCCATTCCCAGAACCCCGCAGAACATTACCAGAGAAGAAGGAAAATTCAGAGAAACCAACATCCGCTAAAATCGAACCGGGACGGTTCGAACTTCATGAGGGAGCAGTTACCGTCAATTCCAAACGGCAACACCAGCCATGCACCAGCCATGCACCAGCTCGAACAACCTAAACAGCGGCATCATCACTTTTGGCCAAACGTCCCATCTTCACTGAAATAACATATTCAACGTAGACACCACAACACGAATCAGCATAACAGGCAACGGTACGCAACTCGAGAATGTAGGTATCAAATTCCCTTCGGCTCATTGAGTAAGCATAAATCATAAGTCATGTAAACTGGAAGCGATAATAAAGTTAGTCTTAATCTTACAGTGAACAAGTGTAGTTCTTTTTTAAAAACGCTCTCCTTTAATTTAAAAACGTAAGTTATATATATATATATATATATATATATATATATATATATATATATATATATATATATATATATATATATATATATATATATATATATATACTTTTCTTGATAAATCGTTGATTAGGTGAACAAACATTGCCCCCAATAAATCCATAATAACAAAACGTCTGAGTGATGAACCCATATGCTCGAGGAAAAATATCAATGGAACCAAAAGATATATGAAACTCATTCCTTTTTGTTTTTTTTTTTAAATATTTTGGCCCTGAGAAAAGAGTATCGATTGATCAATTTCAAAACTCTTTGTTGTTTTTCTCAAAACAAAAACATGTCTTCTCATCTGACATCACTGATCATACCGAGAAAAACAGACTGAAGGCTCTCCAGTATACCAAATAAAACATTTCAATGAAACTCGTGTACTGGAATTGGATATTTTGCTCGTCTCGACAGTGACTGAAACCGAGACGAGACGAGACGAATTGCTCGTCTCATTTTCTGGAATAGAGCCCATAACTTTTACTATGTTCTCTACCGATCGGGGTTCATTCGATTAAATGGAAACACAAATATTTAAAATGAAGTGTCAAAGCACAATTGTCGCAACGCGACGCATAGCGTGGCATTCTGGTCCCACCTTAACGCTCAACGCTTAACGCTTAGCGCTCACTGCTTAACGCTTAACGTCTAACGCCTAACGCTTAACGCTTGACACTTAACGCTCAACACTTAACGCTTAACGCTCAACGCTTAACGCTTTAAGGTGGAAACAGAATGCCGCGCTATGCGTCGCGTCGCGACAATTGTGCTTTGACACTTCATTTTAAATATGAGTGTTTCCATTTAGTCGAACACAATAATGCGTTGCGTCATTAGCATCGTTGTACTAAACGCTAACATTTGTTCTAAACTGCTTGCGCCGAATTCGCGATGGCAGTGGCATGGTGTCGACGTCTGGTGGCAACTTCAAATTAGGGCCATAATTTGGGTCCCGAACTCGTTAGTGTAATCTCTATCAGATTAGAAGACACGAAGCCGGTTTTTAAATTCTAAAATTTGAATGAAAATTTTCACATCATGTTATTTGATTATTTGAAACACGTGTTTCTGACTTTCATTCAACCATATGGCTAAACAATTCCAACATTGTTGCTGAATTTTTTCATCATAATATAGAGTTGTCTTCATAAAGAATTTTCGTATGAGACTTTTTCAGCACCTGCAAACAAAAATGTTTTTCATTTAAATAGAATACCAGTTTGATATGGAAAAGCTAATTTCATTCATAATTTAATTTTGAAAACATGTTCATTCCGACTGCAAATCAGCTATTCTTTCACGCTCCACTAAACTAGTAAACGAAGCTCGATATGTCGGATATGTCAATGTGTTGTTTCTAAAAACATTCAACTGATCCGTGGACACAACAAGATTTTCATACGACTTTTATTTTGTTTTTGTTTACATGACAAGTGGTGACGCGAATGCTAGATTGTGACTGCAAATCAACAGACTGCGTCGGGTGAATGTTTTAGTACAAAACGCAAGCAATGACAGCTGATGAGAAGCAACGCACAACGCGGCATTCTGTTTCCACCTTTACGCTTAACGCTCAACGCTTAGCGCTCAACGCTTAACGCTCAACGTGTAACGTCTAACGCCTAACACTTAACGCCTAACGCTTAACGCTTAACGCTTAACGCATAATGCTTAACGCTTAACGCTCAACACTTAACGCTTAACGCTCAACGCTTAACGCTTAACACTGAACGCTGAACGCTGAACGCTGAACGCTCAACGCTCAACGTTCAACGCTCAACACTTAACATTTAACGGTTAAGGGGGGACCCCGGTCTGGAAAACCGAAAAAATCGATTTTTTTGCTTTTTTGGGGAGCTTATGCCTTTAGAAATGTTGTCCTAAAAAGATTTTTCGATATTTGATTTCGTTAGAAAGTTACAGCCAAAAGTATGAAGTCACCTCATGGGATATAGTATTGCTGTACGAACATACGTACGTACGTTTTTCTCAAAAACATGTTTTAGCAACTGGTGGTAATAATATCTCAGGATCTACTCGACCGATTTCGCTGAAATTTTTGATCAGCATGTAAAAATTAAAAAAGCGTTACATAGCCGTTTTTTATATCTCGTTTTTTCGCTTTTTATTTTTATTAACAGCGATTTTTCTTTAAAAAATAACTCATTTTTAACAAAAATTTCGGCAATTCATCAAATTTTCAACCTCTATGTCACGCTCTAGGTATTGTCCTAAAGTTCCAAAATATTCATCGGAATTCATTCTGCGACATTCCATTGCTTCAGAACCGATACCACCAACAAGGTACCTATTTTCAGATGGCATCTACGCATCCAGCTGTCAACAACGTAATAATCATTATTCGTGCACCCAAAAACTGAAAAATACATATTCAAATATACCTTATACCTCGGAGCTCCGTAAAAATAAAACAATGAATATTTTCAGTATCTATTATACCATTATTTGTTTATCCATCTTTTAGCAATAATACAGCAACTAAACGGGAAAACAATATTCATACGAGGTACGAGGCATACGAAGATTGTGTTGTGCAAGTGGCAAAGTCAAATTATCGGTTACTATCATTAGTTGTAACATCCACGGTATGTAAATTTATACCAATCTTAGGATTACACATCAGAAGACTCATCGATTGACCACGTTTTGACGATTGCTTTGTGTTTTCGAAAACTGGAGCAATCTCCATGTATCCATAAGTTGGTGGTTCGAGACGTGGAAAATCGCGATTCGCGGTGGAATGTTGCAGGAAAATACGGTATAAGTGAAGTAGCTTTTGGGAAATGTTACTTGAAGTATAAGTCGTTTGGATCAGTGGTAGATCGCTTCGGTATAGAGGTAAATAACGCGGGATGTGAAGAAAGCACAAAGGTCTCCACCGAAGAGGCACAGGAAACACTCACGTCGCCAGTCTATGATCGAGCTATTCGCCGAAGAATGGAAGAACTTGGTTTGAGAAGCACGCTTGCTCGGATCTTGCAATTCATCAGCAAAGTTAGGAAGGCCAAGACACTCAGGAGCATGCGAATTAGCCGGTAGAGTAAAGGATAAAATTTATTTACAATTTACAATAATGAACAGGCTGAATCTTCTAGGGACTAATGAATCTTGATGAATAAATCTGATGAATAATTTGATCCTCAGCATCTGAAAAACCTAGTGGAGAGTATGCTGGAACTCCTATAGAAGATATAAAATCGATCGTAGAGGACTGCAAGGATGATATATTTAACCGGAAAACAGCAGAAAAGCTCATCGGAAGCTATTCGGCAGAGGAAAAACTGATAGAATCCTAGTAGCTTGTCTCTGAAGTTAACTATTTGTATATCTATCTACTCGTATTACCAACTTCTGCATTATATTTCAGATGACTGTGCGAGATAGATTCCGTAAGACGAGCTGAGCCACAGCAGTTGAAGATCTGAATCTAAGAGTGGAAGAATCTCAATCATTTAAGATTCATAGATTCATACATTCATTTAGAATGAAGAAGATTTTATAGATCGATCTTCTAACATTTTATGCAATTTTAGATATTTGGTACAAGATGCATATTATTATTGAATAGAATCAAAGTTGTATGCGACTTGAAATGTGGAATGAGAATTATTGTCTGTAGATTGTGATCGAACCAGGACTTTACATAACCCCTCCTTTTGCCAAACCGCCTTTTTTAGACAAACCGTCACTCAATAATGGATCTACTGCATTTCATGTAGCGTCTTTTCCAATCTGGCACAATACATTGATGCTCTCTTCACTTTCATTCGTTTCATTCGTCACACTGAAGTGAAGAATTTAATCGTTATTTCTAAAGAGAATTGAAACATTTATTTATTCAAGCAGTTTATATTCAAATGAAAGTTTCCTTATTGTTCTTGAGATGTACTCACTGCAACAAATGGTGAGGTGTGTAGGCATAAGTAATCATTTACCGGCCATTGGTGCAGTGGTTAGCGTACTAGTAGGTCCTTCTATACCTCTTTGAATGCCATTTTTTCTGGAAGACTATGCCGGACAATTCGTTTTAGTTAAAAGGAACGGATGAAATTTTCAATTCAATAGCTGCGAAGGCGCTCACGCATGCTCAATGAAACACTTTGACGATGATGAAGAATAAAGTCCATTCAAGCAGTTTATGTCGTCGATGAAAACTTCAAATTGAAAGTAAGGACAGAATAGATGTAGGGAATATACCGATTTCATCATACCACGATATACAAATATTGATCAATCAAAAATGGCTCTGGTTAAAAGGGTCATGTAAAAATTTTAATTTCTTAGGTTCGAGAATGACAAGCTTTCAATCAAACACAATCAGAGTTGGCAGTAATATTTAATATATCAATCGATTAACTTTTTACTACAGCCAAACTAGCATTGGCAAAAAAAATATCATCTTCGGCAGAAAAAAAGCTTTTTCGTGTGCTGAAGGGTGAAATGAACAAATAGAAGCACCTTTTTCAAGATTTTTAAATTTTTAAAATATACATGGGAGCACACCTCTCTTTGTCTCAGACTGGACTTCAGCTTGAATTGTACCCAAAAAAGGCTAAACGATATCAAGGCAGGGATCGAACCAAGGCCGGGGGGAATGCAAGACTGTTTTACACGACTACGCTATCAACATAGCTACTGGTGCTGTTGCACAAATACATGAGAATATTACACCACATTATAAAACAAAGTTGGATCTTAAAAGTATACACGGAAAGAGTTTTCTAAGAGTAAAAAGGAGAGTATAAACGTGAATATATATATTTATCGGCCTGGGCCGTGTGTGTGGCAAAGTATGCGAAAACAGTTATTGCCGGCTTATTTGCAATGTGTCTGTTGTTTCGCTCTCCCATATTGCTGTTATATTGGTATGGCACGTATATTATACAAATACTGTACCAGTATGAGAGGGTAGCTCATTTTTTTGTTATTTTTAAGCTCATTCAATGTTGTAAATCATGATTTCAAGGATGTCTAGAGACGAAAGATGCTAAGATTGATTCGGCCTATAACAGCCAATCGAAAATATTCATTGTACCAAGGTTATGGTTTGTATAGTATGATTTGGTGAAACCGTCTGATACATAATGGTGATGTTTTTTTTTCGTAAATTGATATGTTTGAAGATAGCTGTAGAAGAAAAAGAACCAGAATCGGGGGAATGAGTTATAGAGAATCTAATTTAAAAGGACATAACCGGAAAGTGTTGCACCATCAGTCATGTTCGTCAATTCATTTGCAATCAATAACCAAACAAAAAATCAATCCATATATGAAAATCTGCGAAGAAATAATTTCACGACAATTTGAATTTGACATAAAAATCCAAAACAATATGGTTTGATGTCGTATTGTTCCAGTATTGAGAGAACCCCAAATCAACATAATTCATGATCAGCAGGGCTTACTTGCTCAGCGTCATGGTTTAGAAGTCTTTCATCATGATAACTGAGTACAAAATACAAAGTTACTCTATTTTTATAACAAAAATTATAGCCTCAAATAAATGCTCTCCGGTCCCAACGAGCTACTACACACTCTTCACATTTTGACCGATCAAAATATGGGCTTCGCCCATATCATTTGAATACTACTTCCATTATTGATCCGAGAGCAGCACCTTTTCCCATTTCACCTCACTCTGTCTCATCGCTCATCACTCATTAATAAATCATTTTTATTTCCACACTTATCATATCATTCTCGCAAGGAAAAAGACAATTTCACCGAGGCAAAACTAATACCATTTAAACCACCAATTACATCCCCCGGAACATCTCCTGAATTACAACCAAGCTGCGAAGGAGCTCACACTATCTCTCGTCGTCGTCGTCGTCGTCAAGAGAATTATTGAAGGACCGAAGGTACTGCTCTTCTCTGCGCCCACCAGCCACCCACACAATCCCAGCAGTTCGCTCCCAGCTTCGACAATCTCCATCATTCTATCCTGGCGCGAGTAGTGAGGAGGATTCCTCTCTGTTATCATTTTCCCGCTCCATGTGTCTGGCAAGCGCTTCGGGTGGCTGTGTGTTATCATCGAACGCGCAGCATTCGCGCAAGAGCACACACAAACGCTATTACTGCCGCTGAGGTTGCATTAGTGTAGGTGGGTGTGGGTAGGGTCATATTTTCCTTCGGTGCTATTATCAGCACCGAACACTACACACGGAGATTCCATCCGGAGTTGCTCCGGGAATTTGTTGCTCCCCGAATAACAGAGCTACCCTCCCTCTAACTAACCGGATTTCCCTCTCTCGCGTTCTCTAAGCGTTGCGTATGCGATCCCTTCTCTCCCTCTGCCACCGCGCGAACGGCGGTGGACGCTTTGGAAGATTATTTTTTCCCTCAAAAGGTTACATAAGACCCTATCTGATCACTCAGTGACGTGAACAAGCGCGAGGGAGTGTGTGGGAGACCGACGACTCAAGAAAAATTTCGTAGGGAGCCAAAGCGGGAAAAAAATCGACACGACTGGAGGAAATTCGCTGTTGATGGTGGTTGTAAATTTGGGTGTGACTACTTTCTTCGCCGTGGAAAGATTTACAACGACTAATTCAGCGGGAAGAATGTAGTGTTTTAGATTCACTATCGAAACATAGTGAAGTTCAGATTGAACTCAAACACCGGGGTTTTATTTCATTTATTTGCGTCCATTGAGCTTTCAGAACATCCCCAAATAAAGGGTGGCTTTCGTCAATAATGCAAGTTTTTCATCGTTCCATTCCTCACATTGAAAAGTGGTCCTTTCTCGAAATAGAAAAACGTAAATTCCACCACCAATCGGAAAGTTTCCATCCTAATATAGAAATTTAGCTCACGTACGACTTGACTGAATTCGACGCTGACGAAGTGTCCAGCGATGCAATCAAAGCCGGATGAATGCAACGCAATGGGAAAGGTTTTCCTGATAAAATTACGAGGACACATTATAATCATCTGCGTTTGACGATGGAATGCTTTCCTTCGTAGAGCGAGAATGAAGCACATCCCGTTGGCCAAGGAAACAGGAAGGATACTATTATTGATCGTACAAAATCGTGTGTTATCATGAGTTGATGGAACGCGGTTCAAACACTCACAAACACCACAGAAAAAAGACGTTGTTGCAACTGCTACAAGGACACGGCAGAAACAATTTTCTCTCCCGTGTCTCGTGCTCCTCATGCCGATGTTGTTTGCCGGGAGCAAACAGAGCACCACATCGAAGGGAACACCCACCATGGTTTGATCGTCTCTACCGGCGGCGACTCTAGAGAGGTAGCAACCTTGTTGCACCCTAACCGAGTTATGATTCTGTTGACCATATAAAGTAATGCGAGACGACGACGTGTGCTAAATACGCGTCCGTCAGCTCGGCCAGCTCGCTCGCTTCTGAGAACTGGCCACGGGATTGAGGCTCCGCGTGTCGGCCGTTTTTGAATTTCCGGGAACTAGATCCCCCACAACGCGAAGTAAGTGACACTAACTGCTATCATCAATTGGGTGTGGAGCCTAGAAAGTGTCATGTACATGGAGTGCTGTAGCAAATTCGATTTACATAGAAATAAAATAATTAGAATTGTTGTCACTTGTTCTTGGGGCTTTTCGTTTCATAGCGAGTTCACCGAGGGGGAAAACCTATCTAGGTCAGTTGCGCCATTACCTTTTTTATTCGTCACAAAAACTACTGTCGAACTGAAGTTTTTCTTATAGTATAAGGCGTAAAATTACGACTCAAACGTTTTTTTGTTATAAAAAGTATGCTTGACGTAGAACTGTGACTGTAAGAAAAAATGTTCTTGGACTTAGTTATTCTAATTGTTCAGAAATTCGTAACTTTAACTAATTCAACATTCCAAATGGTGGTCTTGCAAAGAGCCGTTTATTACATAGACTGGTTGTCATTCTAATAAAACTTTTATCAACATTGAACCCTTCGAACTTTGGGAATAATAGAGTATAACCCTGTTATCACCTTCGACACATAGATTATGTCACCTGGTTAGTGCCTGCTGTCAGCAGATGGAGAAAAAGTCGTAATACACATGTATTTGCCATCCGAAAAAAAGTTATAAGCATACCCTACCATGAAATTTAACATCTGAATTGTATTCAAAAATGTTAATTAATGTGTTGTGTCGGCGGGTAAGAAAGATTTAAACCTATTATTTAAACATATCTATTCTATTCGTTAAATTGTTTGATTGTTCAACTATTACCACTATTTGTGTCTACAACATAAAGTCCTCGTTTGATGGTATATTGTATCTTCTTCTTGAATGGCTCTAACGTATCCAGTGGAACTTATGCCGTCACAACCTTGGTATTAACTTTCGTCTTGTTTATTGATTCTTAGTTGAGATATCTTATGCCAAATAACACGCCTTAAATGTATCCTGGAGTGGTAAGCTCTAGAATATGCATGTGTTTTTGCGGGACTTTCTTTCACGGAAAATCCCCCGACCAGAAAGGGAATCGAACCCAAATTCTCAACATGATTATGTGTGACGCTAAGCACTCGACTACGGGAGCACTGGTATCATATCTCATGCATCACAACGACAATGCTACGAAATATGTATTTTAATCTCTTAATCTTTTGTTACATGTCTCGTTTTAAATTTCATGGTGATAAAATATATAGACAGAAATCAAAGACCTAGTCCTAGGTCAAAAGCCATTAGTTTGAAACATAAAATTTACCGACACTTTATTCAAAAAAGGGCTCTCAACCTTACCCCGTATTTCAGCCAAAACACGGATACCATACTGGTAGAAGTCTGGTTGTTATGAAGCAACCCAGTTATCAAGTCAATTTTTACTTTTTTCATGTGAACGGAACCGCTTTTCGAGAAAGGCCGACGCCATGGGCCGAATACAAATAATAATATGAAGAAGCAATGTCTGAGGAATATAACGGGCGAGTTCCGTCTCTCCCTTTTTAGATAACTATTGACAGATCTGTGAACATGTAGTCTGGCATTGTTATGACATAAAATTATCTTCTCATATCTTTTCCCCCAACCCTGTCGTTTTTCCTTCAGAGTTTTGTTCAAACGTGTTAATTGTAGTCGGAACCGTTCACCAGTGGTAGTTTCGACGGTTTTCCATGTTTCTTTATCATTCAAATCAAAATCATTGCTTCTGAATCGTTCAGATCACTTTTCACACATGCTTCACGATGGAGCATATTCTTTGTGAGCTCCAAAAAGCAAAGTCAGCTACAAAAATGCAATTACCCTTCCAGAAAATGGTTTTTTTTTCGGTACAAAATTTGACATTTTCAATGCGATAAAAATATTGGTCAATCAGAGAGAGTTCTCAGAAGAGCTGAGAATAGGTTTCACATGTGCTGATCGCACCACAACAGGAAAAACGAAAGATCACATGTGAAATTCTGCTCGCCAGATATAAGAGAAAGTCATTTCTCCATCGGATTATGATCGGCGATGAAAAGTGAATTTATTTCGAGAATCCTAAGCATCAAAGATCTTGGCTAGAGAAACCATCAAGATCTATTGCACGGCCAAATCGGAAGGCAATGCTCTGTGTTTGGTGGGATCTACTATGAGTTACTCAAACCTGGCGAAACCGTTAATACTGAATGCTACCAACAAATGATCAATTTGTATCGAACATTGAGTGAGAAATGACCAGACTTCCAAACAATGAAACTCAGAATAATTTTGTCGTATTATAATCAGTCTGTATTAGGTCTGGAATCTGAATCCAAAATTGAAATCTCTTTTTGAATTCAATGAAATAATTTCAATCAGTCTGGAGCCAATGTGTATCTGTAATTTGAATTCGAAGCTTGAATCTGATTTTGATATTCAGATCTCAGGTTCCAACTCAGCTCACGCTCCGGAAATCGGAAACCAAAAGCTGAAGTTGGAATCTGATATATGAATCTGAAATTTGTAACTGATCTTGTAATTTGAATCGGATCTGATTTTGGGATCTAAAGGGTGTGTCACATCAAATTGCATCACGGAAAAAACGCTGTAGAAATTCGCCCAGTAGACCGATCCTTTTGAAAATTTTAGACAGTAAAATAAAAACTATTAAACAACTTTTGGCATTTTCTTTTTATTCATACTTCGAGCTCAAGCCCGTATGCTCGCACCTTCCTCTTTACCCCGTCCATAAGGTTCTGTACAACGTCAGGTTGTAGTTTTTTTTGAACAGAAATCCATTTTCTCTTCAGACTTCAGTCCGCCTCCGATTTGACAACTTTTGGGTTCTTCCGGAGGGCCTGCTTCATAATCGCCCAATATTTCTCTATTGGGCGAAGCTCCGGCGCGTTGGGCGGGTTCATTTCCTTTGGCACGAAGGTGACTCCGTTGGCTTCGTACCACTCCAACACGTCCTTTGAATAGTGGCACGAAGCGAGATCCGGCCAGAAGATGGTCGTGCCCTCGTGCTGCTTCAATAGTGGTAGTAAGCGCTTCTGTAGGCACTCCTTAAGGTAAACCTGCCCGTTTACCGTGCCGGTCATCACGAAGGGGGCGCTCCGCTTTCCGCAAGAGCAGATCGCTTGCCACACCATGTACTTTTTGGCAAACTTGGATAGTTTCTGCTTGCGAATCTCCTCCGGAACGCTGAATTTGTCCTCTGCGGAGAAGAACAACAGGCCCGGCAGCTGACGAAAGTCCGCTTTGACGTAGGTTTCGTCGTCCATTACCAGGCAATGCGGCTTCGTCAGCATTTCGGTGTACAGCTTCCGGGCTCGCGTCTTCCCCACCATGTTTTGCCTTTCGTCGCGGTTAGGAGCCTTCTGAACCTTGTATGTACGCAGGCCCTCCCGCTGCTTGGTCCGCTGGACGAATGAACTTGACAAATTCAGCTCATTGGCGACATCCCGGATCGAACTTCTCGGATCACGTCTAAACTGCTTAACTACGCGCTTGTGATCTTTTTCACTGACGGAGCATCCATTTTTGCCGTTCTTCACCTTCCGGTCGATGGTTAGGTTCTCGAAGTATCGTTTTAGTACTCTGCTGACCGTGGATTGGACGATTCCCAGCATCTTACCGATGTCCCGATGTGACAACTCCGGATTCTCGAAATGAGTGCGCAGGATTAATTCACGACGCTCTTTTTCGTTCGACGACATTTTTCCAAATTTACGAAAAATTGACAGTGAAGCATGGCCAACGTGATCTATACACTCTTATCTGATTATAAGCGAAAGCTGAAGATATAATTCCTAAAAATTAAATTTCTACAGCGTTTTTTCCGTGATGCAATTTGATGTGACACACCCTTTAAATTTGAACCGGAAGTTGAATCTGGAATCAGAGTATCAATCTAGAATCAGTTTCCAGAATCTGATTCCAAATTATCTAGATTCAGATTCCAAATTATAATTCCTGATCCAAAATACAGATTAGAGATTATGGATTCAAATTCAGATTCAAGATTCTAGATTCATTTCAGATTCATGTTTCAAATTCAAGATTCCAGATTCAGCTTCCAGCACAAGCTCCGTTATGGATTTTCACACTACTCGTGAAAAACCATAAACTATTATATTCAAATCTCAAAGTGTTATCCATACATCGGATAACACTTTGAAATTTGAAATTTCAGATTTTTGAATTAATGATTTGTTTTTGAACATCGGGATTGGGGTTTTGAGCTTTAAACTATTGGAAACATGATTTTTGCGTTTTATATTCTTGGATTTTAGATTCTTTATATTTTTTTGTATTCAGATTTTTGGGTTTTCGGTTCAATTTCTTTTATTTTTTGTGTTTAGATTTAAGATTTTTTTCAGCTTTTTGTGCTTTAAAATATCACCGATGAGATTTTTGTATTTTTGTATTATAGATGTTTTTCGTTGTCAGATGTTTAGGTTTCAAAACTTGAATTTTAGGTTTAAGAATTTTTATTTTTTCAGCGGTTAACAGCTTAAGATTTCTGAGAACTCATAAAAGATTTACGATGTCGTTTGTGAATTTCATGATGCATCAATTACACTTTGATGAATTTTATATTCGTGAATTTTAGATTCCTTTTAGATTTTTCGCTCTTTGGGCTTTAGAATATTGCAAATGAGCTTTTTGTATTTTTGTGTTTTAGATGTTATATTTTTGGGGTTGTTTTGATCAATAATCCAAAGATATATATTGTAAAAATCTTATTTCGAATATTCTTTAAAGATCCAAATAACCAAAAATTCAAACTAAAAATCGTTAGTCAAAAAATCTGGAATTTTAAATCAAAATCTCAAAGTGTAATTAAAGCACCATGAATAGTTGACATAAATGGCATCGTGAATCTTTTATGGATTTTCAGAAACCGTAAGCTGTAAATCGTTAAATAAAATGAAAATTCTTAAACCTAAAATACAGAATCCTAATATTTAAATACAGATATATGGATTTTGTATTTTAGGTTCATTTTCATCTTTATTTGGATTTCAAAATTTGCATTTTAAGTCTAATTTTCCTTTATTTAGCGGTTTACAGTTTACGATTTCCGAAAACTCATAAAAGATTCACGATGTCGCTTTTTTCAACTATTCATGAAGCATTAATTACACTTTTGAAATTTCAGATTCTTCGACTAGCGATTTATAGTTTTTCTATTTTCTATTTCTAACTTTTTGGGTATTCGGATTTTCAAGTTCCAGAATATTCGAAATAAGATTTTTGCATTTTATATCTTTGGGTTTTTGAGATTCAGATTCTAAATTTTTGTTTTCTTTTGATCTTTTTTTTTTGGATTTAGTTTTTCAGATATAAAATGTTTGTATTTTAGTTTTTTTTAGTCATTTGGGCTCTAGTAGACCAGAATTTTGCATTTTTATTTTTTGGATTTTAGATTCTAGACTTGTGTTTTCTTTAGTTTTTTGGGTTTTTGATTCATGTATTTTTAATTTTTATGATTTTTTATTTTTTGTACAGATTTTCTGAGTATCGATTTTTGGTTTTTAGATTTTCGGGTGTCGGGGTTTTGAATTTTAGATTATAAGTTTCCGAAAATAAATTTTTGCATTTAATATTTTTTGATTTTAGATTTTTGGACTTGTGATTTGTGATTTTAGTTTTTGCCGTTCTGCGACCAGCCAAAACTAAAATCTATTCAAGATGTATGAGTTTCACATGAAGCTTGAAGCTGGGCTTTGAGGTTTTGAATTTTAGGTTTTTTTAGGTGTATTTTAGATTTTAGATTTAGACTTTAGATTTTTGTTTTTATTATTAGGTTTTTGGGCTAGAACATCTGGATTTATTTTTTTCTTGTATTTTAGATTTTTAATTTTTACTTTTTTAACGATTTCAGACCCCTACCGACTTGCGAAAAACCGTAAACGATTCATGATGTTTGAACTGCACTTTTAGATAATAGATTTTTTATTGTTTTTATTACAGTGCATAGTGATTTTTGCATTCCAGATCCTGCGTTTTGTATATTTAGATTTTAG
Organism: Toxorhynchites rutilus septentrionalis; assembly: GCF_029784135.1. Classification (NCBI taxonomy): domain Eukaryota; kingdom Metazoa; phylum Arthropoda; class Insecta; order Diptera; family Culicidae; genus Toxorhynchites; species Toxorhynchites rutilus. The sequence continues at coordinate 250,910,477 of NC_073745.1, forward strand.
ATTTTTGGCCCTTAGACTTTGGATTCAAATTCAAGAATCAGTTTCGAATTTTGAATCCATATTACCTTTTCAGATTCCAGAATCCGTTATCGGCTCAAATTACGGATTTAGATTCAGTAACAAGATTAAAATTTTCGATTCAGATTCCAGATAGAGCGCGGACTCTATTATATACAGTTTCTGATTTCCTTTCACTATATATAGTGGTATTCTGTATATAATCGAATAAAAAAAAATATATATTTTTTTTAATATAAAAGAGGAATTTGATTTTTGATTCATCCCCTTAATGTCAGAAAATACCTTTCTCACATGAAAAAAAAATATCCAGATTCTCTCAGAGGGTGATAAACGATCATATTTGATGGAAAAAATCCTTCTACACATATGATCGAATTTCAACAATGACAGAGTTATAGAACTTTTTTTTTGTTTCGAACTTTGTTGCCTCCAACTGGCTCTACATTACAAGGTACGCTACGGAAGACGATTCTGTTGCTTTCATTTGAAAGAAGAGAAAATTTGATACAGGATATACTAGTCGAACATCTAAATTAATGGATTTTAATAACATTTTGGAAGTGAAAAACTCAAAAGTTAGTAATTGTTAATGTATTATTATTAATGTCATCCTGATTTTTTATATTACACTGGATTGTTTCTATCAATCAAATTGAAACTCTCTAACCGCTCTACAATTTGTTCTTAGACACCCAACTTCTATCTATCTTAATTTGGCTGCAATATCGATATAATGAATTCTGAAAATTCAAGCAAAATCTTCAAAACTCACAATTTTTACCCCACTGTATATGAATTAGTTGCTTAAATTACACCTTAACGTTGAAAGGTTGCATTTCTTCTTGAAATAAGTCATATTCGAAACATAAAAAAAAATTTTTTTTTCCAAACTGTATATAATCGAGTCCAAAATTGTACATAATCGAATCACATATAATCGAGTCTGTATATAATCGAGTCCGACCTGTATCCGGAAAACTGAATCTGAAGAGTCCAATTTATATTTAGATTAAGATTCAGATTCACATTCAGATTCAAACATCGATTCGGATTCCAGATTCAAATTCCAGATCCAGATTCCAGATTCGAATATCAAACTCCAGATTTGAATTCCAAATTCGAATTCAGGACTCGAAATTCAGATTTCGTTTCAGATTCAATCTTAGGATTCAGATTCAAGCAACAGTTTCGAATTTTGAATCCATATTGCCAGAATTCCAGAATCAGCCATCCAGATTTTAAAATTTAGGATTCAGATTCCAGATCTGATTCCGATGATAACAACTTATATTATGATTACAGATTCGGATTCCAGATTCCTGATGTCAGTTTTCAGATTAGAATTCCAGATTCAAATTCCAGATTCTAAACTTTGGATTTGAATGATGACCCCAGGTTATGATTTAGATTCACACTGGAGTTCAGATTCCAATTTTTCCAGAATCCATAATTGAGATTTCAACATCTTGGATTCCGTAAATTTGTGGCACGAAACAAAACAGTGTAGGAACATTGTTACATTGTGGAAATCATTCGAAAATTCATGAGAAGGAATTTTTCATGGAACAGCACAATGCGTAATATGAAAAAGTTGAGTTGACGAAGGAATAGCTGAGGTATGTAGGTTGCTTCAAATTAAAGTGCTCTGATAACCAGCTCATTCCGAATAACGCAAATCAATTAGTATTAGTTGAGGCAGCAGCAATTAAGCCATTGTGTTTTTAATTAGTTTAGCTCGCCACACAAAATGATGCAACGTACCGTAAAAATGTTTTAACGTTGGTATGCAAAATTTAGAAAGCGTGTGCATTCTATCTTCACGGTTTTTTTTCTCTTCCTCTTCCTTCCTTCAAGGAACCCACGAACCCATTTCATTATTATGCAGAGCACCATTTTAACGCCAGGATTTGGCAAGTTTGATCCGTATATCAGGAGAAAGGATCATTGTGCTATCCGATCACACCAAAATTTGGCAACAGATCAAAAAGTGTTTCAGCGTTGCGGTTGCGGACCTCAGTGATATATTAGTGTCAAAGAAACTCAGGTGCACAAAATCCTTAAATCAAACCTTCGGAAACGTTTCGAAAATTTTAGCCATGGATAGAAGATCTCATTTCATTCACTTTACTGACGTCATTTTTGTGTATCGTACTCATATACCCACGTCTTGCACCTATTATGCGTTTGATGACGCCACGTTCGAAGTATTCTAGAGTTCAGTTTTTCAAATTATGTTGAAAGATACATTACAGTCCTGATTAATGTTGAACAGGAAAATATTGTTTTATTGTTAAATCGAGTATAACACATTCATAAATTTGTTTAGCTCTTTTTTTGGGAATCCTTTGATAGGAACAATGACTCATTGATAACTTGACATTTACAGGATTTCTTGTTATTGGCAGTGATTCTCATTTTATGGTTATCAACGGTTCAAAAACAAAACATCTTCAATAAATCAATATTACCTTGGAAAACCGCCAATACTTTTTGTGTCGTAACCAGTTGATGTTTTTCTATCACGGAACCATTTGGATCATCCTCTCATCTACCCCAGTTAAGGTACCACACCAGACAGCAGCTCAAACGTAGCGCGTTGGAACGGCCGACACAAACGCAAGTAAAATACCGTCTGCGATACAAAACGCAGAATAAAAGTCCATCTAAATCAAATCGCCCACAGAACGCGGCGGCAAATGTCGAGGACGAGACGACGAAATAAATGCGAAATAAATTGCAGCTTGGTGTTGAGCAGGGTGATGTCTGCAATACGCGAGCGAGGGCCAGACGCCGCGGACGACAACGTCCTCGAGGACCAACGTCCATTCCATATCCCCCGTGCGACAACGACGTCGATGAATCGTGCCAGACGTGGTAGCCAAGTGCAGCAGCAGTGCATAGACACACACACACTCTCACAATTTGCAAACAGCAAAATGCAGCGGCAGCATGACGCGCGTCGACAACGCGGGGAATGCAGCAATGCCGCGTACGGATGCTGGTTGAAGGAAGTGACCGGAATGAAGAAGTTACGAAAATTAAAAGTGTGGTGTGGAGATCAATTTTCTTTGCGCCCCTTTTCCTGAGACTGTCCAGTGGGAACTGTGGTAAAATCCCCATCCCCATCTTCGGTCACAAATTTGGAGTCCTCTCGCAGTATTGTTACAGATTTGAATCTCGGCACCAAGTGGAATGAAGTAATAATGCAAAAATTGAGAGGTTGGATGGTCCGAAATTTGTTGCCGTACTCCAGAATGTAGGGCCTAGCAACTCTTCCTCTGTTCTTACTCAGCGCGTTCGCCCAATCCGTAGAGATGTCATTGACCCGTAACAACAACAGCAGGAAACAATCCTGCAATTCGGATCTTGGCGTGGCCCGATGAAGTACAACAAACATTAACAAACCGCATTCACGCAACACATGTGGCCCCAGTTTGACCACCGTTACCGCCTCTGCTGCTTCACGCTACGATCTCCGGCTGAGATTGCTGGTAGAAATCCCATTCATAAATTAAACCGCGTGCAGGTATGCGCCTCTCTAATTGCCACGTGAGTTGAATCCCATTCGGCGGAGGCCATTATTTTCATATTATTGTAACGGAATTCGAGCTATCATCTCGGTGGGGCAGGAGGACAGGTGGTGGTGCTGGCGATGACGGTCGGTTCGCTTTTGCTAATCATATTGTATTGCTGCTGTGTGATATTCGGCGTTGTTGGATTTCGTAGGCCACACCACGCGTTTCAACTCTTGAATGCGTAATAGAGAGTCGCATCGAATCCGGTTCCAGTAGGGGCGCGCGCGCGTTCGCTTAGGTCAGGCGGCAGCTTCATCAGCGAAACACACTGCTGCTGCTGCTTCACTCTTATTACCACTAACTGCGAATAAATTACCCTCGAATGCGAACCACACCAAGCGGTCGTAACACCGCGTAAAACAACAGCACATTCGGAAGCCAGGAGCAGGAAGTATTAATTTATGGTGTAGATTCTCGGGGATGCTGGTTGCTCGACTCTCATGAGAGACCTATCGCGTGTCACGCTTCAGGCATGCTGCTCACATAAGAGGTAAGGCCTAACGCATATAGAACGCGCTCAATTTATGGGCCCATCGTAGGCAATCAATTTCTGGGCGATTGGATGGGTTAGTTGAGCTCCATACCGACTTTAACCTCGGCTGAACTGTGGATAGTGGTTATCAGATTTGCAAATACAATCTGTTCTGTTTTTATTTGTAAGGCCCGAAAACCATTTGCAACGATGCTTCGTGGTAGCTCAAGTTCTCATCCAAAGTTCTCTGAACAGACTCGAATGGTCTATATTGATGTTATCAACAGTGAACGTCAGTCGACAATAGCTTGTATGTGAGTCATTACGGGCTTTAAAGAGTATATGATTAAGTATAAAGACGGTGATGCTGTCCACAGATGCTGGAACGGTACCTCATAGTCCAGATACAGAACAGTTTTGATTATCAAGTGTCCAACCGGTGCAAATGATCTCTTCCGGTACGAAAATTTGTGGAAGAAGCAACCATTCAAATTTGTTCGCCTGCCACTCGAAATACATTCAAGTCGGGCTATTCGGAATCGACATTTTAACTAAGCACAAATGGTGTAAGTGATTCTAACTGATGAAGCGAAGTTCTTCTACACCCAAAATTAATTTTTACCAAACGTTTGGGCATTTCAATTTATTACATTAAATGAGCTTGAAAATAACAGAAAATGTGCTACCCTCCCGTACTGATATAGCATTTGTATAATATATATGCTATAGCAATATTAGAGCAATATGAGCCATCTTAAAAGAGGATAAACTTCTAATCACGTCACTCACCACAGTGAATCCTGATTCATACCTCCCCCATTAATAACTATCCCTTCCATGATAATCGCCTATCTGGCCTTCGGGTTGCGAATATCCTACTAACATTCCTTCCCTTCTCCTGGTGACTGTCAACTACGCAGTGTACAGTCTACTAAAGCTCAAGCTCTATAACAGAAAAAAAAATCAATCAATCGTCAATCAAACTTTTCCCTGACACGGACTACATAATGAAACAATCTGACGAAATTGTAACTGATGATCATTCTCGGTTCTAGCTAGCGACCGGACAGAAACAGCGGCAACAAAACTTTTCTTTTCTTACAAAATGAGCCTTGCTCAAGGTCAATAGTTCGATTTGGGTTTTCAAAATTGGCCTTCTTCAAGACTAGAAGCGAATGAACTGAGAAAGTTTAAGGTCTCTATAATTAGAAAGACCACCATCGAAAGCACCCGCAGCTTACATGCATCATCATTGATGAACTAAGTATATATGCGAATTGCGGGCGCTTTTGTACTCGCATGCATTGAGGTAGATCACGATGTGTTTCCCTAACACGAACTACTAAATAAAGTAGCTTGAGGAAATCGTCACTGACGATACAAGAAAGCTTCGAGAGCTTTCGTCGCTCACCTATTTGTATCGCTCGTCTAACAAGAATCAGTATAATTATGTAATCTACCAACTAATGTGTGCTGAATCCGTTGAGAGTTGAACTAAAACGGATTGCGTCTCTAGTGTTATAGTGTTATCATTTTATGCTTCGACTGTCGTACATCAAGAAGGCAAAGGTCTCCGAAAATTGCAAGGGAACTTTGAAGTAGTAGAACTTTTAGGATGACCTACCATTTTCTTCTCGTGATCAGAAAATTCTTCTATTTATTTATTTTTTCCGTATATACAACATTAATATATCATTTATTTCATTGAAATACTAAATATCTTGACGGGCAAGATCAAGAACAGTATTTTCAAAATAGTCCTTTGTTCCTTGTTCTCCTTTGGGTTTTGTGTAGATCTATGAGGAAAAAACTCCCGGGATTTGGTTATTTTCAATAGATTTTTCTCCATTGAAATAAATGCAATTCTAATTCTCCCTACTGATCAGAGCTTGGAAATCTGTCAACGTCCGATGTACCACAATTTGTCATGCTTCTTAAAATTCACGGATATACAACCAAAAATGGGTTAATGGTTCACATTCTTGAACAGAATGAGAGTACTCACTTGTGTTGAACCAAGTAAATAAACTAAGCAAGGAACGAAGCTTGTTGATAGCATATTCGAGTTGAACATAACAACGGACACCACGCTCAATGGCTATATACTAGGGTGCCAATGGAAATGGTCATCTCGAATTTCAGAAAGTTACCTCATAAAAAATGTTCACCACCTCGAAAAAACACCCTATGCAGAATATCAGCTCAATCGGTCTTAAGGGGGTGTGGCGCAAAGCGGCCAAAGTTTGAGTTTTTTAAAATCGAAAAATCACCCAAGGGGGAGAGTAAAGGAAATCGGGGGTTTCGAAAAAAAAATTATTGATGCCAAATGTCTTAAAATTGCATGAAACGTCGAGATCTACTGTCATCTCGATTTTTTTGTCTAAAATCGACACTCTGGGACTTAGGATGATTAGATAACGCTTAACATTTCACAGTTGTTCATTTGTTTATCTCATGGAAAATAGCCTTATATTCATTGTGGTAGATGCGTAGAAATATTTCCTATCAATTGATGCAAACGTTTTTCCGATCTAATGAAAAATATTTGAGTTAAAAGCATTCGAAATCTTTTCTTTTTTCCAGCATGTTCTGTGTTTAGGTTTTCATTTTACCCCCATATATTCCGGTTAGACGTAATTCCACGTCAAAAAAGAAGAATCATTTAAAAATCATCTTCAAAGAACTTGCTCTAAATCATTACACCGCTTAGTTGTCAGATATTCTTTCTGTATTGACGCAAACTTTGAGCGTGATAACTTTCTGGATTTACGGTGCTCGATTTTGTCGTTTCATGTTCTGGATAAATTGCTGACTAAAACATAACAAACATTATTGAATAATCACTGTATTCGGCTGAAAAAGTTCCGGTTGACTTTTTTCTCTCTCTGCAAAGCTTAAATAATTGCTTCGAGGCACCCATGTTTAGTCGATAGAAGATGTCAATTACGGAGAATGTGCTTGAAAATAAGTTCGTTGGCAAGTTTAGCATTTCGTGAGCCAAGAAATTTTAGGAAGTGACGATAAGATTAATTTGAATAAATCATAATTATTTTGTGTTGTGTAACGAACTTGACTAAAATTGAAATTACCTTGATAAAAATTATTGAATTACCACTGCATTCCTGTATTCGCCTGATATGGTTCCGGTTGAGTTTTTTTCTCTTTGTACAGCCCGAATTATCGCTTTAAGGCATCCGTTTTTAGTCGATAGGAAATAGAAATTTTCAGCGAGAACTTATGTCAATTACGAATAATGAATTGTTTGTTTTTTAGTTCTTTTGTTTGAAATGGCATGAGTGAATAATTTCACAAGGGTCCAATCAAAAAAGTAATATGATAAATTTGAATGAACGAATTTAGGCTAATTTTGAAAAAAGTTTTTCCCACACGATAAAGTAGAACATTGATTGCATACCAAAAAAAAATCTTGAACTTTTTGCCACATTCGATAATTATCCCCGCACTTTGCTCGAATATTAGTCACAGTTTTGTTGGTAAATTCGCACTAGCATGGAAAGTAATGCAAAATGTATCGCCCTCAAAATGTGTTTTTTTTTTCTTACTAAATGCTACCCCACAGGGAGCAGACGCCCGGACGCAACAGTGCAGCAGCAGACAATGCACTGCGATATGAAGAGCGGAGAAGGAGAAGGAGGAGGAGCCGAGGTAATGGGGGTGGCATTTGGCTTATGGCGCCAAGTGCAAATCAAGATAAAGAATATGATAGATGGGATTAGCTGACGGACTATGTAATTAGCCGCTAATAGCGTATTAGTTATAGACCATTTATATTCACGACTTCATTAATTTGCGCTATCAAAATATTTGCGCTGCCAGAGCTCCCGCGTCTTGATCGGGCGCGCCTGGCAGTCATACAAAGTAGTTCATGGTTCGATGGTTTGATTCGTTTCTGCAGTTTTGCCGAAAAGTCCACCACGATCTGGAAGGCCGATCGAATAAAACTAGCGTGATCGGTAAGAGAATAAATTCACTCAATACAATTTTAATGACTCGGAATTGCTATTTCATAAGAAAATTTTAATTTCATTTTCATCAAAAAAAAAATGAAATAATTTATAATTTTTATTTTTAGGTTATTTTTAGGTGAACATAAAATGTTCATTTTTCATATCTTGAACGCAATGGTAAAGTTATCATTTTTGGTCTATTTTCCCGAAAAGTCAAAAATAATTATGCAGAAGATTGTCTGGAAGAACGAAATAAAATGAATAAAATGTATTATTATTTATCACACATAAGTTATTAATTATCATACACAAGTAAACATTTCCTTATAGTTCCATTATGGCACTTATTCAGCATATCTAATGCTAAATAGCAAAATATCAGCATTTTTGTAAGCCTGATATCAGCATTGTTATGCATATGAATATTTATGAAAAATTAGTGGCAAAAACTGCTTTAAAGCATTAGGACAAAAGCTTTAATATGAAAAAAAAAACTTTTTTTGTGCGATAGATAGGGACCGCATAAAAAAGTTCACCCCAAGAAAATAACTCAAATCCACGCCATTCACCGTTCAATTTCCTTTTGTTTCCCTGCTTTGCGATGGGACACTTTGTCTTTTCGGTTGCGCGTGGCTGTTTTGTGCTTTTAGTTGCATGTCGAAACGTGTTGCTGTTAGAAATCATGTCATGCAAAAACTTAGAAACACTTAGAGCATTTGATGAGAGGAGGGGAATGAAATGGACGCAAATATGCTTTTTTCGCACTGAAATGCATAAAAACCATCGAAAAAAACTAAATGGACGATAACTTCGTCAAATATGCTTCTTTTTATACACCGCACAAAAAAAAATCGCACAAAAAACCGCACAAGAACAAAAAATCGCACAAAAAAAATCGCACAAAAAAACCGCACAAAAACAGGTTTTACTGTATATAGATATAGTGCTCATTTAGGGCTATTGTTTAGTGCTCACTAGTTATTTTTTAATGGAAAAAAATCTCTTCAAAATGATCAAGTTCTGAAAGTTTGTTGTATTCTTAGATTTTCACGAAATTTGATGAAACAGCTGTTTGTTGATATTGCCCTTCAAAATACAATTGAGGTATGGTTGTTATTTGACATCTCAACCAAGTGAATGATGTGAATGATATAAATTATATGAAATATAGTAAAGACTTCACTAAACACAAGAAGGAGACGGATGATCATTTTGAACGTTTCGCTGCTTCAAGGCTTTTTGTAATTTTCAGCATAGTCACTTCAAAAACCATAAAAACAGTATTCTTCAAAATCTTCGCCTGAAAGCAATTTGGACGTAGATTACAATTTTCTCCTAGAGAGTTTGTAAATAAATGAAATAGGTCTGACAGATATACTACGAAAAGTAAATTTCTACTACAAGTTTCGCTCACAAACTTTGCTTTGCATTTCAAGTGTTCATGTAATGCGCTCTACAGATTATGGTACTCTTCAAACGCACCACGTGGAGAAATGTACTCGTATCATCAGCTCTCAGTCGTCTCCTGGTGATCTTTCGCGTCGTTCGACTAGACGTCGGCCACAACACACACTCTGCTGCTGCTCCTCACTCTCCGCACGGAAGGATCACACGCCAGACCAGGGTTTTATCGCTATTTTATTATTCAATTATCTCGCGCGTTCTCGCGGTGGTGACTCGGTGTGGACTTTTTCCACAGAGCTAATTGGCGAGCTCAATCGGCACGGACCCACCACGTGAAAACGTGGATGTAGACACCCTCCCCCTGAATCATCCTCAGGTTCTCAGTCCGGGGGGACTCTTGGGGTTTCGCGTTGCATGTCTGTTCTGACGCGGTGAGGTGAGGATGATGGTGAAGGAGTAGATGCACGCGGGGGTCTCGCCGCTACAGCCGTGTCGGGAGTTTTTGAAAGTATTTTTAGAAAACTCAAATCAAATATATTCCGCCGCGGCGACCGCAGCTCTCTCTCTATTTTCGCAGACAGAGTTTTGTTAAGGGTTTAGCTGCGACGCCTGTTCGGGGGTGTGGTCATCCGAAGAAACTCAAGCCGGGCGTTGGGTGTCATTCACTTTGTGGTGATTTGTATTCGCTTCGGGAACCATTGGCACTGATTATCGCACGGAGTTGTCCATATGAATAAGCAGTTCTTCCGTTATTCGGAAGTAATAACATTTGCCCATTTCCGCTTTGCTTGATTTTGCGAACCAACAAAATATGCAAATGTACACTCACTTTGAGACAATCAGCAGAAGGTTGCTTTCTTCACCATCAGCCGCGCTAGAGGTCTTGTTGATTGCTTCCGATAAACGTGGGCGCTAAAATCGGTCCACTTATGGTGTGTTGTCTCGTTGAGTTACCGGAAATAGTTTTCGCTACTAATGCTGTTATTTTATGAATTAAGGGGGGAGGAGAGGTTGACACTTCCTCCGCATGGGAAGAGATATTCATTCATAAAACGCTATACGATGGTTTTTACTACACATCGTGTCACCGTCGTCGACAGTGGTGTTGTTTTGAATGACTAGACTGTCACTTCCGGTCGCACAATGCCATTGCATTGCGCGTTTGCTATAAATTGTGGGTTTCGTGACACCTACACACGGCGGAATCTAAGGTTTGCACAACTAATGTGTCGAACAGCAGTTGATCATTCGTGGGATTGGGGTGAATCTGCACATTCTTATTACTAAATAGCTTGAGCTTCACGTTCACCAGTTGATGATCGTTCTGACGAAATTTCTTATAATAGTGTCGAAGCAACGCTTTTGGTCATCACCTAGCGGTACCAGTTGTGAATGAATACAACCACGCTCCGGAGTTTATGTATCCACGCAAAACACGAGCGTCGAGGGTGGTCGGAGCTAGTGAAGTCCGGTGATCACCCAATCAATCGATTAGAGACTGCAATTTTACAAAGTTATAATTCGAATGATCGATACGCAACTATGTGTTTCGGAGAATGTGTAGTGGAATGCGAGTAGAATATTCGAACGTTCATGAATTGCTGTTAAATTCCTGTTCAATCCAGCGACATGTGTTTCATTCGACAAAGATGATAGTTTTGGAAAGACAGAACAGATCATGAAAAAACAAAGGAACCAGTTGACCGATTCTATCTTAGACATGGTGTTGATCCTGAAAACGATTGGTTTCGCAGAACCACTGTATTCTCAAATATGCCTGATAGCTCATTAAAAACGTTTCTACGTTGTATCGTATTAGTGTCTTGTGTGCTGAGGAAGTCATCAAACCAATTGAACTTAGAAATCGTATTTTTGATGAACGTCTTTCATTGAGTGTGCACGTCAAACCAGAAGACAATAAATATATTACGATTCCCGTAAATGGTTTAAATTGATCAAAATTTGGAGCATTCCAATTTATTCTGTGCATTTGTTCACTTACTTATCCGGATGCCTTCGTAGCCTAAGTGGCTGCGCGTCCGCTTACCGTGTTTTCTCCTATTTTCTATCTGGCCATAGAGTTTAAGTTTTTGTCGTTAAGGAAATTTAACATGGATCTTTTAATCATTTATATTTTTTCCCAGCATCACTATAGTGAATTGCAGAGAATGAATGGAATGAATGTGCATATATATATTTACTGAAGAATTTCATGCCAACTCGACTGAACGTTCTCAGATAGCAGTGAAACGTTGTGGGTGTAAACACATGAGTCTTTGAAGCAACTTTGCGTGCTTGAAATATTTAAATGAAAATTAGATTCCTTTTTTAGAAGGATCAAACAATTTTTCTTGATTTTTTACAAAAAATAACTCAAAAACTATAATACCTAATGAATTCTAATCAAAGGAAATGGAAATGATTAAAATTTTCATGAAAACATACCAAATTTTTTTTGAAAAAAATTCGCGGAAAAAAAATATTTTAAAATTTGAAATTTATTTTTCTCAAAAACGTATTTTTTTAAATTCTCTTCAAAAAAATATATGAATAGCCCTTACAATTCCCAACAACGATTTACATGCTTTGCCAACCTTTTTTCTATTTTGAAACATGTCAAGAATATGTCAAACGCGAGAATTTACAAACAAAAATGTTACGAGTAAAATATTATTTTTTCAGAGGTCTCCACACAAAAAATGCCTTATATTCCAGAAACTGTAACAGATAGAAAGTTCGTATTTTAATAAGATCTAAAACTTTGTCCAATACGCTATATCGCTATCTTGACTTTAAACAAAATTAATATTAGTTGCATTTTTTCAAAGAAAACATAAAAAAGTAGTTGTTGTAGAACCTTTCCCTTGTAAAAGTGCCCATCTTCCGATTATGGACGACTTATTGGAAATTGTAAGGGCTATTCATTTATTTTTTTTAAGAATTAGAAAAAAAACGTTTTTCAGAAAAATAATTTTTAATTAAAAAAATATTTTAAGCAAATTGTTTTTAAAAAAAATGTTTGTGAGAATTTAATCAATTTCCAACGTTTCATCTTTTGATCAGAATTTTATAGGTATTATAGTTTTTAAGTTATAGTTTTTTGTAAAAAATCGAATTTTTTTTTGCCCTATTCAAAAATTAGTCTAATCCTTTTTGGAATACTTCAAGTAGGCAAAGTTGCTTAAAAGACCCATATATTTACACTCACAACGTTTCAATGCTATCTGAAATGGTGCTGCCAACTGCTAAGACGGAGTTGGCATAAAATACGTCGGGTGTAACATGAAAATCCAAAATGTGAACATGTGAACATGTAACGAAAAAATGGACGATTTTGAACGCTTACAGCTCGACCATGTTTAGAAAGATCGCAAAGATATTTGCATAATTCGATGGGAAATATTTCTACAATTGTTACAATAACATTTTTAAAATATTTTTCTAAAAAAAACTATTAATAAAAATTCGAAAAAAAAATCAAGAATTACCTAAACAAAAACGTTCCAAGCAACCTGTGCTTTCCCATGCCATGCAGTCACTGGGATAGAGTATAAAATATAGCAATTAAAATTTGAAAATTTTCCAATTGGCTTTTTGTTACTCAATCCGCTTGAATAGCATCAACGCTGTATCGATTGGACTCAATGAAAAATTGTATCGGGCGAGAGTATATAAGATGTCATTCATTTTCAATTCTACCCCATTGTTATAGACGCCAATGAATTTCTTCTAATTAAAAGCCGCTCCAATCCAGCGCAATGCACTTAATTATCATTTCTTTTCGATTATCACTCTAGCCAGCGAGTAGACAACAACCTTTATTAAAACCACTCATATGGACCTTCAACAATTTCTATCGACGAATCAATTATTTTTTTTTCTAAGATAATGTTAAAGTGATAAAGAGGTGTAATGAATAAAAAATGCGTAGTTTTACATTTACGTCGCATTCATCGTGTGTTGGTCTTGGCCTTATTTGGAAGAAACAATATTGTTCAATTTAGTTGAATGATATGAATACAAATCAATGACGACAAGTAAATTCAATCCATTCTGAAAGCAAAACCTATGAAAAAGATGGTGTATTCATCGAACGCATCGCACTGAATGAGTGACTTTTAGAAAATTAGCAAAATTTTAATTTACAAAAATGAAAAAAAAAGGATAGTTGGAGTAAGAGCTTGCCATTCTCGAAATCAATTTCAATGGATTGTCCCGGACAATCTTCCACAGAAAGTTGGCACTATCAGAGGCATTGGAGAGCATAGCAGTTACGCTTACCGCTACACAACCGGCGTCATTTGTCTCGCTGAATACGATTCAATTACAACAACGAAGTGTTCATGCTCGAACCTGCTGGAAACGAATAAATGAATATTTCGAGTCGCTCTGAAAATGACGATTGAAAACATCGCGTTAGTGTGAAGAATGGAACGAACCGAAACCAAAAAGAGCGCGCACGAAAGAGGAGGGATATTTTCTTCATTGTGCATGAAAAGAGAGAAGCAATATATTGAGCCGGCGTGAATAAGTTGCAACTCGAAATGCAGCAGTTTAAATTTTTTGGTTTTTCGGTTGTTGGTTGTCAATTAGTGAATTTTATTAGTGAAACATTGAGCCCCGCGTCGGTCCCGTGAAACCGACACTGAACTTTTCGCGTGGTCAGCGTCGGTCCCTATGGACTGACAATGGACTTTTTGTTAGGAGAGTGACACCGACCCTGGGACAGACAGTTACAAAGTGAGCAAATAGATAAAACATGGTTTGTTTTTTGGATATGTTACCATATGTGACTACTTTTAGGCGAATTTCCGACAATGTTCCTTTTATCAAATCAATATCTGGGCTGAGACTGACACTGATATTGTGCAAGCGTTTCCCGATGAGTGCTCTCTCGCAATCTTGATGCGGGCCGAACGGAAATCGCAACAATAACGATGCGGGGCTCAATATTTTGACTGAAAAAAGCATTTTGAAAACAAGGAAACTGATTTTTTCAAAACGGTAATGTCAAAAATGAAGTCGAAGCTGAAACATTCTGTGTAAATACTGTTTATAATTCAATGGTGATCGTAATAATAACTGCTCAGACAATGTAAATTATGTCCTCGAAAGCAACCCAAGTGCTGTCTGCAAATCTTCGTTCCTCTCCTGCGGACACAAATGCCTCATACACATATGTGCAACTAATTGCATCAGCTAAAAATATATGTTCCAGTCGTATCCCGCCGAAAGCGGAAGGAAGTTGTTCTTGAAATTGTTTATTTCTAGTTTTACGTCACTGCAGCACCCAGCCACTTCGCATCATCAGCATCATCATCAACGAATCGGGGCCCGATGGTATCGTTCCGAAAAAAAATGTAGTGTACGTCGCACTAACTGTGTTCCGTTTATAAACATAACAATCACCGCCGCACTCTGCCCCGTTTTTATTTTCAGCTGTATGTGACAAACAGAAGCCAGCAGCAGCAAGCAGCATCCGATCCGCCGCCGCCTGCCCGTATAGATCGGTCAATTGCTCGTCGTGTTGTGTTCCAAGTTTCACTATTGGTTCACGGTGTACTTTCCGCGCGCCCGCGCTTTCCAACACTTGCCAATACAATGCCACGAGTAATTCCCCAAGCGTATCTTCGAGGGAGGCCATCGCTACAGAATCGTCGTCGTCGTCGTCATCGTGTGTCCAAATGTTTATGATGGCAGCAACCGAGACGGGAAGCGAAAACAGATCGAAAAAGGAGCGCGTCTGCATCAGGAAGTAGCGCAACAATGTCACACTTTTTCCCTCAAATCTTCCAAGAATAGCACTCCTGATGCTGTTGCTGTTGGTGCTGCTGCTGGATTGGTCTTTTGCGGTTGATGTACCATAGCAGAAAGGGAGAGCAGCAGCGCCGGTGGCGGGCGCACTTCCACCGGCTGTCAACTACACCGTAAACCACGGGGCCCAGCTCTATTTTTAGCCGACCATCTTCTTCTCCCGTCCTCCAAACCGCTTAGGGAAGACTGAGAAGCGGCACGCGCGTGGCAGCAAGTCACCAGTCACCAGTCACCAGCAAACCTCGGCGTGTGAGAGCAAGCCTTCAGGAAATTTCATCCTATCTTCTTCGGTGGTGCCCCGTGTCTCGGTGTGGTAAAAATAGTTCTACTGCGCCTGTTGTCCCCAATTTATTGTGTATCCAAAATAAATAAAGCCGGGAAAATGTCATTGATTGTCACCGCCAAAGTGTTTTTCTCTCTCCTCGATATGTGGATGGGGGAAAATTGTGGATGGTTGAACGAAGATTGAGGAGGGTGGACCTGGTGAGGCTCTGCATTGTTTACGGTTTGAGTAATGTGTCACAAGATGCGATGGGAAAGCTGTTTCTGGACAGATTACGCACGGAACAACTGAGGAAAATTGGTTGATACTGTTAGTGTCAGTGTTCTCTATAATGTTAAGATTCGACCCCAGTAAGCATAAGCATCAACTTATTATAGCACTAATTCCGCACTTCTCGTGCCATCTAGCAGTATATCAGCTTTGTAATGCTTGTTATCCCAATATGAATTTGAATGTAGATGGAAACTAGCATCAATGGAAGCTTTATATGCGCATTTAGTGCTACCGTATAATGTTTACAAACATTAGGACAAAACTACAAGACTACAAGCGATGATTAGAATGCGACTTTTTCAAACTCATTTATCTGGGGGGTCTTCGTAGCCACATTGGTTGCGCGTTCGCTTAGTAAGCGATCGATCGTGAGTTCAAAACTCAGGGCCGTCATTGACCATCTTTGTGTTGTTACAGAATAACTACGTCCACGTAACAATCATCAGCGATGGAGATCGATCCACGGTCGAATGAAGATCGATTCATCCGTGCAACTGCTCTGCTCTGCAAGAAACATCGGGCTGCTGTTCTATTAATAACACAACAATGATTATATCAACTGTCTCCGCTGTCCGGTGGTCTAACTGGATAATGGAAGAACAGAATGACTACTCTTACGCCGAAAAATGGCAGCTGTGTGATATGCTATTTATAGATATGATAAACATGTGAAATGTACACAATTAAAATTCCGCTCTGTTGCAGCTAAAATGCTAATGAGCCTAAATAAACAAACGGGATGAAAAAAAATCATTTATCTGTATCAAGAATGGTGCACACGAGAAACAAGTGTTGCGGAGCATCACAGCTTGAGTAGTCTCATCAAAGAATCTTCCTATTACATTTACTTCTCATTCCGAACAATGTCCCGTAAATCCAAATAACAAACATACCTGTTGAAACTCCTAATCCCCATAAAGAGTTTTGAGATGTATATAGAACTATTATTTTTCTGGTTTTCTGTCAAATAGCAACTGGATGAATGACTTGTTTCTTTACATACAAAGGCTAAACAACGTCAGGTTCTATGGTATCCAATATAAGCACTAGTAATACTTATTCAAAACAGTAACTGTTGCATTTTCAAAGCCGCATATTCCGACTTCTTAGCATTCTATCTACCCTATATAGGTATATGAAGTATAGCAAGCATTTGTACAATAGTCTGTATGCGGAAATAAATAAAGGGCATTGATAAACTTTAAATGAGGCAGTTCATTGGAAGCACAAGTGTATGTTTCGCATGCAGTATGCTTCGAATCAATGTGGTCTTGAAGTTCTTGGCTCATTCTGATGACCATTCAATCCATTTCGAAGACTCACCGAAAGATCGATGGAAACCAAAAATTATTAACGATAGCTCGACATACCATTAAGACAAAAAAATATTCGATTTTTGACGAAAAAAACATAGGATTCTCCATGACTATGAAGCATCGTTTCATAATGTATCATGTACAAACTGTCCCATTCATTTGATGTGGTACCATGTGGCTTCTTCCTATCCGGTGACTTTCATCACGATGAATCCCGTTTTTGTAGTGCGGAGGTAACCAGATAAACACCATCCATGTTAGCAGCCACTTGAAGTTCTCAAAAGCCTCCGATATATAAAGATATAAAATATAACATACCAGCTGACTGGCGACGCACGATCGCAAAGTCACTGTCACTGTCACTGAGAAATCAATTTTGCGAATTTTCCATTCTTTTTTTAAAATTTTCCTATTTTTCTCGCCATAACATTGGTCTATCGGTAGAAACGAGCACAACACAATAAAACAAAAAATCCGTTCCCGAATTTTGCTCTTAGCAACACATATGGCGATTCATTTTTATTTATATAGATTAGATGCTTAGTTGTAGCTAACAATTGGCAATGTTTCTTCATAATTATTGCATTCGCATACGATTCGTAACATTCAAACACAGGGAAAATGAGTACGGGAATCACACCGGAACAAAAACGAAGGAATGCCACGGGAATTACTCTGAAAAGACAACCTGAACTCACACTCATTTACAAAAAAAAAACATCTTTGAATTCAGTATAAATAATCGTTGTATTTTCGTTGTTATAATTCAGTATAAATTATCGTTGTATTTTAACACCAAGATGTGACTAGGCATTGTTAACCGGTTTTACCGGTAACACCGGATCATTTTTCATTACCGAATTACCGGTAATTTTACAATCAATAACCGGTAATTTCGGTAAATTTCATGTATACACCATAAAGAAAATTTACCTTTATGCCGCTTTGAATTATTACTCGAGAATCAAAATAAGATCGGAAAAACAAAACTGGCAATGTTACGCCGATTCTACGATCTCCGAACTCCAGTTTAAAAATCGTTGCCCGTTGCCCGAAACGAAGCACAGGATAAGCTTCAGCGATGAAGAACTGACAGCGATAAAGGAATTGGTAGATGCCCTCGAACCTATTCTGGTCGCTATTGAACTGCTATGTCGGAAGAACTGCACCATTTATGAAGTTGACGTTGGATTGCAATTTATGCTGGAAAAGCTACCGGAGCAACCATCAGAAATTTCGGGACAGTTGCATGAAAGCTGCTTTCAGGAACGGATTGATGAAAACGCTCCGATAAGAGTTTTCGTTCTGTGGGCGTCAAAGAATGTGCGTTTTCCGCTTCTGGAAATTTGGTAATGATATCCGATCTGGATTAGAAGACGAGAAAATTGACATTATTTGTGCCTTTAAGTATTACTTAAACCAACAAACTCAGTAGCAAAAATTTGCAAAATGTTTTCTCGTAAACTAATCATTATAAATGAAGAAAATTGTTCATTTTAAAGTATTGTTTTTACCGGTTTTACCGGTAATGAAATTTTCATTACCGAATAACCGGTTATTGAAATTTTGGCACGGTAATGTAATCCCTAGATGTGACGGGAGATTCATTTACATGATGATTTTAGCAGTATGAATCACATATAAAACTGTTTGTTGCAATTTTGCCAATTTTGTTGGGTGCCATTTTCTTAAGATACATTTTTACAATGCTGTAGGTCATATTTAAATCAGCTGTCTTTTAGCCATTAAAAAGTATACTTAAGCTTTCATTACCTTTCTAAACTTGCCAAGATACGGCGAAAGATAACGAAATATTGTCATCCAATCCCCATGTTAGTTACTGCGGATATTGTTTTAAAGTGAAATGCTACCATACAACTTTGGCACAACTCCTCTCGTTGCCTTTCAAAACCCCATTTGAAAAATTCAAAATAAATTCTCATCCCGTAAAAATGTTGTTCACTACTCGCTGGCTAGAGCAATAGTGGAGCAGAATAGACAAAATACATTTTTTACACTCTCAACCGCTGTTACTTCCCCTATTCATAGTTTGCAGATGCTGTACAAGCAGCGTGAACGATTCACACAGCGACAAAACAACAAATAGGCAATTCGAAAATTGTCGAATTAACTCTCCGCATCAACATATCTGCACGCCGGCTAGAGCAATGCTGGAATAGAAATTACAAATAACATCTTTTATACCCTCACCCGGAGAATTATGCCTCACCATAAGGTGTTCGTTTTAGACGACACGGCCGGTGAAACACATATTGCTCGTGTCGGTGGATCAATCATAACGTAGAATTTTCATTTAGACAATGCTAGACAATTACTTCATTTCAAAACATTCTATTTTTCTTTATTTGAATAAACAGATGGAAATCAGAAATGATTTTTCTATAATGCCGAGATTATCAATCATCTGGAAAGTAGAACTAAAAAAAAACAATCCCTCAGCAATCTCACGAGTCTGCATCATGTTTTTTTGACGTAGGAGTTTGTCTTTCAGTCTTTCAGCCAGTTAATGACTATTTTGGCTCCGAACGAATTTAATTCATTTGCATTCTAGTCTATGAATGATTTGAATTGACGAAAATAGTGAGCATATACATTGTCACAAACATTTGTTCTGTGCATTTCGGTGTTCTTCAACCCGTGCTGTCAAAGCAGCAGCGAGGCACAATTTTTTCATAAACCACTGCAAATCGGGCACGCGTAAATCGCTCGCTCGAAACACAAATGTAGTGATTGCTCTACGGACCCTGTAATGAGAGGAAATATTGCAATGTAAGCTATATGGACTACTTATGTGGGTATCCAGAAATCATTCGCGACTTCCATCTCACTGTCTCTTTCCAGCCAGCGAACAGTCAACAATGTTGATGCTCGATGATATGATACACCGCGTCTGTTCTTATACTGGCTGGTGGAGGAGGTTTGTATGTTTTTGCATCACACGCGCACCCATTGTTGTTGTTTTTCAGAAAGAATTGCCAAAAGTGTGTGTCAACTGTGAAAAAGTCCGCATCGTTGGCAGGTTGGTTCTGATACTCTACGTCTGTGTGATCTTTTTCATGGACGGAGGCGATAAACTCTGGAGTTTTCAGCCTATATTTTACGAAGAGAAAGAAAAACACTCGCGATGCATACTAAGTACAATGCGTGCATCAGCAATAATGACAACAATTTCGACATATAGTCGACTTGTGTATTTTTCTCGTGAGGGGAAGAACGAATCATGATTCAACCAGTTGCAGTTGCCAGTTGCTAATATTGTTCTCATTTAAATCAGCTTCAAATAGTCTTCCAGAGCATATGATGCATCTTGCATACATTCAATTGTCTGAACGAAATTTCACAGACCTTTTCTGACACTGGCGTTCGGTCAGAGCCTTGGTATATAAATTGTGAAGATGGTTTGATGCAGAAACTGTAATCGATAGCAATAGAAACCGTGAACAAAACGTTGTCCTCTTTGCCAATATTCAAAAGCAAATTGGATGCTTTTACGGCTGATTTCTCGCTCACTGAGCTGAAAAACATGTTATAAATGATGAATTCTCTGTTTTCGAGCAATAGCTGGCTGACAATTATGTTCCTCACAATCTTTCGAGCGTATCCTCGATATCAAAATTTTAGAAATATCAAATTTTATGACCGAAATCATTTCAACCATCGAATCCAGAACCCCGAGTTTTAAATATTCGAAAAACACAGCTCCTACCATAAAATTTCCAAGAGCCCTCTTTCCACTCATAGAGAGATATGCTGGGAATTACCGGAAATCACTACTCCCATGCGTATACTTAAGATAGAGGGTGATGAAAATCTATTTTGGGTAACCCCATCACTCTCGTCTTCATTGTTTTATTTAGTGGGACCATTCTAATTTTGACAGTTTTCCAGTTTCCATTGATTCCCTGAGCCGTCTGTCTTATCAAGCCCCCCGACCCCTAGTGGTTTGGGAAATTTTTCATGGCTGCAACCTCCGATCCCGTTGTTAAAGACCTGTAAAGCGCGAAGCGGTGTGTCCCTAATATCTTCCTTTCCAACGGATGCGTCCATCTATCTTCAACTCCGCCACCGCCACCCGGCTTATATGTTTATTTATTGTTTTTTTTTGTATGGAAATCTATTTTAAAATGCTTCGCAAAGGGGAAGGCGATGCATCCGTGTGGAGGTCGATGGTTTACACCTAGATGCGAGGGTTCGACGGAATTGCTGTATCATTCGGAAATAAGTTTCATACATGAGATTTGCGCCATCTCAGAAAGGTACCGAACTCATAAACATTAACATTATTTTGTGTCGGCGATGGCAACGAAGCAAACACTGCCATCGACGTTGTGAATGTCATGATGACGTTCTGGGTGAGAATTCTGCACGAGAGATCCGAACTGAGGCTGAGAGAATTCCGTTCGCCCACCCTGTTCTGATGATGCCGGCCGGATAGCATGTAACTGTTATAATATAATAAATCCGGTTTGATTGTTGCGTTTTCGGATGTGTGAGAATCCGGTCACAAAGCGAGCGGGAGCGACACAGATCCGCAGCTTCCGATGGGAAATTGTTGCACAGCGCAGTTACGTGCTGCATCGCCATGGGAAGATTTCCGATTTTGCTCTATTTGTGTGTCTCTCCTCTATTGCTATTAAGCAGATGTTTCCGAAATGAAGCTGCCGCCGACGGGAAAAGAGCAATACTTTCTTTTCGTATTGCTCGCGCGCTCCCGCCGGATGTAATTAATTTGGTCGCAATGATTTGTTGTCGGATACGTGTTGGCTTGTGGGAGTATTGGGCTTTGGAGGCAGCGGAGCCAATTAACGGATTAGGAATTCATTGAGAATTCACCGGTGCGGGGCAGATAAATTTCATTGTGACAAAGTTAAATCTTTCTTGGATACATAGGCATTGGCATTTTTGGTTGAATATTGGTGGACACGCGCACACACACATACAACCGAAATCGAAGACCGCTAGGGTCAGATTTTATAAAAGAACTTATGCCGCAGCTGCTTTTGCCGCCGCCACACCGATAACGACTTCACCGGAAATCGCTATAGTCAAAATATAAACTGGTCCATAAATCACAGCGCCACCACCAGGGCCATGACGTCAACAGAATGTGTGCGCGTGTGTGTGTGCTTCTCATGAAATGTGTTTTTGCCAAATTGTTCTTCCGAAGGAACACATCGTTGTCGTAGGATGTGCGTGTGTGTGCCCGCGCTAAATTCACGATCATATGATTGTGACGACATCCGAGAATAGGGTAGATCTTGGATGTTCCCAAAAAAAAAAGCTCAGCACTAAGGAAGCGCAACCGTTTATGCTTCGTTATTTTCATCCAATTGCACACGGGCAAAACACCCAAAAAAACACGAAGAAGAAATTCGCGCAAAATTTGAACGGTGAAAAAAATTGTTGCTGCACGACATAATCGTTGGCCTTATACTATCCTGGGTTTTGTGCGCCGTTCGCCAAACAGATTAATACCTTCTCGGACCCCGAGACGGGTGAGCCGACAGAGCAGAGAAAAAAACGTAAACAAAAATTTCGATCGCACACACGCTCCCGAAGCCCGAGAGTGTGGCGAAGAAAACGAAGCAGAAGTTCACGACGGGGTTCAAAGACCGTCGACGGTTTGCGAATTCGGCCATGGATCTTCGCATTACGGCTGTTCTTTATTTTCTCATCGTTCGTGTTTTTTTCTACCGCTGTCTCTCTGCTGCCGAAAAGCGAACCACCGTGAGCTCTGTTTGTTATTGTTTGAATCGCCGTCATGGCCGCTGTTGTCGTCGCCCGTGTTTTTTTTCTTTCGTTGCTCGTTGCTCTTCTGGCCACCAGAAAATAACTGCGTAGCAAATTCGCATCAATGAATATTTCCCATCGGAGGAGGCAGGACCCGGCAAATCAAAAAATAGCGTTCTGAATTTCACACGGTCTCTCGATAGCACACCATCGCAAATGTCAACACCGTTTTATACTTTGTGCTACACAGTAAGGTCCGCTCGTTTCGGAAATTCGCAGTGATCGCAGCGATTCAGGCGACAGACTCGCGATCGCGCCAGGATCGATGCAACTAGTTGATCCTCGCGAATGGTTGAAGAAAGGTAAGTTTTACTAACCTGGATCGTTGGAGACGATGTCGAGCGTGACCAGAATCTCCTTGTAGTCTTGGCTCAACACAAACGGCTGCGTGTGAATGATGTGTTCCAGCACACGAGGATAGTTTTCTCTGTAAGGAAAGAAATTGAAGAGAAAGATAGTTAATAATCAATCAATTTTGTGACGTAGGATTGGGTCTTTTGGGAACACATAGGGGGTTCCAATTGAAAACCTAAATCTGGGTCGCGAGCGAAAACGTTCGAGCAACGGGACGAATTCGGCTTTAATTAGTCGACTGCGTCTCGAACACAACTCTCCATTTTTCCTCTCTGTTGAAATTTGGAAATAGACATAAATTAACACAATGGAAGGGTGTCTTCGTAGCCACTTGGTTACGCGTTCGCTTACTAAGCGATCGATAGTGAGTTCAAACTCAGGGCCCTCAATTGACCATCTTTGTGTTGTTATAGAATAACTACGTCCACGCAACCATCATCAGCTATGGAGACCGATCCACGGTGGAACAAAGATCGATTCATCCATACAACTGCTCTGCTCTGCAAGAAACATTGGGCTGCTGTTCTATAAATAACCCAACAATAATCAATATCAACTGTCTCCGCTGTCCGGTCTGCTGAACAATGGAAGAACAGATGGAATACCCTTACGCCTAAATGGCTACTACTACTACTGTGTAATTTACAACTTATAGAAACATAAACATATGTACATGAACACGATAAAAGCCCGGCTCTGTTACAGATAAAATGCAAATGAGCCTGATAAATAAATAAATGGGATAAAAAAAACACAATGGAAGAAAATGCTGATATCGCATTGTTTCTATAAATAATTTTCTTGATCCGAAATTTAGTGTTTAGGTACAAATTTATCTTTTTAAAGCATTAGGTTAAGATTCCAAATTTGCATCCTACACCCAAACTAGCGGGCAGAAAACATTTCATTTTCGGCAGAAAAAAATGCTTTTTCGTAAAAAAAATTAAAAAATTAAAACACCTTTTTCAAAAGCTTTAAAATGTTTGTATGTGTGGGAGCAGACATCTCTTTCTCTCAGGCTGAACGCTTGGGATTGAACCCGAAAAAAAGTCCAAACGATGTCAACGGGGATCGAACCATGGTCGGTTGGAATGCAAGGCTGTTTTACACGACCACGCAACCCACATAGCTACTGGTGCACCCCAGTATAAAATGGAAAGTTTTTGCTAAGAGTAAAAAGGAGAGCATGAACGTGAATTTATATCCTTCTCGTTATGGGCCAAAGTATGCGACAATATTTAATGTGTGCTTATTTGCAATGTGTCTCTTGTTTCGTTGGATCATATTGCTGTTATATTGCTATATCATATATATTATACAAATGCTATATCAGAATGGGAGAGATTACCACATTTCCTGCTTTAATTGTAATAAATCGGGATGCCAAAACTCGTGCTAAAAATAAATTTTGGGTGTAGAGATAGTAGTTGAGAATGGATGAGGTATCAATACGAGTAGATAGGCACATTAGTATCCTCTTCAATATGGAACCGACAAGGTCCGATGATGATTTTTGAACGTAAAACTACGTTAAATGTAGAGAGGTTATGCGATGTGAAATAAAAATCTTAAAACTGTAACATATTGTAAAAAAATATGAAAGACTTTGAGCACTTATACCTAAACCTTTTATTGACGGGGATCTTTGCGTCAATTTGCTACGGCCCACAAATCAAAAAAAAAAAACTGAAGAACAAAGATCGATAATCCAAAATTATATCCGAATGATTGAATCTCAAATTTTCATAATACAAAAATCTAAGACACTACCAATTGAAATAGAAAAATTTGAAGCCTAAAAATCTCGAACCTGATGAACAATGATAGATAATCCAAAAATTTCAAACACGAAATTTAAAAATCCCAAACTATAAAGCCCAAAATTCTGAGAATCAAAAATTCGAAAAAATGGAAATGTAGAATCTAGTAAAATGCAAGAAAACAAAATCAAAAAATCTAGAATCCAAATATATACAATCCAAAAAGCTGAAAGAACAAAAATCAATAATCCAAAAAAACTGGAAAAACAAAAATTAATAATCAAAAGATCTAAAATTAAAAAAAAAATTTAAAGTTCAAAATTATGCATCGTAGATCGTTGATGTATAATCGTGTAAATTTAAATCCATCTAAAGCACAAACATATGAAATCCAAAAACCGAAAATTAAAAAAAAAACAAAAATGTAGTGGAATCTGGGACCAGAAACCCTACAATACAAAATTCAAAATTATAGAAACCAAAAAGTTAAAAACCTTAAATCTAAAATTAAAAAAATCTGAGATTATAAATTCAAACCCTGATTAAGCATCGTGAACCGTTTAATTTTCGCGAGTCGTGAATCTCTAATCGTCAATCATAATAGAAAAATCTAAAACAAATTTATAATCCAAACTCTAAAAATAACTTTAAGAATCTAGAATCTAAAACCCAAGAATACAAAATTTAAAAATGTAATTTTGAATAATCTAAAGCCAAAAAATTTTAAATCCAAAAACTTAGAATTTAGAAAAGTTTCAAACGTGTACATTACAGTACACGTTTTACGTTGAAACTAATGTGTTTTCCATTTTCTACTGGCCTCTTCGATATCATAGTTTGACATCACTGCTTGT
This sequence comes from Toxorhynchites rutilus septentrionalis, assembly GCF_029784135.1. Classification (NCBI taxonomy): domain Eukaryota; kingdom Metazoa; phylum Arthropoda; class Insecta; order Diptera; family Culicidae; genus Toxorhynchites; species Toxorhynchites rutilus. Next base: position 250,936,382 of record NC_073745.1, read on the forward strand.
ATTATTCTACCAATTACAATTTATCACTGCTCGAAATGCTCCGAAATGTTTTTATGTTTGGATTGTTTTAATAGTAGACATTTTGCGAGTTTGAAATAATGTTTAAAAAATGTAATTTCGAAAAAAATTAATTTATTTTATAATGATTTTTCTCGATATTTCACTCGTTTACCTTGAGTTGGGGCCGCGTGTGCAGTACTACACACGGCTAGTTTTCACCCTTAAATGGCAGAGGAGGATGAAATTTTATGCTAGATGGGTTCCTGGCACCATCTAGTATAAAAATCAACCATTGTACCCTCCAGGTTTTTAAGAACTTTTTGACCAAAACACCATGGCCGTCAAAGAGTTAATTATGCATTGCAAATCGTATATTATTATTCGTGGCTCGTAGATCTTCAATCGTCAAAATTCAAATCCAAAAATCTTCAGATCAAAAATAAAAAAAGAACAAAAATTTTAAAGATCCGGAACAAAAAAAAAGTGAAATATAAAATCCAAAAAATAAAGATCTAATTAAAATTAGGAATTTCAAAGTGTAATTAGGCATCGTAAACCGTTTATCATTCTTCGCAAGTCGTAAGTCATAAATCTTCAATCGTCAATCATCAACCGTAATCCAACTAATGAAGAATCCAGAATCAAAAAACCAGAAATTAAAAAAAACACATGAATGTAGAATAAATGTGAACACCCATTAAACCCAATTTTTAAAAAATCTAGGAGCTTGAAAATATAGAATCGAAAACGGTAAAAAACAAAAATCAATAATCCAAAAATCTAGAACGTTGGTAGAAAACATTTCATCTTCGGCAGAAAAAATGCTTTTTCGTTTGCTGAAGGGTGAAATAAACAAATAAAAGCCCCTTTATCAAAAGCATTAAAATCCTTATATGTATGGGAGCAGACATCTCACTAACGTCAGTTCGGGATTGTAGCAAAAAAAAAAGTCCAAACGATGTCATCGGGGATCGAACCGAGGCCGGCTGGAATGCAAGGCTGTTTTACACGACCACGCTATCCACATAGTTATCAGTGGTGTTGCATAAATGCTATTATACCTCATTATAAAATGAAGTTGAAAAGTGTTTTCTAGGAGTAAAAAGGAGAGTATAAACGTGAATCTATATCCTTCTCGGTCTGGGCCGTGTGTGCTTTTTTGCAATGTGTCTCTTGTTTCGCTCGCTCATATTGATCTTATATTGCTATACCATATATACGAGGGTCACTATTTATATTTCGGGAATTGGCAACACTGATGTCATGTGAGTCCATCTGACGGTTCCATCGTAAAGTTTGACATTTTTGACGATATACGTACTCAGAAGATTTTGTCATACGGACGCTATTTGTTTATTTTATATTTAGTTGAAAGTTTGGTCTCGGCAAAAAAATGGAACTGAATCGTGAACATTTTCGTGCGATGATTTTTTACGACTTTCGACGTGGATTATCACAACAAGAGTGCGTCAATCAACTTAATTTGACTTTTGGCGATGAAGCTCCATCAAAAACCACTGTGTATCGCTGGTATAGTGAATTCAATCGTGGTCGTAGTTCGCTGTCCGACGAGTTTCGTGAAGGTCGTCCAAAATCGACTGTAGTGCCAGAAAACATCGATGCTGTGCACGAAATGATTAAGCAAGATCGTCATGTAACCTATTGTGAGATTGAGGCATTAGTTCCACCAGCAAATATGCGATTTTACATGAACGAAGTTCATGTTGTGCGAAAATTATGTTTACGTTGGATCCCACATAATTTGACAATCGCTCAAAAAAAGGCCTCATTCGGAATGGAATAAATGCTTTGAAAATTGGTTTAAGCGCATGCAAAAGTGTATCGATCATCGTGGCGAGTACTTTGAAAAACAATAAAAATATATTCGCAACTTAACTATTTGTTTTTGTTCCTATTTCCGAAATATAAATAGTGACCTTCGTATTACACAAATGCTATACCAGTATTTGAGAGAAGCACATTCTCTGTTATTCTTAGGCTTATTTAATTTAATAAATCGGGACTCCAAAACATATGCTAAAGATCAATTTTAAGTGTACAATGCTCAAAGTGTAAATTATTGCAAATCGTAAACCACAAACCGTGAATCGTTATTTTTTTTTCAAATATTTTAGGGGTTCATGACCTCATAAGTCTCGTAATAAATCTTCATCCTGGTTGGATTCTCAGGTTGCTCAGGATACCCTCTGCCGTCGGCTGTTAAAATATGTGGAATATTGAGTTAACAAGTAAGTTTTTGAGAATTTTATCTTGGAATCATACGATATGGCTTAAGTCACTCACAAACACGTATCAAATTCTTCTTTAAGTTGACACGGATTTTGGTCCTATATGGCATCCAATTCATTGTATTCAACCGTTGTAGGCCTCTGCGTCGTTTGTGTTTCACGATCTTTGGCGCTTGTTTCAAAGGAACCCCTCTTGTATTGTTTTGACCAGTAGCATCGTTTAAACAAGTTGAAATTGATGCAGCACGATCCCCATATGCATCACACATCATTCAATGGCTTGCAGATGTTCTTTTCTTCAAATGAGAACAAAACAGTAAAGCATTGCAGAGGTGTTATCTTCGTTACCTCCACAAGTTGGTTATGGAATCCTCCGCCACCGGGTGTTGAAATATGTGAAATATTTGAAAGTTTGCGACGCGATGAGTTAAGAAAAGCGGCAGTGCAAAATTCGTTTGTTTGAGAACGAGAATCAGAATATGCTTCATGCCCCATAAAGCAGAAGAGAAACTCTGCAACTTCAGCTCCACCCTTTCGCTGGATATTAGAGTGAAAAAGATTTCATCTGCGATGTACATTCTAGTCTCGCTCCAGCAAACGAGCAGTCAAAAGTCTTTCTCGAGGATTAGATTTGACTTCATGTTTTCAAACTGTCTTTTCTAGACTGTCTTTTAGACCTTAGAATTGTGTGTGTGCCGACGCGAAATTTTTCGTTCGATTTGCAATCACGGGCCAATGGATGAAAATGAACTGATTATTTCGGGACTTGATTCATGTTCCACGTGCTTTTATGGACTCCTGGTATGCGATGCAGCATATGAATATGAAGTCTCACGAATGATAGACAAAAACCTTAACTAATTCCATCGAACAATATTCATCATATTTACCCGATATGACTACAGCAGAAAACGGACGCAAACGGTTAAACATGCTAAACACATTCCAACGCACCTACTTATATATAACAATTTGATTTGAACGCCAACTTCCGCCCAAACTTAATACATCTTTGGGTGAAAATTTATAGCTGACAATTGAAACGATCGAAAACAAAATAAAACCTGAAAACCAGACTTTACATCATTCCTCGCACCCAACACAACGCAACCAAACATTCAAAACCTCAAAGGGCACGCCGAAAGAGTAATACGCCATCAATTACTCAAGACATCATCATCGGTGGCCAGCACAGGGTACCGGGAAACCGCGCAATCGACGAAATTCCTTCCTCTCGCGCCCACCACACTCCAAACTCTCGCGCTTTGCCCTCTCTTTCGAGGGACCTCCAACTGTTAATTGTCGCTTGCCGGGCAGGGCAGTGCAACAACAACAACAGTTCAGATCCTATATTTTCTCCAGCGTTCGGCTCGGACATACCTATATCTCGCATTTCTCTCGCGTCGGTATCAATATGTGTGTGCAGCGAAGAATCTTCAAAAGAATAGTGCGCCGATAAACACTTGTTACATTCCACAGTTTAACTTTTACAGTTAGCTTTTATGCATATTCAACCATAAAACACAACGGGACGGGATGGAAAGGCGAACAAATCAAAATGCAAAGCTCGCCGAAGCACCGCCGCACCACACCGCACAGTGTCCTTCCACGCTTTGAGGAATTCCGTTGCATGGTATCGAAGCTCGCACTCGCATCGATCCAGCATCATCTCGTGACTTCGAAACACGTCCACAAACGGTGCGCGCGCGGTCCACAGGTATGGGGTCAGTTTTGGTTATCGAAGTTTGTTTCCTTTTCAATGGGATGAGATGATGTTCTGCTGCCGTTGAAAAAAAAAATGTTGACTCACCGCCGCCGTTGACGAGTTCAGACCAATTATAGGTCACAAGCAGCAGCATCAGGCATTCAGCTCTACGTTTTCTAAGGAACTGTTCCAATTGGTAGCTCCACGAAAGTCGATAATTTAACGCGCCATTCATAGACAGCGCCGCATTCCACCACGCGTGGACCAGGGCCTAGGGAGCGGTGGAGGGCAACCCCATCGACTACTAGAAGTAACTCAACGACCCCACAAGCGAAACTGAAAGCTCTGAAGAATGCGTTTTACCACGATACGTAAATACGCACAATACATAGAAGCCACTTGGGAATGGAATGGACACCGCGTTCAGTTGAGAGCGTTGGGGATGGTGATTTAAATGCCCTCTGCCGATGACCGTGGACTTAACTTTCGCTTGCATACAACAAGCAATGCGTGCGGGTCCGAAACGAAAACGCAATGCGTGTGCTGACGACCACCAACACTAAACAGCATAACCATGCTGCACGCGGAATTATTTTCAGCATCGGTGGTAGTGGTACGCGTGTACAGCAGTAGACTAGTAGTGGTAGTGACGATGGAGCGCGAGAAGAAGCTGTTAATGCTGAGCAAGTTGTTTTCAGTGTGTACGCATATTTCCGTTATCTTTCCGCTTCTTCTGGGGGTTTATGTTTCACCACAAACTGTGAATATGGATTTTTTTCTGCTTCTCTTCTGGTGGTGCTAATGTTCCCCACGGAGGGTCTTTTTTTCGCACGCCGCGGCATGCCCACATACATACGTATAGTCGCGGGGCTGTTATCTAGGCAAATATTTATCCAACATAGGCGATATGGAATGTGAAATGTGTCGGAGAACCATGGTTTGGACTATAAATTAGCTTTGAATTTGGTTGCTTTTTTACCATTATGGAAATTATGACTGTTTTACTGGCTTTTGGAAATTTAGGTTCTATATCCAGAATCACTACACGTTATTTGAAAGAACACGGAAATGCCTCAACGAATAAATAATTTACGGATAGTTTCTTGTACTGTTACTTAGAAATATTTTATCTCTGAGTACAGGGATTCGATTTGAAGAAAGAGTTGATATAATTTTTACATTGTTTCCACGGTCGATGGATTTCAATCGTTTGAGATGTTCATTGAGTAGTTTTCAAATTGAAGCTGCAGAAGTGTACGAAAAACAAAATCTGCATTTTCTTCACTTCAAGGTTTTTTCCCTTTTTTTCGTTTTTTGGTGTTTTCCTCTTTTTATTTGTTCTTTATTTTTTTTATTTTTTTCTTCTTTTTCCCGTTTATATTTCTTTTTTATTTCCTTCTTTCCTGTTTTCTTTTTTTTAAATCTCTTTATTTTACTTTTTTTTAATCATCATTCATTCTCCCCCCTAAAGGTAATTCTTGCCATTTTGCACACATGCAGTTTCTCACAGTTTCATATTCGTAAACAAAAACCGAATATTCAGTTGTCGGATGTTCGGTCATCCGACCTCGAAGCTTGCCGGATATCCGGAATTCGGTATTCGGGAAATCAACTATCCGTTTCATCACTAGTTTTTTTTCCATTCTTTCTTTTCTCTTTTTTTTGTTTTTTTTTCCTCTTGGATGCCTTCCGTTTTTCTGTTACTCAGTTTTTCTATTTTTTGTTACCTTTTCCAATTTTTCTGTTTTTGTTTTTTTTTTTGTATTTCTGTATTCTCTTTTTTCTTTTCCCGATTTTTTACCTTTTTCCTATTTTTCAGTTTTTCCCTTCTTCCTTTTTTTCCGCTTTATCGTTTTTCCATTTCTACGTTTTCCTTTCTTGTTGTTTTTTTTTTCTTTTTTCATTTATTCGTGTTTGTCTTGTTTCCATTTTGAGGTTCTCGTTTTTTTTACTTTTTCCTATGTTTTTTTCCTTTCTATTCTTTCCCTTTTACTCTTCTTGCTACTCTATTAAAGGACATTCATTCCAAAAGGAAAATTTAATCATCGTTCATTTTTATGTAAAAATGTGGTTATTTCTTCTTTGAATAGTATTCCTGGCTTCTTGAACATATGCCGTTTCTCCCAGTGTTGTATTCGCAAATAAAGAAGCGAATATTCGGCTGCCGAATGTTCGGCCACCTGGCTTCGAAGCTTGCCGGATATCCGGTATCCGGGCAAACTATTATCTGTTTCACCACTAGAAAAATTCCTTCCTTCTTTTTTTTGCGTTTTTTCCCGCTTGGCTTTTGATTTTTCGATTTCCGTTTTTGCTTTTTCCTTTTTTTAATTTTTCAGTTTTTCTGTTCCAGGTTTCCTGTTTTTTTGTATTTTAGTGCTAAGTTTGAAGAGAAGCTACGAAAAAAAACTCACCTTGGACGGTTAACTGTTAATAATTTTTCCGTTCTCCCGTTTTTTACGCTTTATCGTTTTTCCATTTCTACGTTTTTCTCTCTTCTCTTTTATCCTTTTTTTCATTCATTCGTGTTTGTTTTGTTTCCACTTTCGGGTTCATTTTTATTATACTTTTTTCCTGTTTTTCTTTTTTTTCCCTTCCTCCCCTTTTATCCGTTTGTTTTATTTTCGTTCTCTGTTCTTCCGTTCTTTCGTTTTTCCAATGTTACGTTTCTTCGTTTTCCGTTTTCTTCGTTTTTATTTTTCTTTCCTGATGTTATTCCGTTTTCTTTTTCTAATTTTTCGTTTTTTTCTCTTACTCAGTTTTTCCTCCTTCCCTTTTTTCATTTTTCAATTTTTTTTGCTCCATTTGCTTTTTTCATTTTGTTCGTTTTTTCTTTATTTCTTTGTTCTGTTTTTTTTAATTCCCTTTTTCCGTATTTTTACATTTTTCCGTTTCTGCTTGTTTCCTTTTTCCGTTTTTTTCCTTTTTCTGTTTTTCTGTTTTTCTGTTTCATTTTCCTGTTTTGTATTTTAGTGGCAAGTTCAAAGAAAAGCGTCGAAAAAACCAGCTTGAGCGGGTAACTGTTATGATTCAAGTGATGAGCACTAACATCACATATTTGAGAAACATTTTTGTGAGTGTGGTGGTTCGTAAGAGGTATGTGAACGATCGAACGGTTCAGCAATCGGGTGGTCCCTAAATACTGTGTGGGCATGTTAAATCGTGAATCGGTTGGATTCACTTATGTTTCTCAAATATGTGGTGTTAGTGCTTCGCGCTCGGAATAGAAAAACTCGTGCCACACTATGAAAAATGCCTCGAACGTTACGGCGATTATGTAGAGAAATAGAAAATAAAACGTAGATTACGAAAATCACCTTGTTTTTTGTGCTAACTTCATTTTTCCGCGATTTCTGAGGCACTGAAACTTATTTTTTGAACGACCCTCGTATGTTTGTAAATTTTGGCGGACTACATATTTTCTCGAAACCCCGTCAATATGGGTATCTAATGAAAGGACTTGACTAGTAGAACACAGTTATTTATGAAAAATGGAAATCCAAGATGGCGGCCTTTACAAAATGGCAGACTACATATTTTCTCAAAACCTCATCAATATGTGTATCAAATGAAAGGACTTGACTAGTAGAACATAGTTATTTATGAAAAATTCAAATCCAGAATGGCCACCACTCCAAAATGGCAGTACAGTGCAGACTCAATTATATACAGTTTCTGATTTTTTTCACTGTATATAATCGTCTATCAACTCCTGAGAGAATCTGGATAAATTAATTTTTTTCTTGTGCGAAAGGAGTTTTCTGACTTTAAGGGAATGAATCAAAAATCAAATTCCTCTTTTATATTCAAAAAACGAAAAAATACATGCAAGAAAAAACGAATAGAAATTTTTTTTTTTGATTCGATTATATACAGTGAAAAGGAATCATAAACTGCATATAATCGAGTCTGGCCTGTACATATTATGTATTCCGACGACATCAGTAGCACGTGAAAGATTTTTTTTCGAAAGCAGGACAAGTTTGCAATGAAAGACGTAGTAGACTTTTGGCATAACATAACATTGAAATTATAATGTTTATATATAAAATATGTAATGAAGATTATTGTGATGGAAACCCTTCAGTGAAGTAATATTTTTACTATTCTTTGCACTAAATATTTTTTAAACTTTATTTTTTTCGTCTTCCATTTTTTACATATCCGTTTTGCCCATCTCCATCATGAACCACAGTACTGAAGATAAGATCAGAATGTGTTCTGTAGTAAACCTTATGATTAGGTGTTTTCTGCTGAGGCTGATGCTATAAGCCATTTGATTTACTTTAGGAAACACTCTGTACTTGATTTTCTTTAAGTCTACAATGAAGCTACTGTGATTCCTGAGCTGTTGCATTCCACATTCGATTCGATACGCGAACGAATCACAGGCATAACCCACCAGCACGATACAAAAAAACTCAATTTCATTCAGGTCAATAACCAATCGAAAACAGAAGAACCAAAAAAAGAACCAAGTGTCGAAAAAAAAGTTCAGTTAGTGTGCTTGATGTGGAAGCCGCTGGTGCTGCACATGTTGATTGATCATTTTCCTCTTGTGAGTGGCCCGAGGGTGATGGTGAAGTGGAAGAGCACGCACGCAAATTTCTTCCTACCCGCACACCGCCCTTTATTTCCGTAATTTTAAGAGTTCCAACCACCTTTCCGATTCCGCTCGAATGGAACAAAAGCAAGAATCGATAAATTTCGCCTTTCAAAACGCGCGGCTTTGCGACTTTGAACACTGTGTTCTTGTGTTCGCCGGCAGCTATGATATGTACTCTGACTGCAAAGTGCATGAGAGAGAATAAAACAAAAACCGAAGAAATTCAGGAATCAAATTGAAATTGAAAAAGAATTAATGCACGCTTCAACACCATTCCATCACTTTCCGCTCGAAAGATTTCGGTTACTTTGGGCGGTTCATGCGGGAGAATGCCGTGTCATGGAAAAACACAGGATAAGTTCGCCTTTGTGTGCGCTTTGATGTTTCACCACAAAACTCCATTAATGCGCGCTTTTGACGGAGACGCATGGTGTTTGGCGAAGTCACTTACTTTCCTGTCGAGATATAATCTAGAAATTATACAGTTTGGTATTCATGGCAATGTCTGCTGGACTTACAGACTGTTTTGTATTCGTTTTCTTGTTGTATCTAGGGCAACGATTATTACAATCACTTTGCACCAACGTGACTTACATGCACATAAGCTTCAATGGTGCAAATTGTTTCGCCCCAAATCCCAAACCATATGGTCAAACTGGAATTCCATTTGCCTGGTCACCGCGCTTGGACCGGATCGCTTCGGATCAAGCTCTCTCATGTTAAGTTGTACACAAAGTTCCGTCCGGCATAGAGGCGAACCCGTTGGAACCACCACCAACAACAACAACTAGGATTACATTAACGATATGTGCATTCCAGACCACCCGGTTTATTAATGACCGCGATATTCAGTCTTCGCACAGCTGCCATACCTCGCACAACCGCCCCGTACCCACGCCCCTTCGAGCCCGAGCAAAGCTTTCGCATCTTTCACTCTTTCTCGAGTGAAAACAAACAAAAAAAAAGCTTCGAATCAACGGTACATTTCCCACCACGTAGACCGCGGTCTCGCTCTCGTACAGACCACCAGAGACCCAAACAACGATCTTCCATCTCACCGGGCACAAGAATCTGGCCCCGAAACCGGTTGCAATCCGCGCATCCGCGTCTCTCCCGAGTCGTGTCTCATTTTGTTGTTGTCGCACCACCTCTCTTCCCAGGAGGATTCATGTGAATTCCAAACAACTTGGTGGACTCTTCGCCGTCGCCCCTCTTTGGCAGACGTCTGCGGAGTTCCACTCCGAGTCCCAAAAACGGAACGGAAGAGAGCTTTCTGAGCCGGCGTGCGGAATTCTTCACACGATCGTGATCTAACGGAGTGGACACAAGCAGTGAAGTGGGGGTAGTGCGGGAGGTACTTTTTCTTGGAATTTACCCCCGTCTTGCAACCCTCTCCCACCACCCGACAGCCACTCGCCACAAAATGCTGCTGCTGCTGCTATCGGAGAAATGGACATATAAAGAGATCGGAGAAAAACAACATGCTGAATAATTTCCCCGCGCCGATCGTCATCGTCTCTCTTCTGCTATGCTAGCCAACAGGTTTGACACGATCGGTTCGTGCGATTTGAGCGAAAGGTAGTAAATAAAGTAGTAAATTTTTCATGTTCTCTCCCGCAGGTTAACCAACCTGGTTCAGTGTGTTTGCGCATTCGTGGTCCTCCTCCGGTGGTGGCGAGTACCATGACCAATGGCACATAGCGAAGCGGGCAAGCAGCAATACAGCAATCGTTATCAACCGGGTACAATCTGTCAATGTCGTTGCGCGCTTTGGCGGCACACGATTGCGGGGTTCCAATACCAATGCCCTGTGCGCCAATGGTCTCCTCCACCCTCCCTTCCGCCTGAAGAAAAAGAAGACCCAGTGGCCGGTAGTTGCGAGTGTTGGTATTGGTCCATTGCTGCGCGTTCACTTTGTTGTGTAGCTATCACTTTTGTGTTTGGGCTCTGGCATTTTACCTTCTTTCCCATCTTTCGCCGCTCGCGCGCTCCTCTTGCGAATGGAATGCGGGTTGTTGCGGTAATTTTATTATTTTTAAGTTGATGATTGTCTTCTTTCATCGATCAGGAGGAAGCTGATGGTCGCCTTTTATCGCCGATCGTGGCCGTTTCTATCGCCTCTTTCTCTGAGACGATTGTTGGACGGAACGGGGTTCGGGACATGGGGGAACGAGACTTTCAATTGGAATAGTTTTGTGAAATTGGGGTCTATGGAGATTAGCGTTATTCGATTGACCGACTTCTGGAATAGTAATGTTGTAATGTTGGACGCCGCAATTGTACAATTAGACTGCTGCCCGAAAAAAAGTGGGAGGAAGCAAGTTCTGCCCAATCGACCAACTTGTTGTCGTACAGCTGCAGAATCTTTATATAATAATATATAGGGTTGGGGAAAAAGAAATGTCGTTGACGCTTTATTTAACATACTTAAAATTATCCAATTTAAGTCAAATATGCGCCGTTTTGTTCGCAAACTTGTTGCCATTTAAAAAGCAACTTCATTCATTATAGAACCCCCCCCCCCCTTTATAAACACCCCCCCCCCCCCCCCTCCTTGTTTACAAAAAACTCAGACAGCCAGTTTTCGCAAGCCTCTTTTGAGACCAACTTAGTATCACCAAGAGCGTTTTGCATGGACCGGACGAGATGATAATCACTTGGAGCCAGGTCCGGACTATACGGTGGGTGTAATAAAACATCCCACCCGAGCTCCCGTAGCTTCTGGCGGGTCATCAAAGATGTGTGAGGTAGAGCGTTGTCCTGGTGGAAGACAACACCATTCCTATTGATCATTTCTGGCCGCTTCTGGTCAATCGCCTGCTTCAAACGGTCAAGCTGCTCACAGTAGAGAACCGAGTTGAGGGTCTGGCCATAGTTGAGCAGCTCATAGGGGATGACTCCCTTCCAATCCCACCAAACACACAGCAAAACCTTCCTGGCCGTCAATCCGGGCTTCGCGATGGTTTGGGCCGGCTCACCGCGCTTCGACCACGACTTTTTTCGCTTTAGGTTGTCGTACGTGATCCACTCATCACCAGTCACCATCTTCTTCAAAAATGGGTCGAGTTCGTTCCGTTTCAGCAGTGCATCGCAGGCGTTGATTCAGTCTAAAAATTTTTTCAACTCTTGTGGCACCCATACATCCAGCTTTTTTTGGAATCCAATCTTCTGCAAATGGTTCCAAACGGTTTTATGGTCTATACCAATGTCCTAGAAAAAAGGTAATGAAGATGGTCGAGTTTCGAGCGACATAGCATGCGCTGCCATAACTATCCCGCAAATAGTGACGTCAGTCGTTGTGTTTATCTTTGATTGCCCACCGCATTGCCCATGTAAAATTGCTATTTCCAGGAAATAATTTATCAATTAAAAACATACATTTTTGTAGAGCTCCCGCTGAATATGAGGCTAATGTGATAGCGTGAAGTGAATATTTTTGAAATCACGTCGAAAAAGACGGATAAAAGTGATATTTCCATGTGCCATTTTCACTCCCCCACGTTCATAGAAACAAAGGAAGTTTCGTTATTTCACCGTTATGAAGTTGATGTTTCGAAGGCTCTCAGTGTCGGTGTGTGTGTTGTGAGATAATAATCGCCAATTAATCAAAATTTCACCGAAAATGTTACTGCTTTCGAGAACTAAGCATACGACTGCTCTCTGGACCTTTTTACCACATGAATAATCGAAATAAGCCACGGTATAATTGTCATCTGTTAAAAAACAACCAGTTGAATGATTTCATGAGAATTTTGGCTCGAATTATCATGCAACCGTAAGTACTTTCAACATTGTTTTGTTTCTTCCATATACATTCCATATTGAATGCAAATAATTACGACACGATATTTGGCTTGCCAATACAGATACACTTCGCCTACTGCTTCACCTCTATATGTACCTCATTGGGTCTATACCCAGTTCCTGGCCAATCGAGCGAGTGCTCACATGCCGGTCTACGTGGATGATTTCAACGATTTTATCGGTTTCCACGACGATTGGCCTATCAGTACGGGGTGTATCTTCGACAACCACTACACCAGAACGAAATCGATCAAACCAACACTGAACTGTGCGAATCGTTACAGTATCCGGTCCATAAACTACACGAATTTTTTCGGTAGCCTTCGTTGCAGTTTTACCTCGCAGGTAGTAAAAACGTAAAATATGGCGAATTTCTTGCTTGGTGGACTCCATCTTTGACGCGCTTTAACTTGAGACTGAAAAGGACAATCACAACACTGTCAAAACGACACTTGTAGCAGATTGTCGTCTTTAAATAGCCGTATAGTACGACCCGATGTGATAAGTACAACACAAGATATGTTTAAGTGTTGCCATATATTGACAATATACGACATTTCTTTTTCCCCAACCCAATATATAATAAAAAAGAAGGAATTTCCCACGTACGGGTGAACCGCTCTTTAGATCTGCGTCGTTTATATATCGTTGAGTTTGTCTTCACCCAAATAAGAACAATAGAATACTTTGGAAAACATTTGAGATGATTAGAAAAATTCGAAAAAAATGACTGCATATCTCTTCTTTCTATATATATTAAAATCTCGTGTCACAATGTTCGTGGCCGAACCCCTCCGAAACAGCTCGACCGATTTTAATGAATCTATACTCAAAACACTTGGTAGGCATGAGAATAGGTCGTAAATTGTATATGATACTGCTTGGATACCAATTACTGTATATTTAATATCGATTAGAGATTCCCTATGCAGAAAAAAAACATTTTTTCTGAATAATTTTTTTTTTCATTTTTTTGAAAGTTTGACTTCAAAATATACATCTAAACCCAGATTTTCACTCTTTTACCACCATCCTCAATCGTGATTTTAATACTTTTGTATGAACAATATTCATATAATTTCAATAATTTTGTTCGTTTTTTAAACTGATCGCATTTATTCACGTTGTTCAATGACAAATGGCGTTTCGTTCGCTACTTCCATACTTCCATACGAACATGCGTAAGTAACCTCAATTCGCCTAAAGCCAAGCATTGCCGGTGAGCTGGGAATGTTATTGAATGAACACAAGCAATTATTGAATTCTTTAAATCACATATGCTCGGATTGCAAAACGACAATCACGTTATTGTTCACAATCCTGATCCTGACACTTTGATACTACGATGTAGTGAGCAGTGCTAATAGTTCATGGTCGACATGTACGCAAAGGAAGAGAGTAAACGACTGCGACTCCTACGAAACAATAAACAGAAGCGGCGTGATGAAGAATACATTTACTTGCGAGACGCTATCATGAGCAATGCCGACACTGCCTTTGCTATTGCCAGATCAAAACGGAATACACATGACATTACAACACGATGTTCAAACAGAAAATGACGTCTTTAATGAGCTTTATTACAACATTACGCGTATTCGGTAGAATGGCAAACGCGAGAATTATCCCATACACACATTTTTAGTTTGGTTAGTGGGAAAAATACGCTCGAGGAAATCGATAATGTAATTTTTTCGACTCCGGATCCTCCTACTGATCTACTGAAATATACACGATATTTCGGATAATTTTGGATAGTTTGAGCTAGTGTAAACACTGGCAAAATTACATCTCCAACGCTCCCCGAACACCACTTCCCAAAGAAATAATCCGGAAATTATGCTATTACTTTCACCGAACGGCAACAGGAAATCCGAACCGGAGCGGTTGTGTGGTGCGGTGGAAGCGATAGCAACCTCTACGGAACATATTTTCACCTTCAGTTTTTCACCGAAGAACACAGCTCTCACTAACTCAAATACTTTCTTAACACTTAACTGAAGTGCATCGCATTCTAATAGAATAATTAAATATAAATATAAATCAATGCGCTTTTTGTTACTTTGGATATTACTGTAGAAAGTATTGCAAATGCACAGAATTTTGGAATAACGCTTTAGTAGAAAGTTTTGGTAGCCCTATGAAGGGCCGATGGTTTGCGAGGTATCATGGATGATGGTTAATTGAGAATTCATTCTTGCCATCGCGAAAATACACAAGCTGACCATGTGTCGACCAATTCGGTTCCTTATGTCATTTTCTATGTTTTGTTCCACCAGCATCATTTGTTCAGCATTTCTTAACTACTTTCTAAATCTGCCTTTGTTAACGCATAAAAAAACAACAATGTATGCGTATGATGCAAAACATACAGAAGCAAGTTCCCCCAGACGGCATGAAAATCGACGCGGTGCCTCCGCCGAACAGAATTGCACCGCTGTTTGCAGTGCACTTTCCTTTGTATCAAGCAAAACCGCTACGTGTGATATCAGCATTATGAAAAAAATGTTGTCGGCTCGCTAACTACCTAGCTGTGATTTAAAATCGCGAATGGCTACCCAATAAGATGGAAAATGATGGAGATTATATCGCTATTAAGCAGATTAATTTAATTCGGCAGATGACAACAAATCTTTTGGATTTGGAAGAATGTTCGAGTTTGTTTTGGACAGAAGAAAATATGAGTTTTCCACAGGAATTAAGATCATTTTGACTCAAGAGTAACTTTTCAAAAAAGCGTATCGATTTTAGTAGCAGAAATTTTGATCAATTCTATCTAAAAATATGAGTCGTACCGAAATGGAATCGATGTTTAAACGTCGAAAAATAGTACTTTACGAGAAACTAATTATTTGCAATGTCTCAAATAAAAATAATAAAAAATATTGTTTTTTCCATGAAACATTTAGGTCATTTAGGTAGTTTAAAAAAGATGGTAATTTTTCTTTTGGCGAACTTTGTAGAACAATGATTTTTTATTAGTTTTTGCATACTCAAACCGATATAGTGGTTCTCAGATTTTCGTGAAAAGTGATAATTTTGTTCTCTATCGCAAAAGATTAGACCCATATTTTTAATTTTTTTTTAAGAAATCCCCATTTCCATTTTAGGGTGGTCCGAAAAATAATAATTTTTCTCCCAGAAATGATTTTGATTTTTTTTGGACCACTGAACTGATTTAGATAATCCCCATATCAAAAAAGCCAATAAGTTTTCTACTTTGAAAAAATATTGAACTCGCAAAAACATTGATTAATTTTCGATTAAATTTCGTTTTTTATTGTTTTTGTGGATTTGGACTAGAGGACGCCATATTTTTTTGTTTTTTTCTTGACAGCTGAGGATTTTTGGATATATTATGTGAAAAAACCTCAATTTTCCAGAGAAAAATAAAAAAAAGTAGAGCGCCCTCTATATTTAACCGAGAAAAATATGAAAAACTAACTCAATCAATAATTATAAAAACGGAAATCCAAATGTTTCGCAAGAATAATATTTTTTCAAAGAAAAATAACTCATAAGCATCAATTTGATATGTTGATCATCTGAATCGGTTCAGTAGTTCAAAAGTCATGAATTTTTGTAGTGGAGAAAGGAGCAAAAATTGTTTTTATTCGACCATCGGTTAACTTTCAAAAATCATATCTTAAAAACGAAAAAAATATATTGGATATCGCGATATGTTATGTAAAAAATCCTCAGCTTACAAGAAAAAATATTAAAAAAATATAGCGCCTTCCAGTCCAAAACCTTGAAAACAATAAAAAACGACCACAATTGATAATTACGAAAATAAAATCCATTTTTTAAAGCTAAATATTTTTTAATAAAAGGCTCATTGGCTTCAATTTGATATGTCGATCATCTAAATCGATTCAGTGGTTCAAAAGTTATGAATTTTTATAATACAGGTCGGACTCGATTATATATACAGGGTAACTTCGATATAACGTATATTTCACTTTCAAAATCGTACGTTGTATCGAATGTACGTTATATCGAAGCATAATAAAGAACTCAGAAAAGTAGCCTATATTACTTTATTATGTTGCTGTTTGGGTAAGGTTAATGATAAAATTCAACTAAAAGACGAAGCCAGGCTTTCTCATGATTTTTCCCTTCGTACTGTTGATCAAAGCTTTTCTTTATCAATTCGTTTATTTTTACAGGCTCAATTACATATGTTTAAAGGAGCCGAATTCTTAAATATATTTTCAAAAACTATATATAAACAAATTTCTTAAATCTAAGGTTAGTAATGTGAGAAACCGATTACTCGCGGTGGGCTCGAAATTAGAAGGGTGACATATTTTCTCAGGAAAAGGATGGGACATGATCAAAGCTTGATTCATTTAGAATCCGGAATCACTAAACCAGTTACCAGATACATAACATGTTTTAGAATCAACATACAAATAATTAATTTTTCTTTCAGAAAAAAAATATTAAAAAAATTATTCCTCCACACCTTGAATATATGTACGTTATATATCGAGGTAAAATGTACTTTATATCGAGTGACGTTATATCGAGGGTACGTTATAACGAGGGTACATTTTATCGAAGTTTCCCTGTAGTCGACCATTTTTTTCCAACAATTACTTTCAAATCCTACTCATAATCGAATCTCAAGAAAACATTTTTTTCATTAATGTATGAATGTCAAACATTAATAGAAAAATAACTTTTTTTGTGATTCGATTATGTATTGGATTCGAAAATTAACGTTGAAAGTGAAATTACGATTATATATAATCGAGTCCGACCTGTAGTCATTTTTGGGAAAAAGTGGAAATTTTTTTTTCGGATCACCCTAAAATGAAAATAGGCACCCATAGGGTTTGGCATGGAATGGCTGTATTAACAATTAATTTTGACGACAAGTTATAAATTTTGATGCAATTTTAAAACAAAAATACCCATGGTCAACAACCTTTTAGATGCAGCCATTCTCGAGATATCAATCAGAACACTAAACTACGAAACATCCGAATGAATCGTACAGAAGCTATTTGAACAAATTGTTGGTAATTTTATTTGTAAATTTTTCTGATGGCGCAACATAAGGACGTTCAGAAATCTTTAATTTATTTGATAGAAACAAGATAAAATTAATAAGAGCACATTAAAAATTACTAACTTTGAAGTGTGTCACTTCTAAAATGTTATTTAAATCCATTAATTCAGATGTTTCATAACTATATCCTGTACTAAATTTTCTCATCTTTCTAATGCCAGCAACAGAATCGTCTTCTGTAGCGTACTTTTCAATGTAGCGTTAGTTTGAAGCACTAGAGTCCGAAACAAACAAAAAGTTCAATAACTCTGACATTGTTGGAATTCAAACACATGCGTAGAAGGATATTTTTACATCATATATGATCCTCTATCGCCTCCCGAATGAATTCGGATATTTTATATGAGAAATGTATTTCTTTTATATTCAAAAAACAAAAAAAAATGCATAAAAACCATTAAAATTTTTTTTTTGACTCGATTATAAACATGATTCGATTATATAAAGTGGAAATAAATCTGAAACTGTATATAATCGAGTCCGCCCTGAATTTGAAAAGGTTTTTTGGAAATTATGAGAAATTTCATAAAAAATTATAGATGCGATAGTGTAAGACGACGAACATATGAAAAGAGCCTATTTACTTTTAAAAAATAACAATAAATAAAAATATTTTTTTTAATATATCAAGTATGGCTACATTTAGAAGAATGTTGATCATGAGTATTTTTGTTTTAAATTCGAAATTGATTGTTATTGTGCAAAAATTCTGAAAAAATCGTTGTTCACTATGCTGAATATTTCCTCTCTCATCGTTAACCTGTGGAACAAACGCTGCATTTGCTTTTCGAGCGATCGATTTACATATCAAACGAATCTTTGAGAATCTCCGATTCGATGGGTATGAAAATCATCAAAATTATTTCATAAAAACGTGTTTTTTAAACGAGATAATGTTAACGGACTATAGCTTTTCCTTTTCCATTAGAAAAAGACTTGAAAAAAATTAGTCATTCTGAGCTGATTATTTGTCTTTTTTTAAGGTTCAGTAGAAGCGTAAATCTGTTGGCGTACAAATATTAAATGCTAGTTCTATAAATTCTATAACAAGCAGAATTGATTTTGGACAAATTGTACCTTTTTCTCTTATTTCAACAGATGAAATAGCCTGCTACCGATAAATGAGTAATTTCCTTGTTTGTTTTGCGTCAGTCTATTTCCGCCACATAACCGTTAGCACCATTTTGCTCGCTTCGGGTAATCCCGAACTAGATTTCGAGAGAGTTTCAACGTATTCCGAACTTACCTGGAAAAAAAAGAAAAAAACAAAATATTAGTTTTATTATTTCATTATTATGCATTGTACGTTTAACGAGTGTGATATTCCGATCGACTTGTATATTCCGAACCCAAAGCCCAAATTTCCCCCCACTGACCAAGACCAGCACCAATTGTCGTGGGTCGTGAGCCACCTCCGCCAACCCACCCAACCACCGATTTATCGGAGGCGCCAAATCATCAACAGCAGTAGCAGTCAGTAGAGTCCCCAACCGAGACACAGATTGCAGCAAGGCTTAAGGCGACAGAAAAGAAGTGAAGTGAAGCGGTAGTTCCCATGAAGTCGCGGCGCAGCATTGGTCGCCAACACTTCCACTGCAGCAGAACCAACCAGCAACCGACGAGCATTGGAATGTGCAGTGCAAACATTGGCGGTTCGTAATTCTCGCTCACGTCTTGTGGCCCCAATACACCGTGGTATTTGTGTGAGTTTTCACAGGATGAAAAACACTATAGTCTATGTTTTTGAATCGATCATTGCCCTTCCGCTGCCTATAGTATGACTTTCATTACCTGTTTTTGTACACCGGATGCGTGTATAGGTTGTACTCGATTCTGCGTATGTATAGAGTCTCAGAGACAGCGGACCAGCAATAACAACAACAACAATAAAGCCAAACCAAACCGGCCTCAACTATACACGCCACATATTTCTGTAGTTTACTATAGCATAAACCCTCCGCCGAGTATTCTTCCCCACCTTCGGAAATGATGGTCGAGTTTTTTTTCTTCTTTTTCTTCAGGCTGATGTTATTGCCGCTGCGGTTTTCCTTGCGCTACACGAACGGAGGAACAGAGTGTGTAAAGCTAAACAACATGATTACGACCGAGTAGGTGATAGTATTTAATAGCGCCTCCCGAAAGATAGCGAATGAAAGAAAAAAAAAACTCACAATCATAAACAACACGCGAAGCATTAGAATGAAGCGCAAGCGACCCGCGTTCATTCAACTAATTTTAGTACACGTTTAGTACAAAATTTTCCACTAGCTCTGGGTTTGGACAAAAAACCGCTTCCGTCAGTACAAAACATTGAACCTGTAAACGAGTTTCAGCACCTCGAACCTATCGCACGTTGGCGCGCACTAACCTACATTTGCATGAGAATTGTTGTAGAAAATTGAAACCCTGCAACACGGGGCTACGATTTCATCACACTCAGCATTCTTCCGGGAACAAGGTCGATTGGGGCGCGAAATGCTGACGACGCCCAGCCCACAGAGAGTGTGCAAAAAGTATAACCATTTTTCGGGGGCTGAGCTGAATTGCCGATTATCGCTCGTTTCTGTTTTGATCCACCGTTTGAACTCGTCGATTGAAGGTTGTGATAGCAATCAATATGCTTGTTTTTTTGTCTCTTGACCGGCACCATGGGCTAGACAACAGAAGGTTTGTGGTTCAGCAGCATACTTCTGCATGCTAGGCCGATGTAGTCGATGGCGGATGCGAGTTGATGTTTGGGGAAAGATGCGACAGCAAAAGTCATTGTCCTGGCCGCTACCGACCAGACAGCCACTCGGTAGACCATTTTCCTTTCTCGCTTCCTATGTTCATCCCACACACACAGAAACTTCCGCCGCCGCCGCCGTCACCATCCACAAAAATGGGCCGAAACCAATCTTTCTAATCTGCGCTTCTTGCCTCTGGGAACTTTAATACTCACAGAAGTTTGTTAGAAAAGAGGCTATTTCAGAAGAAGATCATCCGTCATAATTGTGTGGAGTGTTGTTATTATCAAGAGGGAAAACACCGAAGCTGGACTCAGAATGTTATAGAAAAAATATTTCGATGAAATAAAAATTATTTTTTAAGTGAGAACATGAAGAACTACTCAAAAAAATTGTATACGCTGAATTAGAAGAATTATTGTGCACTATGAGTTGTTGAAACCGGTGACAACTAATGTGTTTTATGTTTTTTTGAAGAAAAATGACCAGAATGAATGAACTAGTTTTTTTTAACCTGACAAAGTCAGGCTCTGCCAGATGTCGCCAGATTTTAAGAGGAAACGATTTTATTTCAGAATCTGTCTCAGAATATTTTTCGGGACAAGGATTTCTTCTACACATCGCGATGCAATTTTGTTCACGATGCAATTTCTTGGCAACTTCAATGGTAGAATCCAAATGAAATGATACACAGCGCTGGATTTCATGCCATCTGGTAAAAGTGTTAGCACGAATTATACGAGATTTTTGAACCAATTGATTTTGATAATCCCTAACAGTTTATTGAGATGTACAAAATTATGAGTTCATCAATATATAATTTGTTGAAATACCGTTGAAATCATTCACCGTATCGGAGCAAGTGAACAAGAGAATAAAAAAGAGCTCAACAGATGATGAAATCAGAAATCAGAGGTAAAGCCAACGAACATTGTCCAACAATAATAAATATTAAATAAAACAGTCCTTCGTAGAACCACAGCATATTTCTGTACAAAGGAAATTAATTTTATTACCTTTCTATTCTTCAGTGATATTCAAAATCAACATTGAAAAAATGGCTAAACATAATCCTACGTCAACTGAACGGTCAGGGCTCGGAAACAAGCCTTCAGCTTTTTCTGTAAAGAAGTAGATCTTTCGACATGCATGGACAACGATTAACCCCTTCCCGTATTATTTAATACGTCACACATCAAGAGATCTCACTACTCTGCTGAGCGTTCTAGCGCCCTATGTTATGTAAATATACCACGAGTGAGACTCGATGTTCTACGGGAAAGAGTTAAGATTCAGAAAAATAGAGAATTAAAAAGAGAAAGTAACTAAAAAAGAAAAAAAATAAGAAAAAAAAGTGAAAAATTGATTATATTTTTATTTGAATGAATAACGAAAGATCATGAGGGAGTAAATGTGATGAGTAAAACATTTACTCCCTCATGATCTTTCGTTATTCATTCATGATTGATTAGTAACCCATCAGTTAAAGTCTGTGATGTCTATCATGAGTATCAACATTTTTCTCTAAATCAACAGTATACAACATCTAATTCGTGTCTCATAACCAAATACAGGCAACCAATAGCTTCAAAAATTAGTTTTCGCTACAAAATTTGGAAAAAAATGCGGTTGACAGAGACTGCATAAAAAGTTTCCTTAAGTATATCACAAAAATCCTAATGATTGCATTCGTGGTCAACCTTTTGTACGTTGAGACATGTTGCCTCTTCTTTTTTTTTGCCGCAAAAAAAAGTTTCGCAGATAAAAAAAGCGCACAAAAACAGGTTTTACTGTAAATCAAAATTCAACGAACTTTGAGCGCGATTTTTGGTGAAACAACCTTTGACCACACGAATGTCGTGAAAACGAAGTGATAATTCAAAGGTGGCTCTGTGAACATTTCGATAACTTTTCTCTACTTTCACTTTCTCCTTCTCTACTTTTTTTCTACGGTTTTTTTTTGTTAATTAATTTTAATTTTTTTTTCATTTCTGCATTTTTTCCTTTTTTATTTTTTTCTATTTATTCATTTTTTTTCTTAATTTTATCATTTGTTCCTTTTCCATTTTTCCCGATTGTTTATATGTTTTCTATTTTCTATTTTTTTTCCATTTATCAATTTTTTGTTCGGTTTTTCCCTTTTTGTTATATTCCTCCATTTTTTAAAATTCCCCACTTTCCTGATTTTTTTTTTCATTTTTTCATTTCTAAATACTTTTCATTTTCTACATTTTTATTTATTTCCTCCATGTTTCTTCAAAAAATTGTTTTATTTTTTTTCATTCTTTGGTTTTTTTTTCATTTTTAACGTTAACATTATCATTGTCGTTGAGTTTCAGGCTATGTATCGCAGGAGTAAAATTTTACTGATCGTCAACTAGACATAAATGAATAACGACTATGCTTCAAAAAATGATCTTAGGTAGCTCATTAACATGTTAGGTCCCGTGTCGGTCTCTAGAGATTGACGTTGAGCTTTTCGTCGGAAAAACGTTGATCACTGGGACATTGTTTGTCTTCGAATGTTTTACGATATGTGATTGCCTTTTAATCCCCTTCGGGCCCGAGGAAGACAGCTCAATGTGCCGGTGAGAGATGTGTTGGCTCGGTTAGACCTTGATTACATGTTCCATATATATGTTTTCCTTAAAGCTATCGATCTTCGTGTGTGATTGTCCCAGTATCCTTATACCCTCCTTTCCTTACTTTGCGAGTAATTCGTCCCCTTGCTATAAATAGTAGAATAAGTTGAAACGTAAATACTCTGTAGATATACGAATAGATTTAAGAATTGAGTGTTCATCAACATTGTTACAATTTCCTTATATCCCATCCTTCTCCTAAAAATATGTCATCCTTCTAAACTCGAGTACACTGCGAGTAATCGGTTTTCCACCTTACTAACCATAGATGTAAGAAAATTGTTTATATATATAGTTTTAAAATTATACTTAAGAATTCGGCTTTAAACTTAAGTAACTGAACCTGTAAAAATAAACGAATTAATAAAAAAAAAACCATCTAATCGAATTTGTGACTTTTTTCACGTTGTACAATAAATATCTTTGTAAAGCGGGGACCGAATCTGATACAGTAAACATTCACTAACTGGGCGAAAAGGGAAGACCAGTTATCGACATTCGCGTTTTAACTGGTCCGGCATGTTAAACGTCAAATAAAATCGAGGGGAACTTCAATGAATTGTTTGTTTCGCGTTGATCATGAAATTAGATAAACAAAAGGATTCCAATTGAAGTTTCGCATTGAGTGCAACAACAGGTATGAATTATAATTCGAGGAAATTATTTTTCTGTAATTTAATCAATGTTTTTGTCATGCGAAAATAATGTCAATTTTCATAACATTTCAAATTACATTCGAATGCCCCTCACAGCGAATCTTCCATTTGAATATGGCGTCGATTGTTTACGAAACTCTGCGTTTTAACTGGTCCAAGGACCAGTTAACGTTCGCCCAGTTGAAAAGTAGACCAGTTAAACCAGGACCAGTTAGCGAACGATTACTGTAGTGTGTAAATGCTCTTGATGCGGACTGAACGGAACGTATAGCAAGAAAAATTCGGGATAAATAACACGTTGATTATTAACCCTCCAGCGGCGCGCTCTAAATCTCTGATATAGCTCGCAACGCTCGCAAAAACACAGAACATAGCACCGATTCGAACTATGGTTGAGGAGTTCTTTCGGTTACCTTCTCAGGTAGCCCATCGATAACCTCCGACATCGCAATTTAAGAATAAAATAGAGTACTTGGCGTGAAAAGTCATAGAATATATCGCCGATTCGATCCATTGTAGAGAAGTTTTTTCGATTACCTTCTAAGGTAGCCTAATAATAATCTCCGGTGTAGCAATTTCAGAATACAAGAGAGTACTATGCGCGAAAAATCATATAATAAGTCGTCGATACGCGATTCGAGTCATTGTAGAGGAGTTCCTTCGGTTACCTTCTCAGGTACCTTTTAAGAACCTACAGGGATTACAATAGAGCACTAGCCGCGAACGATCTCATAATATATCGTCGATTCGAGCCACCATAGAGGAATTCTGTTGGTAACCTTTTTGGGTAACCTAATATTGATAATCGCCGGCGTCAGGGTCCGTGTTAACATAATCACATCACTTACTGCAATGAAACTGATCTATAAATCTGTATGGATAATAAACTGTATGTTTTTGAAGACAATTTTTGAGGCCAGAATTCAGACCCTGACAACTTTGATAAATAGCTCATCTTAATCTGAACCATGGAAATTTTGGTATAGTATGAATCAATGAAATATTCTGTTAATGAATGAATTAGTCTGACCCATTTCCATAACTAGTGTGCGAGTGTCTGTACTTTACGGTGGGTTATTGACACCTCGCCGCACAAGTAAGAATTGAGGAGTTATTCAGTTTTTTTACAGTTCTTCCCAAGGGAAATCCGAGTACGTGACCAGTGTGTGGAATTAGATTTATGGGTGAGTGAGAGAGAAAAAAGTAAGAAACAAAAAATCAAAGACAACGAGAAAAAGTAGCGACGAATTTTATCCGTCGTCTGTGGCCTATGGTTAAGGTGTAATGGTCAATCACAACCGCTTCGTACCATTGGATTGACGTAATTTCTGCGTAGAAAGTACCGGTTCTCAAACATATTGATAGTGGGAATTATATTAGATCTTACACTCTCTAGAGAAACCTAAAATTCAAAGTTATTCATAATGAAAAGTTATAATTGTCTCCCATTCCATCTGCTCCATTCTCTCACATTATTTCATTTGCGGTGATCTCCAGAAGCATTCCAATTAATTCGACGATGACTTCATCTATCAATTTCACCAAAAAAGCGCTATTCAAGTGTCAGATTGGGATGGTACCCCACTGGCAACCATCGCATTGGTCATCAACCCAAGGTATCATTTAGACGTTGAAAATTCCTGGAATTCTTCCTCTCTGCAGAATTTCACTTTTGTATATTTGAATATCGATTTCATAATTTGAATAATTACCCTATTTGGCAGTCCCAAGTTTTGGGTCATCATATAGAGTTCATAAATAGAATAGAGTCAACCTCAATCAGAATTTTTGCACGAATCATCGGGTCGTTCATTGTAAAAGCTATGATTCTCCACCCCACACAGAAGCGGCTGCGGAAGACAGCAGCGGCCGGAGAAACCGAACGTTAACTCTCCGCACACCACGATGTGCCTTTGTACGGCTTCAACGGATCAAACGGCTCAACCGTTCGGTTCTGTGTGCGCCTTGTTTTTTAATCAATGGATTTAAAAATTTCATTCATTAATGCTTTCCCGTTGTCTGCCTGGTACTTCTACCACGCGCCGTCGTCCTCCTTCGCGGTAGCAGTTGCTGGCGTCGTGGCTTCAGGCATCTGGCGCAGTATAGCGTCTCTCTCTGCCACAAGTCCATCTCGCTCTTTCCTGCACACACGCACACATCTCTCTCACTCCATATCACCAGCAGCCAATGTTGGAGAAGCAAGTGTAGCGAGCGAGCGAAGTAATGCGCGGTTCGTGACTTGAAGATGCGAGAAGATCAACAAGACAACAACAAGTCAAGCACAGTTCCATCATCTCTTACGCGCTATAAACTTGAGCGCAGAGAGCATAAGTAAGCACAGTGCAGGGCAGGGCGCAAGAAGTGAATGGAACAAAAAAAAAATGCTTTATCGCTTCATAGTTCGAATTTTCTGTGTTGGATGGATGTCTGCCTGGTCTGATGGTGTTGTGCCCAACAACTGCTGTTTGAGTAAAACTAAAATAATAAGCAGGAGCAAATAAAACTACATTAACTCTGGGTCTCACCACTACGCGTGGATCCAGTAGTGTCGGGGACTTGGGTAAGGGCGATGGCGTACGGGGAAAAAATACATTGAAGTCGAAACTCCAGGGTGGTTCATGGTGGATGCCATTGCGATTGAGGCTCATGGCGGATCTAGGACTTTCAACTTGGTGTTCGTGGTCTGACTGAAGAGTATCTTGAGGAACATCAGAAGTTATCCACAACCATTCACAATCCACATGAACCTCGGACCGAGTCGTGATGTCTGCTATACCTTTAGCCACCAACTAACTTTAATTCGAGTGAGATGTTCAGACAACATGGGAGCATTAACTTGTAGCAATAAGTACTATGGTATTCGCTTTAAAAAAACACAAAACCTTATCCGCATTTGGCTAGTATACCAAAAAAAACATCGTTACGTAACATCCTGTGTTAGCGCAGTACTCTCTGTCCCTCTGTCGCACCCGAAATCATTCATAAAATCATTCATTCATATTTTTTTCCATTCCCGCCTTCCCGCGTTCCACCGCATCGTCACCATCAGTTCAGTGTGTACTTAAAACCGAGGGCATATTGTTGTTGCTGCCACTAGTACTGCACCTCCTCTATCTATACTGAGGTCGCCAGACAGAGAGAGTGTTGGTATATTCATTTTTTTAGTATTTAAAGGGTTAGCCCCAATTGCTCCCGCTTCCTCCTCCCCTTCACCTCGTCCAAGTGCGTTCACTTTTTATTTTCATGCTGCATACCAAACCATCATCATCATGCGCTGCTATGCATGCATGTTGTGTTAGCCCCTCAAAACGACTGGCTAATGCTGCTGCCGATACCGTTTTCTGCTACTCACGCACGCTACTCTGGTCTGGTCTGCGCCCTGCTTGGCTCTGGCTCTACTCTACTCTACTTGTGTGTTTAGGATTAGTAGTAGTGCGCGCGGCCCTCCTCTTGTTGATGCTGCTGTGTAGTATTTTTTGCTTTTTTGCTTTGAAAATTCATTCATGCTCTGCCCGTGTGGCTGCTGCTGATTATAATGCATGTGTCCATCCAACATACGGCGAGAGATATATACATTTTTTTTCCACAACAAGTGCCGATTAGCGCGTAGTAGAAATGGGTTCAATGTAGTTATGTTGTTTTGGACCACATGCAGCAATGGTTAGAGTTTTCAAGCGTAGCAGCTCCAGACTTTGAAGAAATGCTGAGTAGAGGTATCCGGGGATTCGACAGGGAAGAACGGTATCCGGCATTACTACGTCAGGATTGAAGATTCAAGGCTTGATTGGATTCAGTAATCTGACGATGACATCTATTATGTTTTCGGTATTTTGAAGTGTCCAAAGATTTTCATGAGTCAATGATGTTTTAACAAATTGATTACAACACACGGCAAAACGCACTGCATGGCTGAAAAAACAATGTTATGATCCTACAATCTTGTAGTCAAACTTTACGTATGATCGAGATTTGTGCGATTTCCTACCCAAATACAAATTCTGCTCAATTTTCCATCATTATGATATGGGGTAAATGATGTTGGTTTGTCCGATTCAGGGTGTTTTCACACAACTAGTAAATGCAAATCGACTTTTCTTCATGGAAATCACAAATAACCAAGACGAGTTTGGGTTTGTTGAAAAGTCTCTCTAGTCTTTGGTTACTAATAATACCAAAAAGCGTTCAAACTATCTAAATTTTTTATGCTTATCAACGATTTTCTTCAAAGCGAATTTATGATCACGATTTGCCCGAAAAATGATCATAATTTGTCCGAAAAATGATCATGATTTGTCCGAAAAATGATCATGGTTTGTCCGGTTTTAGAAATCACCATTTTTAAATGGAGAAATTCGAATTTTCAAGTAGATGTTGTATTTCTCATTGCTTGAGTTTACTGTCATCATATTGAACCATTCATAATTTAGGCTTAGGATTTAGGATCTAGGATTTAGATATGTAAATCTGATCCAATTGGTGTGCAAGCATGATGTTTACAATATTTGTAAGTGTTTTAATCCAGAAATGGTCTGAATACGTACCAAAAAATCATCTGGTGGTTGATTAAAGGTTAGCTCAAATGAGGGGCGCATTGACACAAATAGAATGTGGACTTTACAAACCTTTCAAACATATGAATCCGTAAAAATATCCTATGGAACTACTGTAAATTATGAAAAAAAAAATTATGGTGATATATTTGGAATACGTGATTTGACACATGTGCGCTGAACGAGAGCACTAAAAAAAGTGAAGAAACCAAAATCATTTTTTCGACTGCACACACCAACATCACTTACCCTACCTTTTTTGTCGGAGAGCCAAGTCTGACAGAGATGTTCTAGATTTCCTTCGCGTCTGCGTCTGTGGTAATCGTTCAAATAAATTGTATCAAAGATCCATTATCGGGTCGTCGAATATCATATAAAAGTACTAGCTGACCCGGCAAACGTAGTTCTGCCATGAAAATTATTTCTAGTGAATATGTTGATTGTAAAATAAAAAATAACTAATGTATTGTAAGTGTGTTTAAATGTTTTAAAGATCTACACATTGAAACGTTCGTTACTCTTTCTTTCATACTTGTGTTTGACATACCGAGGTATAGAGCGCCAAGTCGATGACAAAAATTAAAAAAAAAACACAAAACATTCCTTGTATTCCATTCCCGATGTGTTTCATTCACGAATCTGACATGTTTGTTCTCTTGAACGTTAATGTTACGAAACTTCCCAACCAAATGACTCAATCGTTTCCTTGACCGGTTTTATAGTGTGTGATTGAGCATTATCATGCAACAAAATAATTTGTCAACAGGGTTAAAGAATAGAAGCTTGCGTTGTAAATTTCCTTCTCTCCAAACACTGAACATTCTCAGAGATTCAAAAGGGAAGTTAGACTGTTTTACAACAAGATGTCTTCCTCCCGTTGCTTTAATTACCAGTCGCAATCGTTGTTGAAAAGCGTTAAATCGCACGACATCCTGAGACATTTCATCCCAAATCTTTTCCAAACGTTGCTTGAAGGTGAAGACGACGCAGAGAAGTCGAGATGGTTCAAATCAAGTGAAGAGACAGGCCACTCTTCCGAAGAAATAAAATCCGGAAAATTGTCCTCACACCAAGCCTTTGTAGCTTTCGCCGGGTTAGACGGTGCAGAATCTTGTTGGAAGCAGTATTGTGCATTATTGTTGTTTTTTTGACGATGGGAAGCAAATGCTTCTGCAAAACATTATCGATGTAATTTTTAGTGTTGATTTCAACATCAGATTCAATGAACAGTAATGGAGACTTCAATTTTTTGGAGAAACATCCCCATTTCATCACCCTGGAAACATTCTGGAGCCTTTGAACAGCAAGTTTGTCCCGAGAAATATCAGAGAGATGTGCTGCATGTATCCGATCATTTTGTTGATTGTGACAGGAACATTATTTCGTACGAAAACATAATTTCACAATAGCCGTGCCGCTAGAGCAGCTACATCTTCGACACTATGGAATCAATCGATGCTGGATTCTGGGCGTGCTTTAACCAGTCACCATAATTTGGGTAATGTACCGAAAGACGTATCATTTTTAAGGCACCAGAACGTCACTCACTTAAACGAATTAGGTGGGGAACTTCTGATTGAATTGCGACTCAAACTTTACAAATTCGTTAGTTAGTTAGTTTGAATATTTGTACTGCATTCTACTTGTCAAGCTCTTTCATTCGATACTCATATTGGGGAAGTTGTGAAAAAAAAAATAATTATCTATTTTGTGACAGCGGCCACCGTGGTTTACAAATGCGATAAGAACGCAAAATGGTAT
This sequence comes from Toxorhynchites rutilus septentrionalis, assembly GCF_029784135.1. Taxonomy (NCBI): domain Eukaryota; kingdom Metazoa; phylum Arthropoda; class Insecta; order Diptera; family Culicidae; genus Toxorhynchites; species Toxorhynchites rutilus. Next base: position 250,966,155 of record NC_073745.1, read on the forward strand.
GGTCATCAGAATTAGAGTATGTTCCAGAAAACCTGCCTAGGTGTGCATGTAGAAGTGTATTAATGTATAAATTAATGTATAAACGTTTTTTACTTCATTTGGTTCAGTCAATCGCTTGTCGCAGAGTAAATTGCTTTTCTCTATATATGAGCTGCTGTAGAGTAGTACCGGAATTCAAAATTTTTCAAATAATTGTTTTTCGCAATTTAGAAATACCATAAAAATATGTTGTTTTTAGGTCGCGTTTTAAAATTATTCTGAAAAAAGAATCTCAAGATTCGCAGATTCAAGCCAGTGCAAAAAAAAACGAAAAAATGTTTATGTAAGACTACGTTTTTTATTTCTGTACTGGAAATAATATTACCGAATTGAAAATGTGATGTGTAACAAAAATTGTGGAGATTTCAAACGCATATTACGCATTGTTATTATTGAATATGTTATAGGCAGATAAAGGGAATCGATCTACGATTGTTATTTCTGTAGAGACGTTTTTGATAGTTGTTTCAATGTGTACTTTTCTTATCATCGACGAACAAAAATCGAAGAATGCCGAGTTTTTGGTGTTTAACAGAATGCTATATTGCAATCGATTCGAGCAATTTTAACTCGATAGGATTTCAGAATACGTGTGAATAGTTAATACATTACACTACCGATTTTCTCAGGGCGTATTTTGTCGACTATCTAAATTTAAAATGTGCATATGAGGTAATCTTCGCTTTTGATATTCAACCGAATACATCCAGCAAGTGTGGGGCCGAATACGAGTAATGTTGTAATGAATCTCGTTCTTCATTTCATTCATTTTTTTTGTTTGAACACACGTGCTGTAATATCATGACAATGCATGCGTTTAGGCCTGGCAATAGCAAAGGCTGTGTCACCGTTGCTCATGATAGCGTCTCGCAAGTGAGTGTTTTTTTCCTCACACTGCTTCTTATTGTCTAGAATCACAGTCGTTCGCTCTCTACCTGTCTATCGTTCGCAAGTAATTCTACGTTGAGATGTTTTTTCAGAATGTTAGGAACATTAGGAACGTTAGGACCATTGAAGAAGATGATAGAGAGCATCATTTGAACGGTGTGTGTCAATGTTTTGTCAATGTTTTCAGCAACATACGCATTGAATGTTTACATGTGTTCTCCAGTGGGTGTTATATTAGGATTGAAGACAATAACGTGATTGCCACCTTGCAATCCGAGCATGTATTATATGAAGAATTTCAATAATTCATTATGTTTATTCAAAAAGTCTTCCAGCTCGCCTGCAACACGCGTGGCTTTAGCCGTATTAAGGTTATTGGCGCATGTGTGGATGAGAGTGTGATGAAACGAACTTAGCGCTATCTGTCACTTAACAACATAAACAAATTCGTTCTCTTCGAAAAACGAAAGACGGGTCGATTATTTGTATATCATTTATGCCAACATACTAAAATCTCTTTTGGTGGCCATGATGCGTGATTTTGTTGTAACTCTCTTCTAGCCTTCGAAAAGCGCATTTAAAAACCTTAAAATCAACACTCAACCATAAGAAAGATTGATAACCACTCGCTGGTGAGAACGATACTGGAAAAGAGAGGCTTACAATTGAAGAAATACATTCCTCTCTATAACAATAGAATAGACATCGTGAATGATATCTATTATACTCGCGTCCGATGTACATCGTGCAAAGAGCCCAACTGCTACATACATCAGCAAACGCACTGAGCAACGTTAACGAATCATACAGCCAGACAATATCAGAAAGTCAATTAGAAAATTCTCGAATTAACTCTCATCTTCAACATATGTTGTTGGCTGTTCGCGGTCTAGAGCGACACACTGCTCAGTGTTTCGAATTAAGTTAAATGAACACAAATCAGAGATAATTTGGAATATATACATTTTGACGTAGGACTAGACTAGTCTAGTCTATTTCTATACTGGGTTTAACTTAAAGAAATTGAAAATGTGTCATGTAACGAAAATTGAGGAGATTTCAAACGCATATTACGCAAAATCGTTCATGTTATATATGTTTTACCTTAAACCATAGAGTAGGAAAAATAATCCAGCAGTTCATTGACGTAAAATACAATCAATGGTGATAGTTCAACAAATAAACAATGCAATAGAATGTCAATTTGATTTTATTCGCCGCTCGCGTCCCTCCACATCGACAGAAACAACATTTCGCCGTTCTTATTTTTTTTTTCTTTGCGGACAAGGCAAATCGATCTACGATTGTTATTTTTGAAGAGATGGTTTTATTAGCGATGCTTTTTTCAAGATCATTGTAGGAAAATCGAAAAACTCATTTGTCGTATTTTCCAGACATTGGCCGATGGTGGCCCCTTTTTGAAGAGCGGTTACGGTTTAATGAAGAAATAAAATATGGCTTCATATTTGACTAAAACAACCGGAGTTCCATCAGCGTGAAATCCGTGTATTGCCTGCCTGAGGTTGTAACCTTCAATGAAGCATACTTTGAATAAAGTAGCAGTAATTTAATGTACCAAATGAATGTCTTGAAATGAAAATCTTTTTCATAGTAATTGAGGGGTTTTATTATCAGGTTCGTAAACATAATAATTAAAATGAAAAAAGGGGTCAATCAAAGCTCATCGATACAGATTTACTGGCCCATGCATAATTTAGAGCAGGGATTCTCAAACTATTTTGGACATAGACCCCTTTTTTAGAATGAAGTGATACCATCGACCCCCATAGCAAAATTTCTTAAAAAATCGTTTTCATATTCATACAAAATACTTACCAATTCAAAAACTTGATCATATGAGTAGACTTGACATCATTTTTTCATCAATGAACATAAAATAAAATTCAGTAAATATCAAGTGTAATTAATAATTGTTAATACAAATTACAACAATAATAATTTCTACTAAAATACTAATCATTCTTATAACAAGTTGGTTAACGTAACACAACTTATGCAGTATCTTGTCGACCCCTGAGAAACCAATATCGACCACTTTGAGAATCCCTGATTTAGAGCATCTGATGAATTTTATCGTCAGCATTTTCATAATATAAAAGACGCGCATTTGAAAATGTTGTAAGCAGTCGCTATCATCTGCGAAGACAAAAAGTTCGAATGGATGTATGCAGCATCGTTTGAGGATCCTCTTTAGATGAACCGCATGTTGTTCCCATCGAAAGTAATTCCTAATCCATCGTAATTAAAAACTTTGAAATACACCACAGTGCTGTTCACTGCACACGTTTGCCCCCGGAAAGCTGGACCCATACACACGCCCTTTTTGTGTCAAAACACGAGTCCAGCTCAGCGAGAAAGTAACAAAAACAAATGCAGCAGCAGCCGCAGCAACGACAGAGGAAGAACCCTATTGAAACACATGTGCGTTCTGTACTAAACATTACACATTCGCTTCCGGTTTGCGTTTTTCCCTCTCCGCTCGTCACCCTGCTATTCTTTTTTACTTCTTACTTCACCGGCTGCTTCTCATTCACACATTCTCCGGCTTCTGCTCTTTTGTGTACCGCTTCTCTAACTGTTATTGTTCAGCGAAACTATGGATGATGGATCAAAACACGCGCATTCGGTTCAAAACGCATGGTCATGAGGCTCGGTTTGGTAGCCCCATATGAGCCTTATAAAGCTCAGTTAAACATATTCGTAAACATGGGATTACAAAACAAATGAAAGAATCAAAATATTTGCTCGTTCCGATGTAATCGGCAAAATGCAGTACTTTTCCTCGCCACCAGGAAAACGTCAAAATACACTAATAAAAATATTTCAACATCCGTCCTGGCCCGCAAGAAGGAGTGAGTGTGATACTACCCCGGTGCACGGGTGGAAGAAAGGGAGAGAAATTGTTCCCATCTCCAAACCCGCACAAACATCCGTCATCGCAAGCAGTGAAGTGAAATGCCAAAAACATGCTATTTCGTGTACACACCGTGGTGGGATCCACACTAAAGTATGCGCTGCTCTGAGTGCCATGACAAACGGTCGACCGAAAGCGCGGCGCGAGTGTATTGTTTACTCGCAGCAGTACAGCGAACCGAGCGCTGATTGGATGACTTCTCGTTCGGCACCCGGTTTGCTCTCTCGCTCAGACACAATTGTCTATCCCTCGCTCTCTTGTATTTATATACACGATCATGGTGAACACAGTAGTGGAGAGCCGAGGAACTCACCAGCACACACCGAGCGCCGAGTTCAGCAGGTCGTCAGCGAATGCGAGTGCTGGTGCGAGAGTGTGTGTGAGTATACTAGGATATCGATGTACAACAGGGTGAACGGAAGAAGCGGCAGCAGCAGCCATCAGGCAAGCGTAAATATGTACAAACCGGGAAAACACTAGCGCGCAACAACGAGTAAGAACAACGAAAGAAAAAAACTGCGACTGTGAAGAAGCAGCAGCGAACCAACAACCGACAAAGGAAAAACGAGGAAAAAAACATGTCATTAGGTTTAGGCTCACAAATGAACTTCTACTAGGCTTTTCTGCTTACCTTCCCTTGAATGGTGAACCTATTTCATACCAATAGAATGCGGGGCTATCACAGTGAAGGCACGTAATTCAGACGAAAATAAAAACAGTAGGGAGCTTATGGAAGGAGCATCGTTGTGAGGTAACAAAATATGTGAAAATGAATCCCCTGTAGTCTTGGATGGGTCCTCCAGAAGCAATAGTGAACTCATCTAGTGGACCACCCAACTTATATAATTCATCAACACGAGAGTCAGAAGCAAGGATGCCAGATGTGAGGACATTTCTTCACATCTTCAGATTTTGACGTAGAAATACGTTCAACAGTAAGGTATACGGTACAAAATGAAAAACTAGAAAATCATTAACATGTAACACCGTTTAAATTATATATTTATATATTTTTGAAACATTGAAACCATTAAATAATTGAAAAATGTCAGGCATTATTTAAACTAAAATGTAACGTTCTGATTGGTCAATGGACCAGAGCCCCAGGTGTTGTCAAAAACGAACAAGAAAAGTAGCGAAAAGGCACAATTTCCCGGTCCAAAGTAGAGATAAACAAAAAATTTCACTTTGATGAACGGTTCAGTCACTAACCGTTCATCTAAGTGAATCAGTTCTTTTGAACCGTTTGTGAACGGTTTGTCCATCTCTAGTCCAAAGTATGACAGATGTTTTTGTGATTTTTATTCCAGTGTCGTTCTAGACAGCTAGCAGTCAACAACATATGTTACGGTTGAAAGGTAATTTGAGAATTCTCTAATTGAATTTTCGTTTCTGAATCCCTTTGTCGATCGTGGCTCGCACAGCACATGAATTCTATGAAATTATGTATCTGCAAGCGTTTTTGGTATTATCCCGGCGAAAACTTTTCCAATTTATAAAACAAGTTGAAGCTTAGTGGAAATTCTGGTTCGTTAATCGTTCAATATTCTTGTTATAATTGCACTATAATAGTTATAAATAAAAAATGTTTCAACCATAGAATCCTTTCATAATTTCGAGCGGTTCATAATAGTTTTTAGAAATTAACTGATCTTTAATTAATACAACACGCGCGTTGTAAAATGTTATGATTTTTTCTAACAATTTCTATACGAAAAAACGATTTTCTTATGTTTCAAGAAACGCAACAAGGCACAATTTCCCGGTCCAGAGTATGAAAGATGTTTTTGTGATTTTTATTCCAGTGTGGTTCTAGACAGCTAGCAGTCAACAACATATGTTAAACTTGAAAGTTAATTCGAGAATTCTCTAATTGACTTTTTGTTACTTAATCGCTTTATGGATTGTGCGCTTGCACAGCACCTGCATTCTATGGAAATAAGAATAAGAAGTTTGGTTCTTTGCTGATGTGTGGATCGTTCACACTCAATGCACATTGCACCGGGCGAAGTTATGAAAGATGTCTTTTACGATTTCTATTCTATTGTTGAAGGGGCGAATGAATTTCTTTTATTTGAAAGTCTCTCCAAGCCACCACGGAATCTCATCTTTTAAACCATCTAACCAGTATTCACAGGTTTAAATTTATGAAACACGATTCGTTGTTTGTTCGTTCGAGGTGTGGTAAACTACAACTCTTTACCTCCTATCGTCAGACGCTCGACATCAGTAGCAGTTTTTAAGAGGGGCTGTCTCGATTTTTTGAACCGCTAATAATGTTAATTATGTTGAATTTGTTAAATTTTATGCATTAAGATAATTATAGTGTAGTTATATCCTCCAAAAATTCGCAGGTAGCAAGTAAAAAAGGTTTTTTCTTTACGCTACCAGGTAATAAACAAACAAACAAACAAACGTTCATCATTGACATCACACAGTATTCGATGGTTTTCAGCAGCTCTTTTTTGCAAATAAAAAAACAGCAAAGCTTTTCGTAATTTCAAACGTATATGTGCAGTCAATAATTTCATGATTTGATTATTGAATTGCGTTTCTTCCTAAGATAATATCGGAAGTGACAAGGTAGTAGTGACAGGCGAATTGAATAAAATGATCTGGTGATCCTACGTTAACAATGTGTTCGTGTCTTAGACACTACCCTTCAATTTTTCAAATTGTTTTATGGTCATTTTGAAGAAATTCTGGTTGATCATGACAAATCGCATATTCATACGCACATGTATTCCTGTTTATAAATGTTAAATGTTTAAATGTTTAAATTTTTGAAACTATTGTTTAGTTATTGTTATTCTGAAGCCATTTTTGTGCGGAGAGCAACTACGAATTGTACAGTCTACCCAAGCTCAAGCTCAAGCTGTTATTCTGAAGTCATTTTTGATCTATCGGAAAATCTTAGAAAAAACATTCACTAGCATTACTAATGAGAGAAAGTCACTCACGAACAGGGTTGTCAATGATTTTTGAAAGATATTAAACAAAATACAAAGAAATAATCTATCAAAATCTGGCAAACTGTAAATATACCAAAAAGTGAATACTCTGTAAACTTTGCATGCGGCTATCGGCTTTAAAATATTTAATAAATGAGAAAGACATGCATGTTTTGGTTACTTCGAGTTTGTATATTTTGTTCTGAATATTAAAACAAAAGAGTTGATGGAAATTTGAGTCTAATATTTATAGGGATGTATTACTCGTTGTTAGAATTGAACCTGCCTCACATTTCCGCTGATCGGAAGTGTTATTTATCCGACTAGTCAACAGTGTCTTGTTAGATACACACTTCATAAATAATTGAGGAACATTTGAAATAAGAATATTTTGTTTTTCTGACCGCATATAGCCAAACCTATCAGCCTACATTTTGCTCACAGTAAATGCGCAGCCCGAAAATTGTAATCGCCGTATGTACAATAGCTGACATGGTAACTGTGAAATAATAAAATCATATCATCTATTCAGCAGAATTTACCTCAGTAACTTATGAAATAAAACAAACCAGTTTTATGGCTTGGAACAGTATTTTATTTACAAAAACAAAACAATTAGTATGTATTTGCAAGTATATTTTTTGATCTTATAAAAATATGTTCCAACGACAAACTATATAGCGAGTTTTAAAAAAAAAGTACCTGCAGTCAATGAAGGCCACGGTTGGATTCGAAATCGACCATGAAAAGTTTGGTAATTACAACTTTTCACTCTTTGACACTTGGTCCACTCTGTCTGAACAAAATATAGTAAAATACTCGTTCAAATTTTCTATAACTAAGAATCGTCTGAAAAGCATATATATTGTGTTTTAATACGGGAAAGTAGCCCGTGTTAACTAAAGGCCAAAGGGAAGAATCTTCTGATGCGGAGAAATCCAATATTCGCTCTCTAATCGATATGATTGTATGTACTTGGCTGATCAATCGAAATAAATCCATGCCATAAACCTGGCTGTTTGCAACATAATTGTGATCTGATAAATGTAGGTCAAGAAATTCTTGACTGTTTACTACTATTAACTCATTTTTTTATTTTGTTACTTAGTCCGGTCTGACTGGACACCGACCAAATGTGGTGTTACTATATAATGTTTTCATCACTAGAACAAAGGTATGAACCCTTAGCACTCGAGAGGTGACTCACACTCTCCATATTATCTTTGAAGCCACAACTCGAGAGGCGTTTCTCACTCACCAGTTGGCTTAATACGGAAAACACTGATCAGTATGCTTCAACACACTATTTTTCATGAAATTTTTTTTGTAGTTTAGAAATTTCAGAATACATTTGGTGACTAAACTATGTCGAAAACACGGGTGTATTAATGGTAGAAGTCATTCAAAGAGGTCCGAGAAGAGATGAACGATTTGTCACGTCAAGGATGACCATCAACCTCTTCAACAGTTGAAAATATCGACAAAATGAAGGGAATGGTGCACGGAACCCGTCATTTAAAGTTGAGAGAGCTAGCCCGTGAATTGAATGTCTCTCACGAGATCGTTCCTCATACATCAACCAAGTGTTTTGGGCATGAGAAAAGTCGCAGCTAGTGCCAAAAGTGCGCAATTTTCTTCAAAACATTCATTGCAATCAAGTGGCTGAATCCATGCTTGAAAAATTAGTGAAACGATTCTGATCCCACGTTCAACCGACGCATAATTACTGGCGACGAGACATGGATATACGGGTCAACAATTATAACCATGGACCGCTGCAAATTATTCATGAGATGAACAAATGAATAACTGTAAAATGTCAAGCGTTATCTAAACGCCCTAACTTCCAAGTTCTGATTGGCCCGATTTACGGTTTCCCCAACACAGACTTCAAAATCGATATCCATGTGGAAATCCGCTTTGCAAATATACATGCAAGTCGGGGTATTTTTTCCCACTGAGCTGTGTTTCCATAACACAGACTCCAAAGCTAATGATTCCTTGGGGAATCCGCTTTGCAAATACATGCAAGTCGGGGGTATTTTTTGGTGTTGAGTACTTTTGTACTCGCTTGTCGCTGTTCAGACCGGAATATGTTTCCCTAAAACGTACTTTCAAACAGAGAAGCCTGTGAAAATCGTCATTTCAGACACTAGAGATGAATGAACCTTCGCGGTTCGAGAACTACGTAAACATGAGTTGTGCAATAATTTCAGAGGGAAATGTAAAATACAATGATCGTTTGACAGTTCTTCCGTTCACATATTTTGGTAGTACAAGGCGTCATATCTAACGTAAAAAGACGTTCGTCAAATTTATTTGTGACGAAGAACATAATCTATTACAAAAATTTCGATGTGATCTTAAATAATATACGATGTGGTAAACAAGTGGATCGCATAATGTAATTGCGTAGGTCTACGTCGAAAATATGCGGTCATGTCCTAGATACAACCCCTTACAATTTTTTTCCAAATATATTTTTTTGTTAAGGGTCATATGGCGTTAGCCTGACGGGGCCGGAGGTACAATGGTGTTGGTGTTATTGTCCATTCGGAATTCGTATAACGCTGTTCTTTATGAACAGCTCTTCAGTTCAGTTGTCAGTGTCGACATCTGGTGGCGACTTTCAATTTGGGCTCCATACTCGATAGTGTAATCTCTATCAGATTAGAAGACACGAAGCCAGTTTTAAAATGTTAAAATTTGAATGAAATTTTTCGCATCATGTTATTAAATTACTTGAAACACGTATTCCTGACTCTTATTCAACCATTTGCCTATACATTTCCGACATTTTTACTGAAACTTTTCATTATAATACAAAGTTGTTTTCAAAAACAATTTTCTTATGAGATTTTTTTACCGCCTACAAGCAAAGTGTTTTCCATTTAAATAGAATTTTAAGTTGATACACAGAAGTCAATTTTCATTTATAAGTTTGATTTTTAAAGCGTGATTATTCTGCCTGAAATTCAATTATTATCTTTGGCTCCCCCTAAACTAGTCAACAAACTCAATGTCGTCAAAGCGAATATAACAGTTGAAAAAACGGGGAACAAATGAAACTGAACTGATGTCATAACACGAAGAGCGAGAGGCACTCAGTTCATTTGAGTGTTACAGCTCACACACTCTCTGCAATTTCAATAGTTTATCTTAAGAAAAGTAAAATTAGTGTGTTAGATGGGTAGAAATATTTCTATCAGTTGATGCTTTGCGATCTATTCATAAATGCTCGAGTTATAAGCACTCGAAATCTTCCATTTTTTCCTACTTTTTCATTTTACCCTTCATATATTCCTGTTAGAAGTAGTCGTACGTCAATAGAGTGAACATATAGATATATTACTGAAATCCTTGTGGTTGTTCGCTGTTTAACTTATTGTTCATTGTCGATTGTAGATCATTTTTTATTTCTTTTTAAAAAGATTAGATCATGTAATCAGTCGGATTTCAGATGGTAATGAATTAAAACGAGAAGGGAATGCGATGTAGGCCTGCAATACTCCCCAAATATGCATGGTTGACGTAAACGCCGACTGTGTTTTTCAAGTGAATTAAAATGTCAAAAATCATAAAACCTCTCCGGCACAATTTAGACCGTTAATTTTTAATTAATAGAGTCGGTTTATACTATATAAATAGTTCAAAGTCATGAGTATTTAACTAAAAAACAAGACAAAAACGTTTTCCATCACTGAGTGGTGTTGATGATTACGTCAACCATGCATATTTGGGCAGAATAATTGTTGCTCGAGTTTGGGAAAGTCGTGTACTGTGTCTCTGCTTTGCTGTAGGTATTGCTGGGTTATGGTGAGAATTATTTTCATTTATAACACTGTGTACAAGATGACAAACCTAAAGTTCGCGTAATCCGAAAAGTGACAGTACACAATTGGGGTTGTCAGAGTATATGGGAAAAGTTGAATGTGGAGCCGGTAGTATATATATTATTTTCAAGCATCTATAATTGTAATTTACTGCAGTTGTTAATGAATGCATGCAAAATAGAAATTGATTACAAATCTCTATGGTGCAAAAGGGAATCCTCTCTTTGATATTTCGCAAAGGTAAAGTTTTGTTTTTCAAGACTATTTGTAAGATTCATCCACGGTAGGTTCGCACCCAATGAAACCAGTATTTGAGAAGTGATTTACTCTCTCAATTGAAACATCCACAATTGCGAGGTCATGCCAGAAATCGTCTTTTTTTCTTGGAAAGTGGAATATCGTGTATTTAGTTTTCGATCAATTAGGTGACAATTACTTTGGAAACATTTACATAGAAGCGTCATACCTGTTTGATGTTTGAATGTTTGAAACCACAAATCTGGCCTCTGAGCAAAGGTGAGGCAATGCAGTGCCATCAACGAAAACCGTGCAGTTCCTAAAAGTGGCAGATTCCCTAAATCATTCATGTACAATATAAACAACAGAAGTTCGATATTACCCCCTAGTAGAACACCAAAATTGATTGAACACAGGGCACTTTTAACATTATTTAATGTTACGTATTGTTGTGTATCAAATATATAACTTTGATCAAGATTGTTGGGTTTGGCTCCGATACCATAAATATCTTGTGTTTTTTATAGTATTTTGTGATCAATTGTATCAACAGCCTCCTTGAGATCTAGAAAGAGTTATCAACAATCATTTTACGATTGATTCTTTCAATTATTTCATCTACAAGCCGAAATATATAATATATTTCTGATATGTAAAATAGTGTATTTTTAAAATTTCGATGCATTCTAATCCAATATCCAATATCCAAAATGTTAAATAAGCTAATTGAGCTAATTGATTGAGTAACCTAGACTTCGTCGACAGTGCGATGGTTCTGTTTGAGAACTAAAACGAATCAATAAATAGACACAATCAGACAAAAAAATATAATATAACCTTTCAATGCTACATAAACCTTTCGCGTCTTAGTGAAAATCTGACTTCGTTCCAAGAAGGTTGACGGCGTAATGGAGATTTTTTTCGTCCAATGAAAATCTATCATAATGGCAACTCGGCCTGCGAAGGAAAACGTAATCAGAGCTTTTTCGCACAATCCAAGCGAATCCTCGAAAACCTTGTAACTGTACTTTTTAACTGGCGGCCGAAATCCATCAATGACAGAAGAATATGTTTTGACACAAATCAGGGATGCAATTTTGTTCTGTGACATTGTTTTCAAATATACATCAATTGGAAACAATGTTAGGCACTGCTGATGCATTATAAAACCATTCATTTGGCCACACGTTATCACCATCATAACAATTCCTACTGAATTGGGTTGGAAGGAAGTACAAAACCGTTGATGTGCGCCCGGTAGGGAGAGAAAGTGAGCACACGATATCTGACGCCGTCTTCTTCCGACCACACTCCACCACCACCACGCCACCCTTAGTCGTCAGTCTTCCTGGGTTCATCTTCCTGGTTGTGTGTTGCATCCCATCCATCCCTCTAGCTAGCTCTATATATCAATGCGATGCGATGCCTCCTTCCTATACCTTATCCAGTCAAAAACAGGCAGCCGGGCAACGACAACGACAACGAAAGCCCGCGCGACGACCAGGGCTCTTTTTATTCCCTGTTTCTTCGCCTTGTGCCTGGTGGTAAAGGGTGGTGAAGCCCAACGCGCGCGCCTTCAAAGCCAGCCAGCCATCGCATATCGTAACTGCAGCGAAGGGCAGGCAGGATGGCAGCATGGGTAAAGATATGAAGATTCCATTCCGAGGTACGACGCTCCTCGTGTCTCCCGTGGAAGAACGCCACCAAGACCCTGAGACACCAAGCCAAAGCCAAATCGAGTGTTGTTGTGTGGAGGGAGAAGAAAATCGGTCGGGAAGACACACGAAGGCTGACTGTTATAAGAAAACAATCTTGGTTAGGGCGTTTCTTTCCCACGCTACTTTCTCCGTCGTCATCGCCATCGGGTTGACGTTTGCTGGGTTTGCTGCTGCTGCTCGGGATCGGGGTTCACTGTGACGGTGTTGGTGTGGTAGCGCGGCTCTTCTGCCGCGCTCACTCGGCAACACTTCGGCAGAAGCTTGAAATTTGATGGAATTTCTCATCTTTCTCGTTGCTTCCCATTAAATGATCGATTTTTAAAGAGATATCGTTGGCCGTGCCCAACTGGAGGTGGGGTAGCGGTCAGCAGAATGCTGGACACAAAAAAAAAGTAACACCTTTCTCTCCACTACCGTCCGTTCGATGCCCAATCCATCCCCCACACAGTTGGTCACGACGAATTGGACCAATTAACAAGTTCGGTTGAGACAGCAAGGGGAAAACTATACTAACCAGCGGCGGTGAAATGCGTGTTGTGATCCTGAGTCATATTTCTGGGTGGCCTTCACACGGGAATGGGTGTGTGTGTGTGTGTGTGTGTGTGCGTGTAAACAATCATTGGGAGTAATTTCTGCCAATGGCACCGCCATAGCAGAGCGCCACCATCGCACCGAAAACTTTGCGTCAAGGCTAAACTGTGTAACGAATATGTTCAAAACTAGTAGGTACTGACTGGGGCAGGCAATGTGCGTAATTTTTGTTGTTTGCCGTATCATCGCCGTCATCGGTGTGTGAGTGTATGGTGCTCGATTCCCGGAAATGAGACATATGTTGACAGGGAGGAAGATGTGTCAATTGGCTTTTTCTTCGCTCCATCTCTCTACGCACAAGGGAAGCATCATACGGCATCCTGGAGATCATGGGGAATGTTTCATTCTTGGCCATTTTTTTCTGTTTTGGTTTGTTTCCTGTACTCTATGCGCACCTTTCCGCTTTTTCGCTCCCTCTCCCTATGCCGTCGAAAATCTTCGCGCGGAGCCATTATTACGCACTAAATTTATTACAGTTTTTATTTCAGTTTAATTCCACAGGGTTCACCATTCGGCTTTCTTTTTTTTTTCGCTCCTCGATATCTCGGCGGCATCCACTAAATCTCTTCTTTGCTGCTGCTATGCATGTATAGAGAGATGCATGATTTGAACCAACAGTTACAGCTGCCAAAAATTCATGTTAAAACCAGAACTACGACGCTTCCCGTGCCAGAACTAGATGAATTTAACACATGGCACTAGGGAGTTCCCATCTGGATCTCGTCGTCGGATCGGTTTGGCTGGATTCCACCACCGCTTTCCCGGAGAACACACAACCCCTGTAAAACAGCGGCAGAAGCGGCAACAACGGCGGTGGTGACGGCGAGAGAGAAGGAAAAGGATGTTTCCTGCGAAGCGCGCTCTCTGAACCGCTCGCTCTTGCACCACGAAAACCAAAATCGGGAGCTCTCATTGGTGGAGCAGCTCCCAACAAGTTCTTCTGTATCGGTGGTGGGTAGGTGGTGTATATTCTAGTCACTGGGGATGAAATCGAGGGAAAAAAACCACGACGACGTAAGCTCTCCTCGTTCACAGAGAACACACAGAACAGCGCCAAACAGAAATCGAAGAAAAAGGAGCAACAGCAGCAGCAGCAGCAGTCCGAACTCTCTGATTTGAACAAAATGGCGGCGCCCCTTGTAAACAACTACTATCTCACACCCAAAAATATTATTTTTTCTGACATGCACTTGACATAGGTTTTGTCCATCCCCGGATGTTGTAATCTCTGAACTCTTCGAGGTCACATTGTATCGAAGGGTAGCACACCCTTGCGTGCCCCCACTCCCGGACGGGGGGAGGGCGCATTACTACGAAGTGGGCGGCATGCGTTCGTACTGGTCACGGAAACATCCCAGAGGTCACATAGATTTTTTTTCTCGCTCTCTCAAAAGTGCAACACTACATACTATGCGTTATCGCCATTCCAGAGCGCAAATTAAGTAACATCACATATCACATAGGCTTTTCGTACGCAGCAGGGGGATGTAGCCCATGATTTGGGGAAAATTTACACGGTTAACCCAGAGAACACCGGTGTTCGATGAGCGCGCGCACAGACAGGGATCTTTTCCCAAGAAATTATGGGATTGTATTAGGCCACACAATGTGTAACCACTGTGAAGCGATGTGTATTGTAACAAAATCAATCTACTAACCGATGAGAAGACTGTTTTTTCTTCCTTGATTTCCAACAAACTCATCCGCGGCTCAGGGTATCCTTGGGGATCGAAGATCGTCAGAACAGCGCGCACCATGACGATCTCCTCTCGTTTCCCGAGCAATTCACTTCAGAGTTCTGTCCGGAACCATCGCGATCGCAGCGCTTTTCAGTCACCGCCAGCAGAATCAGTCTTCTCTCACTCGCGTGTGAACAGACGACACTTTTTCAAACTTGAAACACAGCAGCAGTCCACGGATCCTCCGCACTCGCACTCTCGGGTGGTACGACGACGACGACGATTTCCGGCCACTTGTCCTTGGCGTCGGCGGACACAGACTTCGCGCACACCGCCCCGCGCTCCCACCTGCACAGGATACCGCGCAATAATCGCACCGCATCCTTTCCCAAAATGAAGAAAAAAGAACCCCACAAAACCGCCGGAAGAAGGAGTTGTGTTATTAATTTGACACCATTTTTCGCGCAATTATTAATTACAAAATATCCGAAACAGTACCTCCGTCACTAACGCATCTAGCCAAACTGCGAAGCGTGTGTCTGTGCAAAGCTGGCCACACATCAGCGAGCCCACCGCCGCTGTGTTGGTGCCCTTCCCAGCAACACTCATTCATGACTGCGGTCCGGATGTGTGCGGTCGAGATCGACTCACACACGCTCGCTCGCTCGCTCCGTTGTGTGTGCATGTAGTGATGGCGCGTTCCGAGAAGCTCAAATAAATTGACATACCACACCGAGAGTATATTGAGCATTCCTTGCATTTCCAGACAGATCCCAGGGTTGTCATGAACCTTTTTCTCATCCACGTCCCATGTACAGTTTAGGTGTAAGCGCCCGAGAACCTCGAGTGCGATCATTTGCACCAACGTCAGTTGAAAACATTCAAATTAACATATTTTCCTCATTCCATCCTTTTGAGAACAACCCTACCGCTCCAAACCGAGGGTACCGAGACCGAGCCCGCTTCGGTCTGTCTCGTGCCATCTTCGTGACAAACAGGGTTCGCCACGCACAAGCGACGGCGGTGGTATTAGTGCGCCAACGGGTGTGTACGCATACAGCAGTGTTGTGCAACAGCACCATAGCAGTGTGTGCGCGCACCGTTACGTTTCTATTTTACGCTCGCCATCGACGACGACGACGACGACGAGCGAGTAGTATTTTACTACTACTACGCACGGGACGCACGGTTTGATTCATATATTCTTGTGAGATTCATCGCACCCATTGAAGGATCGCGGCTGTACGCGCGGATCGGAAAGAGATGGAAGCGGGAGAGAGAGAGAGAAAAAGAGAACCGTTCGGTGAGTGTTGCTTTCCGCTTACTCTCATGCACCGCTGCGCTGGTACACTGTTCGACCAAGAGTGAGCGGTGAACCAGCAAGCCTGGCAAGACCTGGAGGCGTGAAGAGGGCTCTAAAATACAACTGCTCTGTGCTCTGAGCCAGCTCGGGAACGAGCGTCTTCATGGTTTGCACACCCAAAGAGGCTCTGATGATGGGCTGCGGTAGGGCTGCTGCTCTAGGTGAAGAATTTAGAGCAATAACATTAAGGTTCGAACGACGACGAAAAGTGTCGGGGTGGAACAATCATCGGGAATCGTAAACAACATTGCAGCATTAAATATTTTTTGGTTGCATTAGGTTTCATTCGTAATTACTTTCAAGAATTTCCCATTATGTTTACATCGCTTCCAGCATGTGTTTGAAAGTTATGAAGCTGAAGCGAAGTTTCCATTGAATCTAAGCTTATAATTGGACCAGATGTTGGATCAAAAGCTCATTTTAAGAAACATTGTGAAGAATTACCAGAACTAATTCATGGCTCTTTGGAACCGTCCGCTCAGATTTTCATGTTTAATTCTCATTACACCTTCTAAAATTGATACTTCGACATTAATATGCCTGAAATAATTTAGAATAACACTCTGCAACTTTCCTTGATCCCGGAGTAGAGATGTCGGTTAATCGTTCGATTAAGTCAAATACAGTAAAACCTCGATAATTCGCGGTTCGAAATACCGAAAGCGAGTTTCATAGTACACTGAATCCTTTTTTTACGCGGCTGATGCGTACCTGCAAAAACAAAAATCGCGCAAAAAATGGCGTTATTTCAAGCGAATCGCGTAAAATAAGATTGTCCCATGAACGACACGCGCTCGACACAACCACGCTCTCACAGAATTTCTTTTCTTCTCTCTCTCTCTCTCTCTCTCTCTCTCTCTCTTCCCAATGGAGCGACTGTAGGTAGAGCAAAATCGCGTAATTTCAAGAAAATCACGTAAAAAAATCGCGTAATTTCGAGAGAATCGTGTTAAAAAATCGCGTAAAATAAAATCACGGCAAAAAATCGCGTAAAAAAATCCAGTGTAGTTCTATACATCTATTTTTGGTAGTTACGCATTCTACACCATGTAATACGTATGCCCAACATGCAAACAAACATTTCTGTCGAAAACACTTGAGCACTTTTGAGAAAACTTTTGCGAATAATCGCAGTATAACTGACGTAGTTCCATACAGCTTTCATACATCATTCGAAAATTTAAAATTACCAGAAATTTGTGCTACACTGCGTTTCATAACTTTAGAAGCACTCCATTTTTCTTAGTTTCTGGGGATATGTAAGAAGTTGGTTGAATTAAAGTATATAGTGTAGAATACAATAACTATCTTCATTTGTAAGACAGGCCATTTAAACTTTATTGTTGTGTTCAGGCGCGAAACATTCAAAAAACTAAAATTCTAGAGTTTTATAACTATAGAACCAGATGGAAAAACTCTCACTCCTTTACAAAGTTAACGTCAATTTTACATGAATTACAGTATGTTTATGAGGACGTAGGTCATATTTAGTTCTCAATCAGTTCAAATAGGTTATTTGGGGTGGTTTCGACCAAGCTGCGTCATGTTGTAGTGTGTGTCTCGTTCTACGCAGAGGATATTGCTCGTTTAAGCTCTTCAAATCACTCATACTGCTTGTTCTTGATAGGGTTTTGATCTGGTAAACAAGCTGACCGGTCCAGAATCTGAAGCCCCTATTCATTAAACCATGCCATGACTTTCCGGATATTATGAATTGATGTCAAATTACCCAATTATCACGGTGGTTTTTATGCAAAAACAGAAGTAAATGATTCTGAAGTACTTCATTGCACTTCTGACTGTACATTCGTGTTGATAAAAAGTTATCTGAACCAGACCTTTTTGAAAATATTTTCCCCAAACCAGTACCAAGTTTTCTGCAAGAAACATTGAGCAATTTTGTTTCCAGGTCCTGTTTACTGATGAAATTTTTGTGGATGTATTGAAATAATGTTAATACTAGTTGAGTAAGAATAAGTAATACGAATTTAAATAAACAAAGAACATCAATCAATTATTTTCATTCAAGATTAAAATAACTTGAAACTGTCTTCAGGTAAGAGAGAGTACACTTTCGTAACCACAAATCAAATAAACGAAGCAAAAGCGACTTGAGATTGGCGAACGCTCACGAGCCACTCATTTGAGCCGGTTCGTCAGAGCGAGCGTACGATCCACGGTTCTTCACTAATGAACCACAAAAAGAGCAGCGATTGAAAAACGAGCCTCGGTTCATGAAAGAACCGTGGTTTATGGAAGAATCGTGACGTAGTTGAAAACACAGTTATATGTGAAAAATAACGATATTTTTTTCAAAACCGGATCAATGTAGGTTTCAAATGAAAAGACTTGACTAGTAGAACACAGTTATTTGTGAAAAATGCAAATCCAAAATGGGTGCCGCCACAAAATAGCAATACAGATCGGACTCGATTATATACTGACTATTATATACAGTTCAAAAAAAAATTATATTTCAAATATGACTTATTTCAAGCGAAAATGAAATATTTCAACATTAAAGTGAAAGTTAATTTGCTATTATGATTACATTGAACTAAAAATCGTGATTTCGATGGACTCTAGCTGAAAATTCCCCAGGAATTGTTAAAACTGATATTGCAGCGAAATTAAAAAAAAAAGATAGAAGTTGGGTGTCAACGAACGAATTGTAGAGCAGTAGAGAGCTAATTTGGTTGATAGAAACATTCAAGTTTATTATGTATTTTTTTGTATAAAATTAAGAATAACACAATAAAAACCACTAACTTCTAAATTTTTCACTCCTAAAATGTTACTTAAAGGAGGCGATCTGGCGTAGTGGTAACATCCATGCCTCTCACGCTAAAGGTCACGAGTTCAATTCTCACTCCAGACATTCTTCCAAAAATGGAAGTAAAAAGTGACGAACCAGCCAAATGAGTTGAAAATCACTATAATACAGATAAAAAAAAAATGTTACTTAAATCCACCAATTTGGAAGTTTCCTGTGTCCTGTATAGAATTTTCTCATCTTTCAAATGGAAGCAATAGAATTGTCCTACGTAGTATCGATGCTCCCAAAAATATTTATTATATAAAACGAAAACATTCGGAAATTCGACTATTAATTAGTCACATATCGTAAAACATCCGAAAACAAATCATGGTCTTTTTTATTTCCTTATTTTGTAACTGTAGTTCCCAGTGATCAACGTCTTTCTAACGAAAAGCTCAATGCCAGTCCCTAGAGAACGACACGGGGCTCTACCTGTTAAGTTAAACGGTTTCATTGTGATTAAACTTAATAATAATACAAATAATGTACTAAAAGCAAAAAAAAATTAAGTGAGTGGCAGTTAGCAGTCAGATGAAGCGCGGTCGTCTGAGTGGGAGGAGTTCGATCCATTGGTTGGTAAACTTCAAGCCTCACATGACCCAGAAGCTGCTGCAGTAGTTAAGCTGGACAAATATTTAGTGGAACCACATTTGCAAAGAATAAGCGACCCTTTGCTTTGGAGTAAAGAAAGAAACTCTATCCATCTCTACGAATTCGTTCTGAAAAGACAGTATTCCAGCGATTTCAGTGCCATGTGAATGAATTTTCTTGAATGCAGAATATGTTTGCAGTGAAAAACATAATAGACATTCATCAAATAACATCGGGCAGATCATGATTATAAACAAAAATATACAATGATCATGATTGTGATGAAAATTTATGAGAGAAAACCTAGAATGAAGTAATATTTTTGTTGTTCTATGCAATTAATTTTTTAAACTTTATTTTTTACGACTTCCTTCTTTACATATCCGAATGAATCGCTTCTTGAAAAGAGCCATCAAAGCCAATGAACGAGCGGCTCTGAGTTCTGAAATTAACTGAACCGTTTTAACATCTATAAAAGAGACGAAACTGAATTAAATCATACATGCGAAGCTCATGACACCCTTTAAGATAGTTTCGACGAAGTGGCAAATGAAAATGATATTCAGCGTCGGGTCCAGGAAAAAAAATCCTATTACTAACAAAATCGACTATTATGCGAAAACATTTCGTTGGCGTTTACTAAACTTTAAGCAATACCCCCAATTGGCAAAGTTTGCTACAATTTTTCTTCCAGCTCCTTGCAGTAGTGTTTACGAAATACTGAACTGGCCTGGATACCGGATAGTTACCGAATATCCGTTTCATCTCTAGTTTTTATACAGAAGATCTTTTTGAGTATTTGAATTCTGTAAAATCTGGTTCTACTGTCATCGAATATGTGCAATTGTAATCGAGTAATGTAGAATCAAAATATGAATACATCGAATATCATTACGGACGATTGCTGCGACTTAAAAACAAGGATCCATTTCCAAGGTTAATATATTTTTTTAGAATTAGGCTATACTATTTTTCGTCCATGTTTCGTCAGAGAGATTATTCTCAACCCTGCTTTGCGTAATGGTGGAAATTTCCGTCATAACATTGAATACTCAAAAATTATATGAAGGAACAATGCAAAGAAAGGGTTAAAATCCTTATAACGAAGCAACGAAATAGACTTCTGGATCACATGTAGAAATTTTTTTATTCCTACAGAATCTGTGTAAGAGACGAATGAACTCTCAGAGTTTAAAGTCTCTTTAATTCAATACCGTTACCGTTACATAATCTGGATGAATGTGTGTGCTTTGGACAATGCACAATGGTCCAGGAGATGTATTTAAGTGGAAATTAGCATTTAGAGCTCGACAGTTATTCTCTAGACAAAAACTGTCTTCGAAAAAGTTGTTACATATGATAGAGCGCTCATTTTCATGTTGCCAAAAATAGGGTGACCAACATTTTCGATGAAATAAAAAATCTAACTTTCTTATCTCTATAGATAAAGGTAAACATAGTTCGACAATATTTTAGTCCTAGTTATTCAAAACATTTTTGTAGAACAAAGTTTTTTTCTATCTCTTGAAATAACCGATATAGCGGGGTTTTCTTAATTTACGTTGGGGTCATCATTAAAAAACTGTTTTTTGCTCTAACTTTTATAGTTCAAATCTCAACTTCACTCAACGTTATTGATATTTCATCCCAAAAAATACGTTCTCCGCGATTGTTTGTCATTCTTTCTGGGACAAACATAAACAAAGTTTATTGACGGCATTTGAAAGAACATAGTTTACTCTACATAATGTGTGATTTTCAAAACTATGTTATTTTTTGTGTTTGAGTAAATAAAAATTGAAATCATGAGTTTTTGGATAAAAAACCATCAATAACTTTGAGTAGGATTAAGATATTGACAAGTTCTGCACCACAAAATGTAGGTCTTGATAAGCTCTAAAAGTCATACGAAAACAGTTTTGATGTAGAATTTGAAATTTAAAAGTTAGAGCAAAAAAACCCGCTTTTTCATGGTCACCCTAATGCAACTTAGGAAAACAGCGCTGAATCGATTATATTAAAAGATAGAAAAAAGCTTTGTTCTACAAAATTAATTAAAGTAATTGGGGCTACAATATTGTCGAACTATGTTTATCTCTATCTATAAAGATAAGAAAGTTAGATTTTTTTTTATTTCATCGACAATTTTGGTCACCCTATTCTTGATAACATAAAAATGAGCGCTCTATCATATGTAACAACTTTGTCGAAGACAGTTTTTGTCTAAAGAATATCTCCCACAAAGTTGTTTTTTAACTAAGTTGCATTAGGGTAACCATGAAAAAAACGGTTATTTCACTTTAACTTTTATATTGAAAATTCTACATCAAAATTGTCTTCATACGACTTTTAGAGCTTGTCAATACCAACATTTTGCGATGCAGAATTTATCAATATCTTAATCCTGCTCAAAGTTATTGTTGGGTTTTCACCCAAAAACTCATGATTTCAATTTTAATTTACTCAAATGCAAAAAATAACATATCTTTGAAAATCACATATTATATAGAGTGAAATTTGTTCTTTCAAATTCCGTCAACAATTTTTTTTACATGTTTGCCCCAGAAAGAATGGTAAGCAATTGAAGAGAGCGTATTTTTTGGGAAGAAATATTAATAACTTTGAGTGAAGTTGAAATATTGACAATTTCTGCATCGCAGAAATTTCTGCATCTGCAATCTTTCGAAGACAGTTTGCATGTAGAATTTGAAATATAAAAGTTAGAGCAAAAAAAAACAGTTTTTTAATGGTGACCGAAACGCAAATAAAGAAAAAAGGCGCTATATCGGTTATTTCAAAAGATAGGAAAAAACTTTGTTCTACAAAGATGTTTTAAATAACTGGAACTACAACATTGTCGAACTATGTTTGCCTCTATCTATAGAGATAAGAACGTTAGGATTTTTATTCCATCGAAAATGTTGGTCGACCTATTTTTGGCAACATGAGATTGAGCGCTTTATCATATGTAACAACTTTGTCGAGGACAGTTTTCATCTAGAGTATAGCTGTCGAGCTCTAAATGCTAATTTCCACTTAAATGCATCTCCTGGATCATTGTGCAATGGTAATAGAATCAACATATTGCTATCGTTACAGTGAATTCGATATGTCACTCGGAATTCTCTTTCGATTCTTAGCACCATTCTAACAGGAAAATAATAACAATTTTTATGTTATTTTAGCCTTCACCATTGAAGATTAAGAGTGCTAAGGCAACCCTACTGTACTAGTGATCAATGATTCTATTAACATACTCTTTCAGGACTAGAAGTTATGAGCGCCAGACAGCAATTTTCAAACTCTGCCATCCAAAACATTCCACGAACCGGTTATTTTGAACAGAAATCCGCAAAAATATTAATTGGTAAATTTATCAATTTACTGAATTTCGGTTTCATTCAAAACATATTATTCTGTTTAATGTATTTAATGTATGTTGTAACGTTGTGGCATCATAATCATTCGCTCGATTAATCGAATACTGAAAGACAATTACGATTAATCCATAATCGATAAAATGAAAAAAAATAGACATCTCAACCCCGGAGGAACCAGCAGTCAAATGTTGTGCATTGGCAGCCGTGATGGCCACTTCCGCACCGCTCAAACGCTCGCATCGCACAGCACGGTTGTGATTATTTGGTATAGTTTCTGTGCATCAGCAGTAGCAGCAGCATGTGGCGCTATGTTGAGAGTTATTTCCTTCCGCGCTTGATGAATGAATGAGAGAGCCCTCTTGCTCTGTCCACCGTCAGATCGTATGGATGGGAAAAGGAGTTTGGGGATGTGTATCCCTTCCCAATCTGGCGATGGGAACGAACTCGGGGTTTGTCTCTGAGCAAAACTTTGCAATTACTGCTGCTTGGGAGCAGAGTTTTAATGGGAAATAGTTAAACATATAGGGGAAATGGGGGGAAATGGGGGGAAAGTGGTCACCCTAAGGAACATGCCCATTTCCTATGTACACATACCACTACAATTTCCGTTTTTCGCACAATATTGTAGCTAAACTTATTGTTGTTCAAGATAGCAAGCGATTTCAATTATGTAAATTGAAAATAGTACATTTTTCATTATTACAAAATAAGTTGAAAAATCGAACTTTTTTTTAGTGAGCAGGTAAAGTATGGAATAGATTTATGCGGTTTTTTTTGCCCAATTTGTTGAAATCATTATTGAAATAGTAGGTACATGTATGAAATAAACTAAGACTATTCACCTAAAGTCATAATTTAAATTTTCTCATACGTATTAAACGCAGTAGGAAACACCCAAAATTTTAATAATGATGCTTTGTTTTGGTTGGAGTGTCACGTTTTTCCTGGGTCAAAACCACAAAAGAGACCCCTTTAGGAGCAGAAGGTGATAAGGTATATCAGCTTTTGAAGACATTGTCAGTAGTAATCCTCCACTGGCCACTTTGCCCCCAAACAACAAGGTAATTTCTTTGCGGAATTATCGCTGAAATTGAACAAAATATCTGTTCACCTCTCCTAGAATACGTGAACAGTCGTTCAAATTGATGATTTGTCGAAAATATCAGGTCAAATAAAGTAAATTTCACTAGAAATTCCTCAAATTCGGAACGCACAAAACTACGGTCGAATGGCTACTGAAAGAGCGATTTTTGTTTTTATTTATATTTATATTTATATTTTATTTATAATAAACTTTGTCCACCCCCCCACTACCCCCAAATATTACAAGGTGTGCATACGAGTACAAATTCACGGATTTATAATATGTGGCTATTATGTTGAAGTTGACAACACATGTACGAGAAGACGGGGTAAGATCGCCCGGCGGGGTAAGGCGGAACACTTCTAGTTTTATAAGAAATCCTCAGTTTTTTGGCAAATATGTTACGCAAGAAGCATGATTAGCCCATTTTTGTCGTTTCGAAATACTTGCCAACACTTGAGCGCACGAAATATCAAAATTGTAAACAAAACAAAGTTTTCCTCCATTGCGATCTAATTTCCAAGGCAAATAAAATAAGGATTTTTCCAGCAAAAACTGTGTATTCAGTTTATTGTTGTTGTCCCAATCCTTCAGTAGATTGTTCCGGTTCTTTTTGCGTTAAAAGGTATGTAAAATGTAATATAAAATGCGCGAAAAATGCAAAATAATGCAAAAGGTGCTTTGGGGGAAAACGGTCCACTTTCGACGGGATAAAAGCGCCATAAGTCATGATATTGAATGATTTTCATATCTAATAAAATACCATATTTTTGCTCGTCTCTTTACACACAAATGCCCCGAAAGTACATAAGGAAGTCGTCGAATAATCGTCCTTATAGATTCCGATAATTTGGTAAATTTTTCACGAATGTTTGCAAAACTCTGCACGTGGAATATTGATGGCCTTTTCAGAAGTTTGTGTGTAGTTTATGAACAACCCTAAACATTTAGTACCTTAGATAACACTGTTCCTGTTATTTTTACTAGACTAAACTGTTTGAAAATAGCATCGTTCCGTCTTACCCCGTCATGGTCCGTTTTACCCTGCGGGTGGTCCTTCTTACCCCGCTAACGAAATAAAAAGCAATTTTTTATCATTTCAAAAATTCATGAAAAACGCAAAAAAAGTTATACAATCAACAGTTACACATTTTTAGTAGTAGATTATTAGATACTCAATGATAATAGTACAACAAATCGGGGAAATCCTGAAGGAGGTTTAAATGAAAATTGATTCTCTTAGGGGGACGGTCTTACCCCGTCTTCCCCATTTGAAAAGCGTGTACTTCAGCTTCAGAATCAATAACAAATATTATTAATTTTATAAATTATTATCGCATTGAAAATGCCGAATTTTTTACTAGGAAACTCAAGTTGCGGAAACATTTATGCATTATTTTTTCTAAAAAGAATTGCAGATGATAGTCGTGGTTTGCTTGTCGTAGCTTTCAAAGCATATGATCCATCGGTAAGCCTGTGTGAAAAGTAGATTAAATGATTCGGAAGCAATGAATTTGATTTGAATGGTGAAGATTATGGAAAGCCGCCGAAAAACTCTTAAAATGCACATTTGGAAGCACGTACCGTTGGAAATGATCACTAAAACATACTAAAATTCCAACTTTAGCATATCTTGTTAGTTCATATGAGGATTAGATCTTCAAACTTTCACCCAACGCTAGCTGGATGAACTACAATGCCGATCGATATCCTTTCTCCTCAGCCTTCCATTCATAGGACAATCCACCTTTCGTAGCATCGTTCGAAGGCTTTCGCAAAAACCAGCATTGACTCATAAATATTTTTACTCCTGGAAGCCGCGCACAATATGATGCGGCTAATACTGCATAAGGCCGAAAAGATGATAAACGTAAACAACATCATCAATAGCAACAACACGGTAGACAGACAAGTGACCTTTTCAATAATTTAAATTACTAGTCAGTCTACGCTTGGAATGGGAGCTTTTTTGTTTCGCCTGCTGATGTAGGTTCCCCCCTTCGTATACCATTCGTAGAGTAACCAACACCCAAACTGCGTTTCGCACCCTCCGTCTAATTCGGGCGATTGGGAATAATATAATAAACAAGTTTCTTCACTGTCCGCTTTTACTTTGATCGGTGAAAAGCCGCAAAAATCACATTTCGCTAATACATATATTGTTTGTTGTTGCTTTGCACCATTCCGTGGGTTTGATATCGGTCGCGACTACGTCATTCCTCGCAATGTCATAGCTGCGAGAAGCTGCAACACGATTGCGGAGGGGGATGCTGTGAAACGCCTGAAATGGCACCAAATGGTCTACTTTGTTCACTGTGCGAAAAGCCAAATCGAGGGAACGGGGAATGAAACAGGTTCGTCGCGGAGAGACTAGACAATCTGCGAGTAGCTTGGAAACATACAAACACCCAGCAGTGAAACCAACGAGTGCCCTCCAGGTGAGAGATGCAAGATAAAAAGTCACATTAGGGTTGTGTCCGAGACACGACCGCATAATTGACGTAGGATTTCGTTAGGTTATCTGTTGATTTTGGATATGTTTGAAGAATTACATCGTAAAACTATTTGATAATGATTTGATGGCCCTGAAAAGGGCCGTTTTGTTTGGTTGTTGGGTATTGTTTGTTCATTCCACCAGTGTTTAACGGGTGATGACAGAAGGATGATAAACAGTCGTTGGATGGTGCGTATCAGATAAAGGATACCGAAGTGGAACGAGACATGATGAGAACCGCCCTCTGTGATCCTAGACGAGATGCCTTATGTGATATGTATGGATGAAATAAAGAAAAAAAAATCACCACTGTAATATAAGATAATTATTAATACCGAACACAATTATCAATTTTTCTCATCAGTAAAAACATGTTACTTTAATATAGCGAAAATATATTTGAAATGGGAATTGTTTATTAAACCCAATGCGAATTTTAATTGGACTAACAACACCTAATACTATATGTAAAGCATGGGAAATCACTATTTCTTCTCTTTTCCAATTTATGTCGCCGTTAAACTTCCCTTGGATGAAAATGAACACAACATAACAGACAGCCTCAACCAAACGATAAATCGTTTCATATATCAAGTCATTTTTAACCCCTTCACGTATTATTTAATACGTCACAAATCAATTGATTTCACTACTCTGCTCTGTTCTAGTGCCCTATGTTATGCAAGTACACCACGAGTGAGACTCGATGTTGTGCGGGGAAGGGTCAACACAACGGCTATCGTATACAATTTTACACTTACACTTGTGCTAAATTTTTCACAATGCACAATCGGACATTGATATGGAATTTCACGAAGCAACCAACATTATAGTTCCAAATTTAATTTTTATTTGCTAGAATAAATCGTATCACTCTCCTTACTTGCAATATGAAGATGTCCCCGACTTTCATGTATTTGCAATGCTGATTTCCCCCAGGCAGCTTGGTTTTGATGTCTCTGTTAGGGAACCGTCGCATGTGTCGTCAATTTCGACCAATCAGAAGTGGGTATTTCCGTTAGGATAGGTGTTGAGATTTTTCAATTGTTTGATAGTAAGTTTAATGATATATATTATTTTATTTAATACAAAAAATTGTTATGGAGTGCCGGAATCGATTGACGCAAAAATTTCATCAATCCATCATGAATGGACTGAGCAATAAGCGTTTGAAATTGGACAATTTTCACGATGAGCTCGATTTTCGATTTTCAATTTGTACCCCAATATGTTCCCGAAAGACGTAATCCTACGTCAAAAAAGATTGGCAAGTAGTAGCAGGTTTTTGCCCCACGTCTAGTTTACCCCGACATTGCCAACAGCAGTAATCCATCTATCAATTATAGGTTTCATCATGCTATGCTCATTTTCCTGAATGTTGTCAAATTTGTCCTTTTTCCGGCCAGGGAGAAAACAAACACGAGATGTAATGATTGCTTTACTAATTCAAAGTCTTAGTAAGATACGCACAAAACGCCGTGGATCAAAATCCTGTTCCCTTCGAGCAAGTGTATTGTGTATTGCTCCGTGGGAGGACTGCTCATCAGAGGTTTATCAGGTTTGGAAACGTCTCAGAATTCCTAAACGAGATACAGGTGTCTGGAGCTTTCCGGAAGAAAATATCGTTGCACGGCACAACTCACAATTAATCTAAAAAACACCCGAAACATGGAAACATGACACCTCTCAAACACATTAACGCGTTCGTCACCCAGCGCGAATCGGTTGTATTTTTCGCGGACCCAATTGGCTGTCGGTACGCCACGTTTCTGAGAAATAAACGGGAAACAATGATCTTTCACCATACCCGTATTTTTTAATTATTTTTTCATTATAGTGCCCATCCCCATTTTAGGGTCCAAAAAATCAACTTTTTCTTTTCTTGTTTTTCCAAAAATGGCTTTTTTTTCAAAAAATCATAACTTTTGAACTACTGGATCGATTCAGATGATCGATGATTTTTGAAAAAAAGGCATTCTTGGAGAAAAGTGTAAAATTATTTTTCGGACTACACTAGAATGAAAATAGGTGCTTTAATGTAAAAATAAAAAAATACGGATGTAATATGATAAGGAACAAAACTACCAATCTTAAGGAAAATCTGAGAACCAAGGTCCAACATTTTCGAAGACGAAAAATGAAAATCGACTCTCTTCTTAGTCGTTTCGCTTCGAGTAGGGCTACTGCATGCATTCTAATGGGACGAATGACGAAAGAATACAAATCCGTCTCTGCATTCAACCTTACTTCAATCCACCACTACTACTCCACCCTGACATGTAGCTCGTTGCCCGCGTGCTCAATCTTATTCTAACGTCGATATGAAGTGAAACAAAAACAGTTCTATTGTTTATCCCCTGTGAACCCAAACATCGATACATGCACAACGCAGGGAGTCGTACGATCCACAATTTCTCTTGCTATTGAACGGTTATAAGAACTTTAACTATCGGTCATATGCAAAGATGTGGAAACCGTATAGTGTTATGAATCACAAGCAGATAGTTGGAACGGAAACCAAACTACTCCGTTCGAGATGTGGTAAAAAACATAATCTGAGGAAACCTTTCGTGCAGAAGGCCCAAAAATCAAACCGAATTAGGTAAATTGAAGGGTTCCAAAGGGAACCGCGATAGAAAGCCGCACACATAAGTTTTAAGGAAACCATGTTCAAAAAAGTGGTGGTCTCTTATTTTTTAATCGTGTACAGAAAAAGATCTTAGGAAAGGTTGAAATAGATGCTTTCTATAAATTCATTAAAAACACATCATTCAGTACCATACCAGTTCAGTTCACCATATAGGCCATTTTCCAGACAAATTATGGATTCTTAACAGAAAAAGTTGTTTATTTTTCAATCTAATCCATTGGCTGAAATGACGCATTTCTTACTGAGAGTGAATTATCTTCCAAATATTTCTTCACAGAAATAGGAACCTATTAAGTTGCCCGAAAAGCTATTGCCGATTTATTTCACTACAAATAGAATACGATTTTTTTGAACATAGAATGAATGCATAAAGATGGGATGTACCGTTCTGAATCATATTTCGGACAACATCATATTTCGGACACTTCGTTCAAATATCTTGAAATGCTTAATGCACTGATGATATAACTATCAAATTAATAGCACAATTCCTTCTTTAGAGTGATCCCTTGGATTCACTATCACTTCATTTCAGAATAACATTTGAATTATTACATAGTAGGAAAAAATTCAACAGCACCACTCATTATCGTTAGTGTTTGACGTTTGTTTAGTGTGAGCACGTAGAATTTACCCGTTCATAAATATTTAAAATTCTCCCGTGTTTCATCAGTTCTCATCATCGTTAACAGTTTACTGTGATTGCTTGGTAAGTGTTTCGCAGTTGACTATAAAATAGAATCAGGTGTAATGTAATTTTCGTCCAAAAAATGATAAAATAAAGTGTCCGAAATTTGAATTCAATCTGTCCGAAATTTGATTTAGTGTCCGAAGTTTGATTTTTATTCGCTTCATTTGAAAAGCATTTTATTCGATGATTTTTTTATGTTTTCAATCAAGTAGGTACCAAAGTAGAAAGCTTAAAAGTATATTGAACTAATTTATTAAAAATATCAACCAAATAATACCTGTGCATAAAGTTTAGATCTCTTTTTTGCATCATATGTCTTAAGCGTCCGAAATATGATTCAAAACGGTACTTCTTTTTAAAGCTTAAACTCTCATGTTTTGGAATATTTCACGAACAAATTTTTATCTTAGCGTGTGTAGATGTGGAGGACAAAAATATAGATGCTTTCATTCGCAATAATAATTTGCTGGTAATAGATCGGAAATCGATTTGATTTTTTTTATTTATTTTTAGTTGAACAAAATTTGTTTTGTTTTCCCCACATACGTTTACAAAGATGACACAGTTCGACAAGTTATCCCCATCTGAATTTTATACCAATTCCATATTGATGCCAAATCGGGAATATCACGAAACATTTCCAACAAATGTCCTCATTTGTTGTTTTTGTATGTTCTTTCTAATTACAAAAAGTTCATTTGTTCAAATCAGTCATGCTATTGACGTAGGACTACGTCTTACATTAAGGGTGTAAAATCAGAAAACAAGTCACGTTTTTATGAAATAAAGTTAATGTTAATAACTATTTTTACTGCGAACGGATTTTAACGATTTGCATACCAATCGAATCGGAAATTTGCCAGGATTTGTTTGATATGATATACATTACAATCCAATTAAACCATATAAAAATTGATGAAAATTGCAAGTATTCCCATTTCCCCATACATTTGTTCTGTCCGTTTGTGTGCTTTCCCGAATAGAGCTGTCAATAACGAGCAACTTATGCAGCCGTTAAAATAGAAACAGTCGGAGACGAATGAATCCAAATCTCCGTAAACAATGGAAAAGAAGAAGAAGAATAGCAAAAAGAGAATATTTGCGAAATAAGTAAGCTTTCGATAGTCGCAAATGATATCCGAGATGATAAACAAACAAATTTCAACATTCTCGAATCTTTTAAGAATGGCGTGAAATAATCGAAAAAGTACGTTTTTCACTATACTGCCCATGATTGCATAGGAGACGTAATCGACAACACCATTGGTGTTGGGAAAACGCATTTTTGTTGTATTTTGGCCTACAAGCATAACCATGCGAATGTCCGATGAAATGATCTGTCCAGTTGAAGGATATTATCGGCAAAAAGAGGGCCTAGGTGATTTTGCGGATTATAACATATTTTTTCCATTTGGAAAACGCTTGCGTCTATTTATGCGGACAATCAATCGTTTCAATGAATATTTGTCCGCATTGCTAGACGTAATCACCAGGTTGCTCTGTTTGTAGCGTTAGTATTTACAATTCCGATAATAGGCTAAACGTCTCCGTCGGTAATTTCAGTAGTTATCGGATAAAATCAAAAAGGTTTGGAAGGAATTTAGTGAAATGTCTGGAATAGGTGCTCTTGATTTGGGTATGATAAGAACAGCAGGTTCGTGTTTTTTCAATTAATTGAATTTGTAAAGGCAATCTGCAATGTACCAACATTTTTAGCAACATGGTTTACCGATATCACGATCAATCACATAAAGATGGTGGAGTGACTCCAACGGTATGAGTAAATGCTGAATATGTGGAATAATTCAATGTTGAATCCGAGGAGTTATTATGCTAAGAACCAATATTATTTTAATTTTACTACTAATCAGATTGTTTCATTATCTACTCGAAGATTCAAATGCAGAAATTTAGGTAATTATAGCATTAAAAAACACAATTGCTTCTCTTTGTTCATCGCAGTGCAGTGTACAGAAAATAGTAATTATATGAGCAGCGTTTCAATGGTTTCCTATATTCGTCTATTAGGAAACACTAAGTAATAAGACACTATCGTGACAGACATGTTTGGACTCTACAATAAATGTGATCCAAATGTAGATTTAGCCTATAGCACATAATACTGACAATTGAGGGTTTTTGAACGATGTATGAAACTACATCTGTTATGCGGATAAACAGTGATTTTTCGGAAACGTTTTTTTCAGAATTGCTCAAATGTTTTCGAACAAAAAATGTTTGTTTGCATTTTGAGCAAACGTATTACATCGTGTAGAATGCGAAACACAGAAAAAGTCGATTTTGTTCATTTTGTCGTTTACGTCTCCTATACAAACATGGGCAGTATAGATCCTATGTTAAACCACATAGGGGTTCAAATAAACCGTCAAAATTTCTTATTTAATATCCTATATTTCTTATTCAATATACAATATTTGCCATACAGCTAGTGATTTGGTTTGGGGCACTTTTTACTTCCTTATCCGGCTCGGCCCTTTTTATCATGGCGTGTGTAGATGTAGAGGACAAAAATATCGGGAAGAAATCAAAAATGGTTTTTTTTCCAAAGATTTTGTGGACTAACACAATTTTTTGTGATTTTGTGATCTAGTGAACAGCAAATCCAATTAGTCTTATCAACTAGCATTCATTTGATTCCTTAAAGGTTCCTGCTGTATATATAGGTGTTTATATTTCAATAAGAAGAATTACGATGAAACGACCCGATCCAAGTGCCAAAACCTGATTCTCATTGATGATTAACGACATGTGTCGATTATTATTACGATTTGCAAAGGAACAATATGTTGTTCGTCCTGAATGTCAAATATCTGAGCTATGAAAGTTCATTGACAACGATTTCATATATATATTTTCATATTGGCAGTTCATATTGGCAGTTTAGTTCTTGAATTAAATCGTTGAATAACGTTAAATACATCGGAAACATCTGAACAATATTTTGGAAAGGTTTAAACCAGAAAACCAAAATCTAGTTACAAGAACGAGAGCTCACCCACAATAAAATATATTTCGAAAGGAAACGACAACGACGCAGCAACAGCAACAGTTTGGAACACTTCAAAGCGCAGTCAGCATATATGGAAGAGACGCTGCCGCTGCTCAGTCCTCACTCTGTTTGCGATGGCAGACAAAATTCCAGGAAGGACCTTGAAGTTATTCTAAATTACCTGACGCGCTCTGGCTGAGCAAGCCACTCTGTGTTTGCTGCATAAGGAATACGTGGTACACATAGAGTAATCCTTGGAATGACTCCGTCGTCGTCGTCGTTGTTGTTGTTGCTGGAAGGACGAGTGTTTTGTTCAGCCTGATCAAAGCAAAATGTACGATTTGGCCGAAAACAGATTTACGAATGGATGGAAAAAAGGGGCAATAGATGAATTGTTGAAGGAGGTAATATTTTTTGGGATTACTGCGGAGAAATGTATGAACTGTGCCGTGTGGGAATGGAATGCGTTTGTGCTGTTTCGTTTCCTCGAATGTTTTGGGGCAATGATTCTTGTCCGGCTAGAACATTCGTACTTGAAGTCGACGATGTCAAACAGATCTATTTTACCGACTAGTGTTGATAGTCACATGGAGATAAAAGCATCATACCTGAAATGAGAGAAAAGGATGAAAATATTAGAAGGGGTAACACATACAAACTAATAACACAAGACAAGCTTCTAAAGTCGCCAACGCGTAGTTTCTCTATTGGTGCGCAGAAAATTGACCCAAATTGCTACGCAAAATTGCCGTCACTACTCTCGACAGGCAAAAAAAACGATAAGGAACGCCATTTTGATACGTCGCGTGTGTACGCAACAGCACGAGAGCGTTTGATTATTTTAGCGTTCGCAAAAAAGTGCGTGTCCGAG
This sequence comes from Toxorhynchites rutilus septentrionalis, assembly GCF_029784135.1. Lineage (NCBI taxonomy): Eukaryota > Metazoa > Arthropoda > Insecta > Diptera > Culicidae > Toxorhynchites > Toxorhynchites rutilus. The sequence continues at coordinate 250,999,978 of NC_073745.1, forward strand.
CAGGGGAGAAAAACGCTCTGAACCTCGAAAGATCTGAGGCCACGATGATCGTGTGTGCGATCGTAAGACGCTGCCTGCCTGCCTGCCTATCAGTCTCCGCTGCCGCCTGTGGGCCAGATGAAATGTGCGAATGTGCAAAAAAGTAATACCATCGGTAAGAAGTTGGGTGAACAAACGGTGGTGGTGGTTGGTCAACAAAATGAAGAAACAAAAAAAAATCAATACATCGCCGAAAAAGAAGTTCGCGAGACTCGATTGCGTGTGATCCGCGTGTGGATTTTTGACCGTCGCGCGATCGACGCCATTTTATTCATGCGGATGTTGATGAATGGGGCCGGGCTTGATGGTGTCGGGAGTCGAGATAGTTTAGATAGAGCGATTTCGTGGCGTTCGTAGGTACTTCACCGCACTCTAGCGTATTGATGTCTTACTTTAATTTATTGAAGTAAAAACAATCTGTATAGCAATGAAATGAGAATCAAATTACAGAATTATAATTAAATATCAAACAGACGTTTGATACAGTGGTAGACATTCGTTTGGCCGCGCCCTATTTTTCCTCAATATTTTGAAAAATAAGTCAATTCTTTGTACAGTTTTGCTCATAAAAGACGATTATTGTTTATTTTCATCGAATTCATTCTAAAAAAAAGTATAAATTCACTTTTCGTCTTCTAATAATTCAAATATGCGGAATCAGGTTGGACATTCGTTTAGCCGCATCCTGAAATTGCAATAAAAGAAAATTTGTGCGGCAAATTTCGAGTCCAATCGGTAGCTAATATTTAGTATGTCTACCTCCATTTCGGATAACTTTGAAAACTCGCTTTGGCATCGAGTCAGACAGCTTTTAAAGTGTTGCCATATTGATTATAGCCCAACATTCCTGAATTACTGCCTTGAGACTGGAAATGTTGTCAAATTGTCATCCGTTTGCATAGACCATCTCGGCCAAGATTCTCCATAGGTTCTCTATGGGATTGCAATCGACTGCCAGCAGGTCATTCAAGAAGCGGAATGTCCTTCTCGGCAAACCATGCCTTCGATTGCTTGGAAACGTGGATCTATGCATAATCCTGCTGAAAAAACGACATCCTCGGTAGCGTTATTCTCAATATGGCCAATCAAAACGTCCTCCAGTAATTGAAGATACTTTTCGGAGTTCATTCGGGTGGAAATGAAACAAATGAGAAGCTTGCTGTGATAGGAAACGGCTCCCCACACTGTCAAACTTCCGGCCCCAAAGTTTCGCTTCGATCTCATGACATGCCGTTGACTTAAATTGTACTAATAGCAACTGTAACAGTCCGGACCATCCAAATTGAACTTTTTTCGCCGGAAAACACAGCATTTCTCCATTCTAGTTTCCATTCCATGTATTGCCGGGCGAAAATGAGATGGCTCTGCTTATGGGTGGCGGTTAGTTTCGGCTTCCCTTGAGGTTTCTTCCACATGATGTTTGGTGACTCATTCAAGATGCGCGCAATATGCCTCTTCGTTACTGGAACAACTGATTCTGCCTTAATGTATGAGTAGGACATCGTTTCCTGGTTGCTTCGTGTCTTATTCGACCTTTAAGACGCAAAGTAACTTTGGTGTTTCCATTTGTTGGTCGTTATATCTCATATTTCTGGCACTATTTAAAGAAATTCCGTACCACTTTCTCAGATAGACCAATTTTTGTTACGATCGAGCGATTAGAAAACATTTGTTCCCTGAATATCCTTATTATTTTCCGCCCCTTTTCCGTCATTAAAATACCTTTCACCATTCCTTTAAATTCTACGTAAAACACTAATCTGACCAACTTCTAACGTTGCATATCTAATATTTATATGTAAATTGAACATTCCCAAGTATTTTTTCAAAAAACACAAATAAAGGGCTTGGTGATTATGCGAAAACTCGATTTTTATGCGGCTAAACGTATGGAAAAAACGACGTTTGAATGTTAATATTCACCGATGCCGCTTTGTGTGTGTGAGATTGTGACGCACGTCCTTTCAAAAAAAGTGACTTAAATATACTACAGCAAATAAGTATCCCGATAAAAAGAACAATCCTAGTTGTTTTGTAAGTGTTTCAAGTTTTTTTTTTCAAGTGCGGCTAAACGAATGTCTATCACTGTATAACAGTAGAAGTAATCCTCCAGAAATATTGGAAGTCAACAGCGAATTTGGATATTTTTGGTTAAATCAAAAGAGACCACTTGTTAAAAAAATGTATCCGTGTGAGATCATTCGCTCACTCTTAAAAACGGTTAAGTCGACGTCAGAGATAACATTAGTCGGAAATCAAATGATTAGTTCTGAGTTGAGAGTTGATAACAAGACAAATCGATTTATTTCATCTCTTTAGATTTTTTTGAAAATGGAATAAAAAATTTGAAATAAAAAAAATAATTGAACGGCGATTCTTACAAATATTTGAGTGTCTTATATGGTACCGTTCTGAATCATATTTTGGACACTTAAGGCATTTGATGCAGAAAACAGATCTTAACTTTATGCACATTATTTGGTTGATATTTTTAGTAAATTAATTCAATATGCTTTTGAGCATTCTATTGTGGTACCTATTTGATTGAAAACATAAAAAAATATCGAATAAAACTGTTTTTTCGATTGAAGCGAATTAGAATTTGGACACTATTTATAAAAAAAAACTAATTTCGGACAGAGTGAATTAGATTTCGGACACTCTGTTTCCATAACGTTTCTTGACGTTTTAGGCTCAATTTATATTCCTGTACAATTACTGATGCAATAAAATCATCAAACATGGAAAAATCGTAAACTGCACACAAATGTCTAATTTTAGACGAACATTTTGAAATAAAATGTTTTTATGATTCTTAAAGCGCCGAGAAATAAAATAAGTTAAAAAAAACTTTCTAAGTTAAACGGTTTCATTGTGATGAAACATAGTAATAATACAGATTGTGTACTAAAAGCGAGAAAATAATTAGCCATGTAGTTGTAGTTATCATACCCCTTCCTTCTTTAATATAGGGCATTGATAAGACTCAAATAAAATCGTGGGGCACATCGGATTTCCATCATCCACAGTTTGTGGTTTCATCACATGCCCCACGATTTTATTTTAGTCTCATCAATGCCTTATATTAATGAAGGAAGGGGTGTGATAACTATACTAAGTGCTAATTGGGTAATTATTTTCTTGCTATTAGTACAATGTCTGTATAATTAGTATATTTCACTACAATAAAATCATTCAACTTTTTTTTATTTTCATTTCTTACTTCTTCTTTTTTATTTTTTTTTCATGATTTAACGTATTCTATTAGACAAACCATTTCATTGATACTAATATTAAGGTGGTTGCAAAAAAAAACATAGTCGAACATTTTGTGGTGACGACCTTTTTGGGTTTATTTTGTTCATAATGTATTGTGTTCTCCAAATCAAGGCTATTCATTTGATACAGATATTTTCTTTTTATCTTCACATATTTTACGTCTAAATATTTCCGCCACGTTTAGTGCCAATCACCGACCAGGGAGGCGATTCCACCACCTGTATCTTACTTATCAGACTCAATAATTTATGAGCTTCTTCCTCATCCGGTGTAAGATTATGAACCCATTGGTGATCGGAAATTTTGAGCAGCTTATCGAGCTAAATTTTCATTCTGGATTCATGAGCTCATATCATGAATTCATCTCCGTGCAGGTCCTTCTTCGTATAAATATTCCCAACCGTGTTTGTTTTCCTGACTACATCAATTCCTCTGTATATTTTGATCTGTTCATGAAGGAGAAAATCCATGGAATTCCAGATTATCATCGATCGGGGATCGTTCCTACGATCTTCAATGCAAAGTATGGGCGTATCAATTGTGATAATATGTACTTTACTGATGGGTCCTCTATGAATGAGGATTTGGAGTGTTCAACAAAATTTTTAGCACCTCCCACAGTCTTCAGAATCCTTGCTCAGTGTATATTGCTGAATTGGCAGCAATATATTGGGCGCTGGACAGCGTCGCCTCACGACCTGTTGAACACTATTACATTGTAACGGATAGTCTTAGCTCTGTCGAAGCTATTCGTTCAGAGAGGCCGGAAAAGCACTCGCCGTATTTCCTTGAGAGAATACGAGAAATTTTGAGTGCTTTAACCAGACGCTGTTATGTCATTACCTTTGTCTGGGTCCCTTCACATTGCTCAATTCCGGGTAATGAGAGGGCTGACTCATTGGCAAAGGTAGGTGTAATTGAAGGTGATATTTATCAGCGTCAAATCGCCTTCAATGAATTTTATTCTTTAGTCCGTAAAAATACCATCGCTAACTGGCAACGTAAGTGGAACGAAGATGAATTGGGTCGGTGGCTTCACTCGATTATCTCTAAGGTTAGCCTCAAATCATGTTTCAAAAGTCTGGACTTGAGTCGGGACTTTATTCGCACCTTCTCTCGACTCATGTCCAATCACTGTTCGTTAGACGCGCTACTCTTTCGTTTTAATCTTGCCGATGGCAATATCTGTGCTTGTGGCCAAGGTTACCAGGAAGGCAGCCCAGTGTGCCGGTGAGAGATGTGTTGGCTCGGTTAGACCTTGATTACATGTCCCAAATATATGTCTTCCTAAAAGCTATCGATCTTCGTGTGTGATTGTCCTTATATCCTTATATTCTCCTTTTCCTTCACGAGAAATCAAATCCCTTCTTACTAACAATAGAATAAGGTGAAATGTAAATACATATTAGATATTGTATACTTGGAACTATACAGATAGGAGTTTGGCTCCTTTAAACTTATCTAACTGAGCCTGTAAAAATAGACGATTTAATAAAAAAAAAAGAGCCGGAGCAACAGTTTTACTTCCCTTCCGGAGTTACGTTTTTTCGCATCCGAAAATTCCAACGCCGCCAGCTGAAATTGAACCCAGGCCACTCAGGTTGTGAGGTTTTCACGCTAACCACACAACCACTGGCGCCGTCATCGATGCGCATATCCCAATCAACTTTTTTTTTTGGAAAATATGAAATCAGTCATTTTGTAATGGCAACCAAATTAAATTTTGATAATATTGAATACGGATAATTATAATGACAACATAAATAAAGGTTTGTACTAAATCTAAGACCAAATAATCAAAAGTAAGGGTATCTTTCATTTGACATCTATATGCGGTCGCTGCATGAGAATGATAATTGGCCATTTTGTGACCGCGACCATCTTAGAGTTGGATTTTTCATAAAAAACTGTTCTACAAGCCTTTTTATTTGACTTTTATCATATTGATTGGGTTTTAGAAAAAATATATTTATATCGCCATTTTGGATTTGCATTTTTCATAAATAACTGTGTTTTACTAGTTTTTTTTTATTAATTCGTTTATTTTTACAGGCTCAGTTAGATAAGTTTAAAGGAGCCAAACTCCTATCTGTATAGTTCCAAGTATACAATATCTAATATGTATTTACATTTCACCTTATTCTATTGTTACATAAGTTTAAAGGAGCCGAATTCTTAAATATTTTTAAAAAACTATATATATAAACAATTTTCTTAAATCTATGGTTAGTAATGTGAGAAACCGATTACTCGCGGTGGGCTCGATATTAGGAGACATGTGTTTTACTATAGGGTGTGTCACATCAAATTGCATCACGGAAAAAACGCTGTAGAACTTTAATTTTTAGGAATTATATCTTCAGCTTTTGCTTATAATCAGATAAGAGTGTATAGATCACGTTGGCCATGCTTCACTGTCAATTTTTCGTAAATTTGGAAAAATGTCGTCGAACGAAAAAGAGCGTTGTGAATTAATCCTGTGCACTCATTTCGAGAATCCGGAGTTGTCACATCGGGACATCGGTCAAATGCTAGGAATCGTCCAATCCACGGTCAGCAGAGTACTAAAACGATACATCGAGAACCTAATCATCGACCGGAAGGTGAAGAACGGCAAAAAGATCACAAGCGCGTAGTTAAGCAGTTTAGACGTGATCCGAGAAGTTCGGTCCGGGATGTCGCCAATAAGCTGAATTTGTCCAGTTCATTCGTCCAGCGGACCAAGCAGCGGGAGGGCCTGCTGTACACCGAAATGCTGACGAAGCCGCATTGCCTGGTAATGGACGACAAAACCTACGTCAAAGCGGACTTTCGTCAGCTGCCGGGCCTGTTGTTCTTCTCCGCAGAGGACAAATTCAGCGTTCCGGAGGAGATTCGCAAGCAGAAACTATCCAAGTTTGCCAAAAAGTACATGGTGTGGCAAGCGATCTGCTCTTGCGGAAAGCGGAGCGCCCCCTTCGTGATGACCGGCACGGTAAACGGGCAGGTTTACCTTAAGGAGTGCCTACAGCGGACCAAGCAGCGGGAGGGCCTGCTGTACACCGAAATGCTGACGAAGCCGCATTGCCTGGTAATGGACGACAAAACCTACGTCAAAGCGGACTTTCGTCAGCTGCCGGGCCTGTTGTTCTTCTCCGCAGAGGACAAATTCAGCGTTCCGGAGGAGATTCGCAAGCAGAAACTATCCAAGTTTGCCAAAAAGTACATGGTGTGGCAAGCGATCTGCTCTTGCGGAAAGCGGAGCGCCCCCTTCGTGATGACCGGCACGGTAAACGGGCAGGTTTACCTTAAGGAGTGCCTACAGAAGCGCTTACTACCACTATTGAAGCAGCACGAGGGCCCGACCATCTTTTGGCCGGATCTCGCTTCGTGCCACTATTCAAAGTACGTGTTGGAGTGGTACGAAGCCAACGGGGTCACCTTCGTGCCAAAGGAAATTAACCTGCCCAACGCGCCGGAGCTTCGCCCAATAGAGAAATATTGGGCGATTATGAAGCAAACCCTCCGGAAGAACCCAAAAGTTGTCAAATCGGTGGGGGACTTCAAGAGAAAATGGATTTCTGTTAAAAAAAACTACAACCTGACGCTGTACAGAACCTTATGGACGAGGTAAAGAGGAAGGTGCGAGCATACGGGCTTGGGCTCGAAGTATGAATAAAAAGAAAATGCCAAAAGTTGTTTAATAGTTTTTATTTTACTGTCTAAAATTTTCAAAAGGATCGGTCTACTGGGCGAATTTCTACAGCGTTTTTTCCGTGATGCAATTTGATGTGACACACCCTTTAGTTAAGCCCCTTTCATTTGATATGCATATTGATGGGGTTTTGAGAAAATATCAAATTTCTATTAATGTGGGGCAGCGCTTCAGACATACAAACAGAACAAGCTAGATAAAACCGTTTGATTAAAAATAGACTCTTGCTTTTTAGGTTTTTTCCAATGAGATGTGATTTTCACATACAAAACATACAAACATACAAAAAATCAAAATTATGTATATATTTTCGTTACATAAATATGTTTTATGTTTATTTTTATTAATATTAAGATAATTAAGTTCATTTTTATTAATATTAAGTTAATATTGAGTTTAATTTAATAAAACAAGTTAATACATATCCTATATATAAATTCTGAATTTTTGAAAATCTATGTGAAAAATTTCCGAAACCTATATAAAATTGCAAAAATGTTTTTGTTCTCGACGCCTCAAAAATCATAAACAATTTTTTTTTGAGTGCAGTTTACATTTTTTCATAGAATTTTAATTCAAACATCTTTCATTTTAAGTAAAAAGTTTTGAAAACTGGTCAAGAGGTTTGATAGTTATAAATTTAAAAAACCAAGTACAGGCATACCTTTTTTGTGCGATTTTCTATGTTTTTACGATGACAAAGTTATGGTCCATTTAGTTTTTTTCGCAACTGACAGTGCAGAAAGAGCATATTTGCGTCTTAATGATCTATTTCTTAAACCGTACCCATCCATCCATCAAATGCACTATGTTGCGCATGACAAGATTTCTAATAGCATCAAGTTTCGACATGCAACTGAAGGCACAAAACAGCCACGTACAAGAGAAAAACAGAAGAAAATCGAACGGTAAATGGTGCAGATTTTAGTTATTTTCTCTGGGGAACTTTTTTTTATGCAGTCCCTATCCACCGCACAAAACGTTTTTTAAACTGTGTAGCGAACGTGATTTTTTACAGCTACTGGTGGAGTTTTGAACGATTTCATTCTATGCATTTTTTGTGCGATCCCTTTACTTCGCACATAAACAGACGAAACAACAAACGTTCCTGAGATTTTATTATCCTATGAAAAAATGTCTCGACCTTCTAGAATTGATGTGAAAAGCTGAAGGTCTTGACACTTCAAAGCCATAGAGAACGAACACTTCAAAACTTTTCGCTTAAAAATATATATTTGAGGTATTTTTTCTTCTAAAAATTTACTAAAACATTATCTAAATGCCTTCCCAGATAAACATCCAGATAAACAGATTTCCAGATAAACATCCAGAATTAGCCAATGGAATGTTTCACCAGAACAACGCTAGACCTCATGTCCCTATGACAAGCCGACGAATTTTGTGACGTAGGATTACGACTTTCGGGAATTTATTGGGGTGCAAATTAAACAAAAAAAAAAGATCGATCACATCGTAAAAACAGTCCAATTTCAAACATTATTGCTCAGTCATTTCCTGATGGATTTACGAGATTTTTGCTCCAATCGATTTGAGTACTCCATAACAATTTGTGACAACGAAGAAAATTAAATAAACCCGATAAAAAAATTCAAGGACAAATTTTCAACATCGAGATTTTTGAATAGTTTTTGACAGGCTATAACTTAGGGAAAAATCAACACAAGAAGATGTACATCATCATTTTATAGGTTCAAGTTTAATTATTTAGATTATTTCACGCACAGCGCCTTATTATGAATTCATTGGAATTTTCAAAACCGTTCTCCGTTTTGTAGTGATTTCATTACGTGTTAAAATGTTTATCACCAAATACGAAAGGGTAATTTTTGATTCAATTAAAAATATTTCTATGAAGCAATCACAATTTTCATCATCATACGAACAATTTAAATTACAACTGATTTTTTAAAAGTGATTTTTCTTTCAAACAAACGCGACTCAAAATCTAGATGTCTGATTGAAATATGATGTTTGACAAAGTTGTTGGGATGGGGGTCTTCGTAGCCACTTGGTTACGCGTTCGCTTACCAAGCGATCGATCGTGAGTTCAAACTCAGGGCCCTCAATTGACCATCTTTGTGTTGTTATAGAATATCTACGTCCACGCAACCATCATCAGCAATGGAAATCGATCCACGGTGGAACAAAGATCGATTCATCCATACAACTGCTCTGCTCTGCAAGAAACATCGGGATGCTGTTCTATAAATAACCCAACAATGATCAATATCAACTGTCTCCGCTGTCCGGTCTGCTGAACAATGGAAGAACAGAAAGAATACCCTTACGCCTAAATGGCTACTAGTGTGTAATTTACCATAATGTAATGGAACAGAAAACTTAACGCCTAAATGGCTACTACTAGCTACTGTGTAATTCACAATTTATAGAAACATAAACATATGTACATGTACACGATTAAACCCGGCTCTGTTACAGCTAAATGCTAATGAGCCTAATAAATAAATGGGAGAAAAAAAAATTGTTGGGAAATTCATGAATTATTTTGGAAAATAACATTTTAGATGCACTGTTGAAAATCTTACTCGAAAATTGAGTTTAATATAATTTTTTTTCTAATAAATTTTATTAATTTATTCTATCAATTTTAACTTTTATGATGTCGAGAATAAAGAGACCCAACATTTAACATGATTTCTTATATTTGTGAGCTGAGAGTTTTTTGTTCAATGACATATAAAAAATTAGAAAGAGAGGATTGGGGTTTTCCATCTGTTTATTTTATTTGGCTCATTTAGCAATTCAGCTAACAGAGCCGAATTTATTCGTGTACATTTTTATCTTACGATAATTTTTTGTATATTACACAGTAGCCATTTAAGTGAAAAGTATTCCTATCTTATCGGTACACATGTCGCCTTTTTCGCCGTAAGAATATTCCTATTGTTCGAATGTTCACCAGTTGGACCACACACAGTGGGACTGTTGATATGAGGCTTCCATTGTTGTGGTATAAAAAGCACTAATTATCGATGCAACAGAGGGATAAGGGACTGGGTAATCCCGATTTCATGTACTCCTCCCTTGGGTGATTTTTAGATTTTCAGAAAACATGAATTTTGACATCTGCGACAATCGTAAATTAAGTTTTGCATAGGGTATTTTATCGTGCAAATCAGCATTTCGCAGGAAGTCCCGTATGAAAAATCGATATGACTGCAAGCGAATATATTCGAAAATCACAACGCCTTGGGCACTGATTTCAATATTTCGAAATCGCAATGCACAATGTGGTGGAACATGGTATGGGATACAAAACTTTCAAGAAAAGTAAAGTTCATGGAGTTTCGGAAGCTTCGAAGAATGAACGGTTAGAAAAGGCCACTCTTCTACTATCACGGTCTACAGTTCGAGGAATATCACAGATAGTGACAGGAATGGTACGGTATTTGTTAACGCGGTAAACAATCACTTGTTTTTATTGAGAAAGGCATTAAAATTAACGCTTCCCGTTATAAAATGGATGTTTTACAGGATTTCGTAAACCCAGGCATGGAAAGATTGTAGGATAAAGAAAATTACGTGTTTTTGAAGGAAGTTGGAGTGTCTCCTCATACTGTGAGTTTGGAGCTGATGTCGCGAAGAAATCGACTTTTTGGCTAAAAATGAAAGACAGTTGACTAAGGAGTGCATTGAAAATAAGCTGTAAACACATTTTTAATCTTAAAATCCATTTTTTTAATCAATCAAACAAGGAAACCGTTCGGCAATGTTTTATGGACCTTCTTTTTACAGTGTGTGAAGAAAAACAAGTACAAAAATGAATATTGGAAATATGCTCTGACATATCGGCATTTATTGTTCCATTTGAGAAGAAATTTGACGACTTCAATCCACATGAGCAGATTACCTGCCATAAAAGCACTTTTTGCACAATTGTTTCCACCTGAGTTGACTTCCTATGTACACGCACACCCTCGTTAATGACTGTGGTGTAAATTGTGGTTCCGAAAGAGTTCTTGAGTCCTCTTCAACGTAGGTCTCTTCATCGCATTAGATTTCTGCAACATTTGATGATACAGCTTCCGAGCTCTGGTTTTCGATCGCGATTTTTGTTTAGCACTTTGTTTTGATATTTTTTGCTTTTTATATGTCTTCAGGTTGTTCCGCTTTGGATCCGCTGCAGCATTCCGAGCGTTGTTCCACTTTTCGACCGTCGTTTTACCTTTCGGTCAAGGTTGGAAGGTCCTCTTCATCGAATGAATAGTGCTCCTCGAATTTCTGGATGATGCTTTCACACTTGCTGAATGAATACCGACAAGTTTTGCCACTTTATTCATTGTAATAACTTTCTCTCGCATTCATGTGTCCTAGTCTTTAGAATTTTAGTCTCTTTTTTGATACGCGAAATTTCGGAAGGAATGAAAAATCCACATGTAAACAAATCCTCGGTGGACTCTTGACAGATTGAGATACTAAATACAGGTGAGCACAACTGCATTCGTTTGCACATCAATGGACAGAAGGTGTATTTTCGATACACCCCTTAATTACCCCTTAAAATTACTTCTTATGGTCATACATGCGGTTTAAGGTAAACGAGCGAAAGGTGGCTATTTTGGCCCAGTTCAAGATCGTGAATTATGAAAAGCTGTATCATATAGATCAGGAGTGGCCAAAACTTTGATCATCGCGGGCGACCAATTGTTCAAATGTCAGGCTATGGTCTACCAACATTGACTGTATAGCCAAATTATTAAAAAATAATAATATAGTACTAAACAATAAAAAAAAGTTGAATTAAAGGAGTAATAGATATTACTAATAAATATTCAATGTTATATCATTCTATAAAACAAAATACTTATCGGTTGTTAATTTATTATTGATATAGATTTGATATTGAATTTGATTAAATTGATAGGTCAAATATTTTTTTCTTTAGAGTCTTAAAATTAAATATCAGAGAATGTTTGAAGGTAATCGGCACTTTGTGGGCTCGTGAAACATTTATTTTTCATATAAAAATAACCATAGAGTATAATTTGCCTCAAGTATCTCGAGGTATAAGAACTATTGTTAGCGGAAATACGGGAGGATAGAAAAATAAGGACAAGAGGAGAGAAACTGTTCCTTCGTCTAGATCACGGTTTCTAGAACTATTTTGGCCAAGAGAATCCAGAATGAAGTGATAACTCAGACTCCTATTATCAATTTTTTTTAGAAATTCTGTCTATAGGTTTTTCTTATTCATACAAAATACTCAGTAATTTTAGAACTTTGCGGTTGGTTAAGTGAGTGAACTTGACATCATTTTCCAATAAAAATAGACATTAAATTCAGTAAGTATTACAGGGCGGACTCGATTATATACAGTTTTGGATTTATTTTATGCAAATTAATCGTTTTTTATGCATATATTTTTCGTTTTGTGAATAAAAAAGAAGAATTTGATTTTTGATCCATCCCCTTAAAGTCATAAAATACCTTTCTCATATAAAAAATCAGAATTCATTGAGGAGATGATAGAGGATGATATTTGATGACAAAAATCCTCCTGCGCGTATGTTCGGATTTTAACAATGACAGAGTTATAGAACTTTTTGTTTGTTTCGTAAATTAGTGGATTTAAATAACATTTCAGAAGTGAAAAACTTCAAAATTAGTAATTTTTAATGTGTTATTATTAATTTTATATTGAACTTGATTCTTGACTACAATTTGTTTTTTGACACTAAACTTCTATCTATCTTAATTACGCTGCAATATCGATATAAACCATTCCTGGTGAAAAATGAACCAAAACCTTCAAAAATTACGATTTTTACCCCACTATACATATAAAAGCTACTTAAATTTCACCTTAACGTAGAACGGTAATTTTTTTCTTGAGATAAGTCATATTTTTTTTATTTAAATCGTTTATTTTTACAGGCTCAGTTACATAGGTTTAAAGGAGCCGAACTCCTTACTGTATTGTTACTAGTATATATACATTTTTCCTTAATTCTAATGTTAATAATATAGGAAACCGATTACTCGCGGTCAACTCGAGTTTAGAAGGGTGACATATTTTCTTCAGGAAAAGGAGGGGATATGAGGATATGTTGACAATGATCACACTCACACTCTCAATCACACTCTTATTCACACTCATCACACTCAATTCTTAAACCTATCTTATATCTAATATGTATTTACATTTCATCTTATTCTTAAGAAGGGATCCGATCTCTCACAAAGGAAAAGGAAAAGGAAAAACTAAGGGTATAAGGACAATCACACACGAAGATCGATAGCTTTAAGGAATACATATATTTGGGACATGTAATCAAGGTCTAACCGAGCCAACACTTGAGTCATATTTAAAAAATAAAAAAAAAATATTTGTTTTCAAACTGCATATAATCGAGTCCGACTTGATGTGCAATTATTGTTCCGTCCGCGAAGCGTACGGAAGGGGAAAATAAATGACGTCTTTAGCACTTCCCCTCCTCTTTCGACAAGGAGGTGCGAGGGTATAAAACGAGCCACCCGATTGTGCGGAGTATCAGTTTTCATCCAACCATCCAACAAGCAACAAGTGCAAGAGTGCGACAACAAACAATAAAAGGAACGAACAAACTCAAGAAGCCGCGAACTAATCATCGCAAGAGTGCGATAATAGGAGCAGCCGCAAGCAACAACAACATAAGCAGCAGCAGAAGAGTGGCGCATTCGCATGCGCAACAGTGAAAATATTACGACCATGTGTATATATTCAAACTGAATGAATTCAATAATAAAATGAGGAAAGTGTAAATAGTTATACATCATGTTTCATTCTGCGCTACTCGAAACCTGAATCCACGAAGAGTTTTCTGAAACACATTCCAAAAGAGTTACATGCTCTTTTCAGAGCATTGGAGCGGAGCCACAAGGGGCTCCCACCCATTGAACAAGGCGTGAGGAACACAAGGGTTCCTTCCACGCACCGGTTGTCTCCACGAGGGGAGCAACCTTCTAAATACAGTCCACCCCTAGTTCCCAGCAGACGGAACAATTATTACTTATTAATACAAATTATTTACAAATACTTAAGTAGGTAATTAATTTTCGGAAAAAAACCATGGAGTAACAATAAAAAAAATAAATATTCAGAGGAGGGAAGATAATAAAGGGTGTGTCACATCAAATTGCATCACGGAAAAAACGCTGTAGAAATTGAATTTTTAGGAATTATATCTTCAGCTTTCGCTTTAAAATCAGATAAGAGTGTATAGATCACGTTGGCCATGCTTCACTGTCAATTTTTCGTAAATTTGGAAAAATGTCGTCGAACGAAAAAGAGCGTCGTGAATTAATCCTGTGCACTCATTTCGTGAATCCGGAGTTGTCACATCGGGACATCGGTAAGATGCTGGGAATCGTCCAATCCACGGTCAGCAGAGTACTAAAACGATACTTCGAGAACCTAACCATCGACCGGAAGGTGAAGAACGGCAAAAATGGATGCTCCGTCAGTGAAAAAGATCACAAGCGCGTAGTTAAGCAGTTTGAACGTGATCCGAGAAGTTCGGTCCGGGATGTCGCCAATAAGCTGAATTTGTCAAGTTCATTCGTCCAGCGGACCAAGCAGCGGGAAGGCCTGCGTACATACAAGGTTCAGAAGGCTCCTAACCGCGACGAAAGGCAAAACATGGTGGGGAAGACGCGAGCCCGGAAGCTGTACACCGAAATGCTGACGAAGCCGCATTGCCTGGTAATGGACGACGAAACCTACGTCAAAGCGGACTTTCGTCAGCTGCCGGGCCTGTTGTTCTTCTCCGCAGAGGACAAATTCAGCGTTCCGGAGGAGATTCGCAAGCAGAAACTATCCAAGTTTGCCAAAAAGTACATGGTGTGGCAAGCGATCTGCGGAAAGCGGAGCGCCCCCTTCGTGATGACCGGCACGGTAAACAGGCAGGTTTACCTTAAGGAGTGCCTACAGAAGCGCTTACTACCACTATTGAAGCAGCACGAGGGCCCGACCATCTTCTGGCCGGATCTCGCTTCGTGCCACTATTCAAAGGACGTGTTGGAGTGGTACGAAGCCAACGGGGTCACCTTCGTGCCAAAGAAAATGAACCCGCCCAACTCGCCGGAGCTTCGCCCAATAGAGAAATAATGGGTGATTATGAAGCAAGCCCTCCGGAAGAACCCAAAAGTTGTCAAATCGGAGGCGTACTTCAAGAGAAAATGGATTTCTGTTCAAAAAAAAACTACAACCTGACGTTGTACAGAACCTTATGGACGGGGTAAAGAGGAAGGTACGAGCATACGGGCTTGGGCTCGAAGTATGAAAAATGGAAAATGCCAAAAGTTGTTTAATAGTTTTTATTTTACTGTCTAAAATTTTCAAAAGGATCGGTCTACTGGGCGAATTTCTACAGCGTTTTTTCCGTGATGCAATTTGATGTGACACACCCTTTATTGCAATAATTTGAATTAAATTAGATTGGTAGTATCATTCAAGCTTGAATTAGTTCCAGAACGCAAATCAACTGGCAACCTAAGAGCTTGTTATGTTTGTTTAGACATGAATTTGATCATGACTTCCTTCATAGTGAATCGCGTATGTGTATCAAATACAGATCAAGTAAAACACACTTGCTCACACTTTCTTACTTGGCGAATTTTTCATCTTGTACGAATTTATGCACATTTGGTTGAATTTTTAGAAAGTACTACAATAATACTTTCTACTAAAATATTTTGTCATTTTTATAACAAGTTGGTTCACGTAATTCAACCTATATAGCATCTTGAAAGTTTCGAATAAGAACTTGTGTAAATTAATAAGGGTTGATTTTAGGACCTCGTCGATCCCCAATTTCAGTTTTCGTTCATATCGCTCCTGGCAAACCTATATGGACCCCAAGGGGTCGATATCAACCACTTTGAAAATCCGTGATCTAGATAATATAACAGTCGGCCGCAATAATATTAAAATTACACATATTTTCGTTTGAATTACTTCTTTCTCTCTTGTATCGTTTTATCCGGATCTAATTCCCAGTTCTATGTTTACAAAATTTAAATAAACATTAAATTAAAAAAGCAATTTGACATGTTTTATTAAAGATACTGAAATATACAGGGTTTTTCAACTTTAAATTCCGAAAGTAAATTGAAATAAAACACACTTAGAATTCGAATTTTGATGAAACTTTTATTTCAAATTAAAGTTTGGTTTATGCCATTAAGTGTGAAATACAACATCATTCAAATGTCCACCTAGGGCTTCCTCGCACACCTTGATCCGGAACAGGTAATTTTCGATGACTTTTCGGCACATATGGGTCGGTATCTCCGTCATAACTTCACGAATGTTGTCTTTCAAATGTTCAAGAGATTGCGGAGAGTTGGCATAGACACGGTCTTTCGCATAACCCCACAAATAAAGTCTAGCGGGTTCAAATTGCATGATCTGGACGGCCAACTGGCATCACCAAAACGCGAAATTATGCGTCCCTCAAATTTCGTTCGCAATATGGCCATGTTCGGTCGTGTTGTGTGGCACGTGGCGCCGTCCTGCTGAAACCACATGTCATCCGTCCTCATTTTCAAAGAAATACGGCCCGATGACTCTACCAGACCATAATGCGCACCAAACAGTGACTTTTGGCGGATGTAATGGCCACTCAACAATCACGTGTGGATTTTCTGAGCCCCATATACGGAAATTTTGCCATTTTCTGAGCCCCATATACGGAAATTTTGGGTGTACACATAGCCACCGAGCTCGAAATGTGCCTCATCGCTGAAGAAAATTTGATGCGAAAATTTAGCATTTTGCTGCTGTTGTTCGTTCACCCATTCGACGTATGCCCGACGCATTCCATGGTCACCACGCTCTAGTTTTTGTACCAGTTGGACTTTATATGGAGGTAGGTACAAGTCCAAATGCAAAATTCGCAACAATGATGTGTTTGACAAGCCCAATTGCTGAGCACGCCGTGGAATCGAAACATTCTGGTCATCCTCCACACTGGCAGCAACAGCAGCAATATTTTCGGCCGAACGCACATTACGATGATCCACAATATCCGCTACGGATCCAGTTTGTTCGAATTTACGCACTACATTAGCGATTGTGTGCTCTGTAGGCCGTTCATTACGACCAAAATCCGTCCGTAATGCTCGAAAAACATTTGCCGGTTTTTCATCATTTTTACAGTATAATTTAACAAAATTAACACGTTGTGCGATGCTAAAACGATCCATATTGTAAAATGGCAGACATTCAACTAACGATATGACGCTATGGTTGACAGCTATGTCAAACGGTTGTCAGCGCAGGGGTGTATACTTTCGGAAGCTCGAAATGGAAAACCCTGTATAAGAAATGGAAAAATACGAAAAACCAAAACCAAAAAGCCTCACATCCCAAATTTGGCTCCATTTGCTTGATTAGTTCTCGAGTTATGCAGAAAATTAGTGTTTCATTTGTATGGGAGGAGTGTCGAATTACCATAGAAACGTTTATCGATCCCTAAAACCTATATATGCCAATTTTTGTTTACCTGTATGATTAGTTCCCGAATTATTCAGCACCTTGTTATTGCAGAAACATTATCCCAGATCAGCAGGCGGGCGCCCAGGAATACCTACGCGGGCGACCGGTAGACCGCGGACTACCGTTTGGCCATCCCTGATATAGATGGTGTATTTAAATAACAACGAAATTTGTTTATGCAAGATCATTAAGTATAAATCCGCTATGTTCTGTACCATAGGGAAGATGGTTCCGCTTTATTCAATGGTCTTTGTTTCGAAGATTCAATAAATGTTTTCATCCATACCATCCTACAGACTACCTTCGTGGTACTTCTTCATACTCAAAGAAATTTGAAGGATCTTGTATTTTCTGTGCTCGGCAGTGGAAACCTTTCCGGTGGTAAATATCATTGTAATGTTCATACAACTTCATCTGTGTTCAGCAACTTTTAGGATGCTATAGACAAAGGCCCAACAACACGGCTGTGTGATATTATTTAGGAATTCATTCCGCACGCTGCACCATCATATCCAAACTCGGCCATCTACATTATGTCCCAAAAGAGAGTCGAATATCAATGAATGACAGTACCCAGAACCCATTATACCGATAGCCGCTCTCTTCATCGGGGGAAGGCAAGGCTAGTGTTCCCATTCATCTAGACTTGGGAATGCATTCAATCACTATCGGTCGTTTGAATCGGTAATTAATTACGTGCACCTTCTCTCCTGATGGCGTTTCGTTCCACCAACAGGTCGGGGTCTGGCACTACCGTTGGTGTTGCCACCAGTTATCATAAATTAACCAATTAAAAGCCTATTAACATTTGATCGGTGAACAAATTTATTCGGGTATTAGGAGAAACCACATTCTGCGTCGGAATGGCGCGATGAAGACACACTATTATCAATGACAGTCGCTCACCGACTTTGTGTCCACAACAAGCGCGCATATCTTTCTGGGAGAGACGGAAAATTCCTCAAAAATGGTATCGATTTTATTGCCGTCGTTCGTTTGTTTGTTGCTTGGGCTGTCTCGATCAACGCTGGCCGAGTATGATGGATTTGTTGGTCCAACTAGAAGTGGCTGAGCAAGAGGAGGTGCGAAGGCTGTTTAACCCTATCTATCACTTATCTGTCAGTTGATAATCAATGAGAGTGTAACGTTGTGATTTAGCAACAAACCTTTCGGCGATAAATTCTAATTACGGGGTCTGTGTATTACTACTATTATTATTGTAAACAGCCTATGAAGAGACGGTCGCTCAAATGCCCACAAAACATAACACGCCTTTCGATTGGCTGCTTTGTTGAACTTTATTACCAATGCCTGACGCATGTTTTTGATTAGTTTACAATGCCGCCACATCGATGCTAAAGCGATGTACGTTTAACGATGGATGCGGTGGGCATTATGCTTGAAAAACGCCTTTTTCGGTACCATCCGTCCTGAAGGCCATCGTTAAGGCTTCACATAGCTTTCCGAGGTGGCCAATATGGCACACCACATCAGGCGTGGGAAGCCGAGCGCGGCGGTGAAAAGCGTACGGATAGAGGAAGGTATTCAAATCGGGGTTATTTAGCATATCATAACATAAAAAACAACAGACTACAGCTACGAATAATACGGTGTAACAGAGAGGTACAGATTTTTGTTTTATTTGTGTGTTGTTTTTGTGTCCAACCACTGGCGGAGTGAACGAAAAGAAAGTTTTGCGTTTCGGAGAAACTCCTCTGCGGTGTGGATGATTGTAATTTTTGGAATACTTTCGACTGGTGGTGTGTCCAGCGCGAGAGATGTGAGAAATTGCTTTATTGTTATGTGATCTAAGGAATGCTGCTTTTATTGTGGACGTCGCGCAAGATCAGGTCGCGTTCCGCGTTCCAGAAGTGGCGTCGTGCTTTCCCGCTTTTGTTTTGATTCACAAACACAACACAGGCGGGCACGGCACAGTCTTTTAGGATAAAAACAAGCATGGATTTTTGGCTGTTAATGACCAGGGTAACACCACGGTTGGATTTCGTTGTGGAATGTGATTTTCGAAATGATACGTGTTGACGGGAGAGGGTAGACCGTCATTTGACACACATAGAAAAGAGGTTTTTGGGAGTTACATAAATTCAAGTTGTGTCCATTGATTACAAGCGGAAAATCAACATTTACGAAAAAATCAACATTTACGAATTTCGGACCAAATCGACCATTACGAATTTACGAATTTCGGACCAAATCGACCATGTTTTTGGTAACATCCTTCTAAATATGATTGTATTGCTAAGATTCAGCATCATTGCACTATACATATAAATTTGTGAATTTCATTGATTCAGTCATTCAAACATTCATTCATCGTTTTTTCATTCAACCACTAACTAACCTGCAGAAGGATATTTTATTGCGCGTATTTTTCTCAATTATTACAACAACAACAATAGAAAACGATTTGGAGCATAGCATTTGAGATTTTACAGAATTTCCCTGTGGTATTTATTTTTTGAGAAAAAACAAAGTTTATAAATGCCACCATTGCTAATTTTCGTCGCTTCATAAGTTAATATAAATTAGTGAAGAGAGGGATGGCAGTTTGACCGGATACCGGATGCCGAATACCCTGCAAGGTTTGAGGCCGAATGGCCGAATATCCGGCTTTTTATTTGCGAATATAGAACTGGGAGAAACTGCATGTATGCATGAAGCAAATAAAGAATAATATTTCAGGGCGAAATAAACAGATTATCTGACAAAAAAAGTGAACAATGAATCAATTCTCCGTTTGGAATGAATATCTAGAGAATAGAGTATCAAGTTTTCTGCAAGAAATCTTGAACAGATTTTGTTTCAGATTCTCTATTACAATGATAGAATACAGAAGAACCCCGATTATCCGCGGAATAGTCTGGCAAGATCACCAAATCGCGGATAACGTAATAAAGGACATTTGGAGATCCGTTTTTATTTATAAAATTATAAGATATAAGAGCGCGTTTTTTCACCTTAAAATCCGTTTCCTTTTATGAACAAAGATCAATTTCGCTAGCGCACACATCAAAAGGACATTAAAAATGAGGTGCAAACACGAAAAAAAGAAATGACATGAAAACTATATTTTATCAATATAGAAATCATTAAACTATCCATTTATAAGGTCGTGTACACCAATGGTAAGATAATGGGCCTGATCACCAACGTCACTTCGAGGTGAAAATGAAATGAAGGGCATATAAGTTTGCATACAAATCATTTCATTTTCACCATGAAGTGACGTTCGTGATCAGGTCCAATGTGAAAACCATGTCGGTAACAAAAGAGCATGAGCTTACCACTCACTCACAAATTCCAGGAAGGTGTATAGATTCACTAAGGTACTCGCTGTCGCGAATAATCCGCACACCGCGGATCATCCGTTCAAGGATAATCGGGGTTCTACTGTATATTGAAATAATTTTAATACTGGTCGGGTAAAAGTAAGTACAGTTCGGACTCGATTATATGTGATCCGATTATATACAATTTTGGACTCGATTATATACAGTTTGAGTAATTTTAATACTGGTCGAGTAAAAGTAAGTACAGTTCGGACTGGATTATATACAGACTCGATTATATGAGATTCGATTGTATACAATTTTGGACTTGATTATACATACATTGAAATTATTAAAAATATTTTTTTTACATTTCAAATCTGACTTATTTTAAGGAAAAATGTATCCTTTGAACGTTAAGGGAATTGGGATTTTTGAAGATTTTGCTTGAATTTTCACCAGGAATTGTTTATATCGATATTGCAGCGAAATCAAGAAAGATAGAAGGGGGGGGGGTGTCAAAGAACAAATTGTAGAGCAATTGAGACCTTCAATTTGATTGATAAAAACAATCAAGTTCAATATAAAATTTTTGGATAAAATCAATAATTACACATTAAAAATTATCAACTTTGAAATTTTCACTTCCAAAAAAAGTTATTTAAATCTACTAATTTAGATGTTTCACCACTATATCCTGAACTAAATTTTCTCATCTTTCAAATGAAAGCAACAGAATTGGCTTACGCAGCGTACTCTTTAGTGTAGAGCCAGTTTGAGGCAACAGAGTCCGAAACAAAAAAAACAAATTCTATAACTCTGTCATTGTTGAAATTCGAACATATGCGTAGAAGGATTTTTGTCATCAAATATGATCATCTATCACCTTCTGAGGGATTCTGGAAAAAAAAAATTTCATATGAGAAAGGTGTTTTATGACAAATGAATCAAAAAATAAATTCTTCTATTTTCAATGAATGAAAAATATATGCATAAAAACGAATAGATTTTTTTTTGTTTTTTTTTGACTCGATTATATACAGTGAAAAGAAATCGAAGACTGTATATAATCGAGTCCGCGCTGTACTACGATTTACATAAGAACATCAATCAATTATTTTTATTCAAGACTAGCTGATCCGACAAACTTCGTCCCGCTTAAAATGGATATGAATAATTTCAAACATTCACGTTTCCTCCGTTACATGGAAAACATGTTTGATGCAGAAAATATACCAAAATGAAGACAGCTCAAATCGGTTTATTCCATTCTCGAGTTTTGTGCTTATTAACACATTTGGAGATCCGTTTTTATTTATAAAGTTACAAGATATAAGAGAGCCTTTTTTCAACTTAAAATCCATTTCCTTTTATGAACAAAGACCAATTTCGTTAGCGCAAACATCAAAAGGACAAACAACTCTTGTTATGATGTAACTGTGGAATTTTCCGAATTTTTCAAATGTCATGTTTAGTTGGAGTATGGTTGGTAAAAATATGTGTAATATTTTTATGGGATCCCTCTTTCCGTTCCAGAGGAGGGATTTCTCGTACCAAAAAACCCTCACATGCCAAATTTGGCTCCAAGAAATTTGTGTTTCATTTGTATGACAGCCCCCCAGGGCTGAGGGAAAGAGTGTCGAAGCACCATTTCTTGCCCTTTTATAGCCTTCACATGCCAGAAAAATGGTTTAAAATGATATTGCAGTGAAATAAAAAAATAGGAGTTGGGCGTCAAAGAACGAACTGTAGAGCGGTTAGAGAGCTTTAATTTGGTTGATAGTAATATTCAAGTTTATTGTATAGGTTTTGGATAAAATGAAGAATAATACCATAAAACCCCATAACTTTTAAGTTCACTTCTAAAATGTTACCTCTTCTTCTTGAATGGCGTTAACGTTCCCTTGTGGAACTTTTGCCGTCTCAACGTATGCATTAACTAGCGTCATTTATTAATACTTGGTCGAGATTTCTTAAGCCAAATAACACGCCTTGAATGTATTCCGAGGGGCAAGCTCTTGAATACGCATGACCACAGTGCAAGTCGAAGGAAATTTCTTTGACGAAAAATCCCCCGGCCAGAACGGGAATCGAACCCGAACACCCGGCATGATAATGTGAGACGCTAACCACTCGGCCACGGGTGCACTGAAAATGTTACCTAAAAATATTAATTTTGACGTTTCACAACTGTATTCTATATCAAATTTTCTCATCTTTCAAATGGAAGCAACAGGATTGTCCTACTTAACGTGATTTTTGAATTAAAAAAAAAATTTAAGGCAAACAGAGTCCGAAACAGAGAAAAAGTTCAATAACTCTGTCATTGTTGAAATTCGAACATTTGCGTAGAAGGTTTTTTTTCATCAAATATGATCCTCTATCACCTCCTGAAAGAATTCTATTTTTTGTGTGAGAAAGGTATATTATTACTTCAGGGGGGAATTAAATTCTTCTTTTATATTCAAAAACCAAAAAATATATACAAGTCGGACTCGATTATCCGGAGTATTTTATATTTGATTTTCGGAAATTTTGAATGATTTGTATAATTATTCTATATTGAATAGCTAATATGGGTATCAAAAGAAAGGGCTTGACTAGTAGAATCCAGTTACTTATGAAAAATGCAAATCCAAGATGGCGGCCACTACAAAATGACGGATTGCATATTTTCTCAGGGCTCCATCAATATGGGTATCAAAAGAAAGGGCTTGACTAGTAGAACACAGTTATTTGTGAAAATATAAATCCAAGATGGCGGCCACTATAAAATGGCGGATTTCATATTTTCTCAGAACCCCATCTACATGGGTATCAAATGAAAGGGCTTGACTAGTAGACCACAGTTATTTATGAAAAATGCAAATCCAAAATGGCCGCCACCGCAAGATGGCGCCATATATTTTTTTTCACAACCCCATCAATATGAGTATCTAAGGCGTCGTGCACAAATTACATAATGCGATAAGGGCGGGGGGAGGGGGTCGAGGTTGCGTTACTTTCTGTGTATTAGAGATAGGAAATTGCGTTACGTAGGGGGGGGGGAGGATGTGAAAAATCCGGATTTTTAGCGTTACGTAATTTGTGCACGACGCCTAATGGAAGGGCTTGACTAATAGAATACAGTTATTTATGAAAAATTCAAACCCAAAATGGTCACCACCACAAAATGGCGCCATATATATTTTTTTACAACCCCATCAATATGGGTATCAAATGAAAGGGCTTGACTAGTAGAATACAGTTATTTATGAAAAATGCAAATCTAAGATAGCGGCCACTACAAAATGGCGGATTACCTATTTTCTCAGAACCCCATCACTATGGGTATCAAATGAAAAGGCTTGACTAGTAGAACACAGTTATTAATGAAAAATGCCCAAAAATGTAGCAAAAGAAAGTTCTCGACTAGTAGAACATAGCAGATAATGAAAAATCCAATTTCAAGATGTCCGCAGTCCCCAAACAACTAATTACTTTTTGAATGGTTTCATTCAGCTTGACCTGTTTCTATGTATGTTTGAATGTTTGTTGAGTTGTCCAACATTAATAGAAAATTGACCTCGTTTCTGTTGAATGATTGATCTGAAATTTGGAGCATACATTTAATTCTACTGTCATTATAAAACTGCGCATTCCATGATCTTGAAAAATTCAATTTGGCCGCCGCAAAATTGGTTGATTGGCTTGAATTGGAGAATACATTACATTATGAACAACACAATTGCGAAAAGGTCGCCGCCACAAAATGGTCGACTTTGTTTTTTTTTGCAATCCCCTCATTATTGGTATCAAATGAAATGATTTGACTAATAGAATACAGTACAGGTCAGACTCGATTATATACAGACTCGATTATATGTGATTCGATTATATATAGTTTGGGAAAAAATATTTTTTGATATTTTCAATATGGTTTATTTCATGAAGAAATGTAACCTTTCAACGTTAAGGTAAAGTTTAATTGGCTATTACATGTACAGTGGGGTAAAAATCGTGATTTTTGAAGATATTACTTGAATTTTCACATTGTTTATATCGATATTGCAGCCAAATTGTGCGTCAAAGAACAAATTGTGGAGCGTTTAAAGAACTTCTTTTTAATTGATAGAAACAATCTCGTTAATAGAAATTTTTGGGATAAAATTAATAATAACACATTAAAAATTATTAACTTTTAGGTGTTTCACTTTCAAAATGTTATTAAAATTCACTAATTTAGTTATTCCACTACTATATCCTGTACTAAATTTTCTCATCTTTCAAATGAAAGCATCAGAATCGTCTTCCGTAGCGTACTTTTTAATGTAGAGCCTGTTTGAAGCAACAGAGTCCGAAGCGAAAAGAAAGTTCTGTAACTCTGTCATTGTTGAAATTCGAACATATGCGTAGGAGGATTGTTTTCATCAAATATGATCGTCTATCACCTCCTGAGAGAATCTATATAAATTATTTTTTTTCGTGTGAGAAAGGTGTTTTCTGACTTTAAGGGGATGAATCAAAAATCAAATTCCTCTTTTATTTTCAAAAAAACAAAAAATACATGCAAAACAAACAAATAAAGAAAAAATATGGTTTTGACTTGATTACCCGGAGGATTCGATTATCCAGAGTGAAAAAAAAATCAATACTCCGGATAATCGAGTCCGACCTGTATATATGAAACAATTATATGAAACAAAACATATTTTTGACTCGATTATATATATAGGGTAACTTCGATATAACGTACATTTCGCATTCGAAATTGTACGGTGTATCGAATCATAAATAAGAACTCAGAAACGTAACGTATATTACTTTATTGTGTTTCTGTTTGAATAAAGTTTATGAATAAATTCAACTAGAAGACGAAGCCAACCTTTCTCATGATGTTTTTCTTCGTTCTGTTGATTAAAGTTTGATTTATTTAGAATCCGGAATCACAGAACAGTTGTATTTCGGGATTGGTTAAAGGTACAAAACAAGCTTTAGTATCAAAATACAGATAATTTATTGTTCTTTGAAAATAAGTAAGTTATATCGAGATAAAATGTACGTTATATCGAGGGTACGTTATGTCGAAGTTGCCCTGTACTAGTGAAAGAAATCGGAGACTGTATATTGGGGTGCCAATGAAAATGGTCATCTCGAATTTCAAATAGTTACTCCATAAAAAATGTTCACCACCTCAAAAAAACATTCTATGCAAAAAACCGCTCAATCAGATTTAAGGGGTTTCACAAAACGGTCAGAGTTTTTTGGAAATCACACAAGGAAGGAAGGAAGAAAGGAATAGTAAAGGAAATCGGGGTTTTCGAAAAAAAAATTTGATGCCAAACGCCTTAAATAATTTTTTTGCACTTGGTTAATTTTACGTTCGAAAAGTCAATGTTTGCCATAATTTTTTTTTAGCTAACTGTAAATCTCGACGTGTCATGCAATTTTAAGACATTTAGCATAAAAAAAATTAAAACTCCGATTTCCGATCATTTTTCGGTTATGAAAAAACTCAAATTTTAACGTCACTAATAAATGAAGTTCGAATGAGCTAATATTTTATCGTGCAAATCAACATTGCGCAGCAAGTTCCGAATGAAAAATCGAGATAACTATTGGCACCCAAAACCATACGGTTCGTCTCGTATTCCGAAAAAAAAGTAAGTGTCGATTTTTTGACAAAAAAAACATTTCGAGATGACACTAGATCACGACGTTTCATTCAATTTTAAGACATTTAGCATAAAAAAAAAAGAAAACCCCGATTTCCTTTGCTTCCCCTTGAGTGATTTTTCAATTTTCAAAAAACTCAAACTTTGACCGCTTTGCGCCACTTTCCCTTAAGTCCGATTGGGCTGATATTTTGCACAGGGTGTTTTTTCAAGGTGATGAACGTTTTGTATACGGTGAATTTTTGAAATTTTAGGGTCGATTTTTTACCATAGGTGGGACAAAAAGGACATGTTAAGAAGAACTTCAATTACATCTTTGGAAACTCATGTTTCCCAAAACTTTGGTGCAGTTTCTTGCAATTCAATAGACTGTTTTTCTACCTAATTGCCCGAATATTTTACAAAAAAGTGTTTTTCAATGTTTTTTACTGAAATTAAAACAGACCGAAAAGTACAACATTTTTTTCGATACGGGTAATATGGACATATAGTGGGGGGAATATGGACAGATTTGTAATATATGAAGCGTAGAGGTTTATCGATCGCGAGAGGAATAATTTTATTCAACCAAGGCAAACAGAGCCCGAAACAAAAAAAAAACAGTTCAATAAGTGCTGCTTTCGATATATTTGCATTTTTTTCAATTTTTATGGGGTCTAACAAGGGTTTTATTTCGGCTTGGATCAGGCAATATTTCACATACGCTAAAGAAAAACTTAAGGAAAGGCTAAATGCCAAAGATTGTTTTGATCTCAAAATAGTATTTTTCCATTGTTTCAATGGACTCGGTATACTAAAAATTTTTTAGGGGGCACTCTACTCTGAAAGGTCGAAAGTGACGGATTTTCGGGATTTTTTTCGAATGTTGGACTTGAAGTTGGTTTTCGGACCAACAACCACTAAAATGGTTGGTTAAACCTTGATAAGGCCGTGGAAACTAGGCAAGGAATCGACTCAAACTTCAGAGAACATAATCCTTAGATGAGGAAGAACACATATTTACCTATTCAAACAGTTGAAAAAATTGATGACAATATAGATGCCACTGTCCGTTAACCCCAAAAACACTACTTGCCGCTGCCTTGTAAGCACACTTTATTGCACCTTTGATAATGCAAGAATTGATTCAATATTTCTAGTGCAGTGAAACAAAAAATTATATAGACTTGAAAAAAATCGAATTGAAATCTGAATTGTTCATCAAATACATTTATTGAAAAATCTGCATGATCTTATACAGTAGACCCTAAATAGAACGCTTACAGTAAAAAAAACCAATTTAAACAGATTTTTCTGCCGTCGCTCTAAAACAGCGGTTTTTCTACATAAAAATGACTCCCATATTAATAGTACATTTTTAGCAGCCCTGAAAATTGGAGTATTGTCAGATACTTTTAGAATTTTTTGATTAAGCAAAATATTGAAATAATAATGCGACCAAAAAAAATTTTTTGTTGGTGGCAATATAGTTGCCATTTCAAAATTGGATTCTTGAAGGCTACGAAAAAATGACGACAAAACCACACATCACGGCTACAAAAAAAAATCTACTAAAGAGTTTATTATTAAATTTTCTTCCTTACTGAGACTTATGGAAATCCTTTTTTATCGGAATTATCGAAAGTGATGAATAGGCAAATTGAATAAAATATTCCCATAGTTTTGAACGTTATTTCAGAAAAAAAACTGTCTAAGTTTTTTTGCGTGGTTTTGACGAACCACCCTGAAGATGCTTCCAACACGATAGAAAACTCCACCCACCCCAGTCTCACAACCACAATTATGCAATCTGACGCTTGCACTGCTGGCGCTGTTGCAAAATATTTTGGGCCCGGAGGAAAATCTTGTCTTCCGTCGCAGTGTGTAGCGCAAAAGTAGCAAAAGCATCGCTCTTTTTCCTGATTAATCAATCCCGTTCCTATCACAGTCATTTTCCATGGTGGACGGAGGCTGCTCTCAGCCGGATGTAATCATCTGTTGGGAAAATTGGCTGTTAATGGGAAACAACGCCCTACAGGCACTATTTTCATTTATGTACTGTGAAACGGCGCGCATTTCTGCGAAAACCCCGAAAGCTATCAGTCTTCTAATGCGCCGCCGAGTGGGGGCGGCGTGGAGTGGAATTTTCCGTTTGCTCCCTCTTTTGCCTGCTCTGTTGGTTGGTTATCTCTGAAGCTTGTTTCGCGGAAAAAGGGGAAATTAGCGCAACAACTTGTTGATCCATTCGTTTTTCTTCACGTTTCTCGGGCAGACGACAAAATCCACGCTCATTATCCTTGTGCGAAAGTCAGCCAGCCAGCCTATGGGAGACTGACTGTCATTGATGAAGGGTTTATGAGTCGCGTGAAGTGGAAGTGAATTTTCCAACGTTACCTCAGCGCAGCACAGCTGCCTACATGAAGCTTGGGCCTAATTAGCTCCACGTTATCCTCCCATTCCCTTCCCAAAAAATAGGAAGGTGAATGCATTCGGTGAGAATATCTGGCGCTTGCTGAAGCCGCCCTCGTTCTGCCCCGATTCAACTGCACACACCATTAAACGCGTGGCGACACTTCTATCCGAACTCTTTCTCCCCGGGTGGCTGAACTAAAGTGCCGCGATGGGCCGATCTTTAGCGGTGCGACTTCTTCACCATTGGAATAGTTTCTCCTCGTTTTAATTAAACGCTTCATTAGTTCGCACATTCGCGGCGCGGTGAATGGTAAATCAATATTTAGCGGGGCTGAGGTTTCACATCTCTGATGGGTTTTTTGTATTTAATTTTTTATATCTTTCCATAATTTAATGTTCTATTAAACGCTTGACCGATTAGACTAGTAAATGGGTTTACCAACTCATTACCTTCATAATCAAGCGTTGTTTTAAATCAATGATCAATGAGCGAACTGAGAACTGAGGGTAATGATGTTCGTATATGATATTTAAGTGCAGGTCGGACTCGATTATATACAGACTCGATTATATACAGACTCGATTATATGTGATTCGATTTTATACAATTTTGGACTCGATTATGAAAAAAAATTTTTTTTCACATTTCAAATATGACTTATTTCATGAAAAAATGTAACCTTTGCACGTTAAGGTGGAATTTAGGTGGCTATTATATGTATAATGGGGTAATCATCGTGATTTTTGAAGATTTTGTTTGAACTTTCATCAGGAATTGTTAATATCGATATTGCAGCGAAATTAAGAAAGGTAGAAGTTGGGTGTCAAAGAATAAATTGTAGAGTGGGTTGAGAACTTTAATTTGATTGATAGAAACAATCAAGTTTAATATGAATTTTTGGGATAAATTTAATAATCACACATGAAAAATTATCAGCTTTGAAATTTTCACCTCCAAACCGTTATTTAAATCCACTATTTTTTTTGTCTTTCAAATGAAGGTAACGGAATTGGCTTACGCAGCATACTTTTTAGTGTAGAGCCAGTTTGAAGCAACAGAATCCGAAAAAAAAGTTCTATACCTCTGTCATTGTTGAAATTCGAACATATGCGTAGAAGGATTTTTTTCATCATATACGATCATCTATCATCTTCTGAGAGATTCTGGAAAAAAATATTTTTTTCATGTGAGAAAGGTGTTTTCTGACTTCAAGGGGATGAATCAAAAGTAAAATTCTTCTTTTATTTTCAATAAACGAAAAACATATATGCATAAAGTATGAATAAAAAATGTTTTTTGACTGGATTATACATATACAGTGAAAAGAAATTGGAGACTGTATATAATCGACTCCGCGCTGTAGTCAAAAGCCACATGTCACGTGGAAAAATGCTACGGACTGGACTCAAGATAAAATATAAAAAAACCGAAAAAAGTAAAATGTATAACATAAAATATAAACCGTAAAACGTAAAACATAAAACGTAAAGCGTAAAACGTAAAACCAAGCTCACGGAATTGTGTGGCCTGACGTTGTCCTGATGTAACACAACACCTCTTCTGAAAAAAAAAAAACATTTGAAAATAAATTATATTGCACTTATTTTAATGTTGCAGTATAGGCACCATAAACATCAATCACAATTTCAACGGCTTGGCTTGCGTTCTCGCATTTATAAAATAAAAAAAAGTGTAGAATATACCGAATTTTCTCTTTGTTGACCTCCATTGTTAACACCCTGTAACTCACAAATGAATGGAACAACAAAAAAAATAAAAGATTGTTTTTAGTGTGAAATGCCACCTTCACAACGTGCCTAAACTTGAAATTGTATGATCGATATTATGCGAGATATTGATCACTAAAGCCAGCCACCAAGGAAATAATGGATAACTTTTTCATCAACCCAATATTAAGGGGGCATTCTAGTGTAGAGACACGAATTTTGGACGTTTCTTCGAGCTCCGTAAAAATAAAACAAAGAATATGTTCGCTATCCATCTATATTTTAACAATAAAACGGAGAAAAAATATTTACAACTAGAATAGTTAAGAGCTGATGAAGTGAGAGGGTTCAAAAAAAAGTTGTGCCATGGCGTACACGATTCCAGCCCTTCTGGTTATCTGAAAAATTCGTGTACGAAAAACTAGTTTCGAGAAAAACGCGTTTGAAGTTCATTGTTATGGCAGTAACAGGTTAGATACTACATCACTAAAATAGCTTTAACTTGGTAAATCATAGGATTTTCGATACGTCCTTTCTAGAGTATATTTTTGAATGCCTAA
Source organism: Toxorhynchites rutilus septentrionalis (assembly GCF_029784135.1). NCBI lineage: Eukaryota > Metazoa > Arthropoda > Insecta > Diptera > Culicidae > Toxorhynchites > Toxorhynchites rutilus. The sequence goes on from NC_073745.1 coordinate 251,031,129, forward strand.
ACTACAGAAATATGGAAGAATTTTTTTTTGATTTTTTTCAAATTTATAGACTAGAATACTCCCTTAATGATTTTTTATTTTATTTGAATGAAACGTCGCAAACGTATATGTCTTGGGAGACTTAGTATTTTACACTAGTGGAAACCAACTTTTGACTCAAGAGTATGTTTTACAATTGCGTATGCTTAACTTGAATTAATTTCATGAATTTTATTTCAAAAATTATACGTCGGAAGCTATTGGATGAATAGAAAGTTTGTCTAATAACGAGTTGCCACTAGGTTTTATGGAAGAAATACACATTGATAACTTTTTTAAACTTTAAATCGTTTCTTTTGTGTTTCGACACATAAAATTTTGTTAAGACCCAGTACGGCTCAAATTTTCATTTGATTCCATTATTCAGTTCATGGTTTACTATCGTGCTGAACGGACGTGCAAAATTGTTTGCTTCAGAATGCATTCCCAGAATATGCACAAAGTAAACTGTATAGTACTGAGCTTGCATTGACGTGAGGAGAAGAAAAATGTAAACTAAACCATTAACATAAACTTTGCTTTCGCATGGATTTTAATTATAGTCTCGATCCAGCCAGCGAGCTGTCTCAAGAGTTAACTTTGCAATTTTCAAACTGTCACGTCATCACTGTAGATTTTGATCTTATAAATGTTTTGGGTGTGAGTTTGCGTGTTTGTAAGTTCAAGTGTCAATGCAAGACTTTATCTTTGATATGCGCTCACTTTAACGGTCGGAACGGATTTTTTATCTAATATTCATCTGAGAGTGATCCATTGCGTAAAATAATTCTGCTGAGGAGTAATTCCAAATGAAATCGACAAATGACAAAACATGAGTATTTTTGATTCGAATGAAAGTGTGTATTCCGTTTGGGTTAGAGGAAATATGAGTTTTCCACAGCAATTGGGAATTTTTTGACTCAAGCGTAACTTTTGAAAAGGGCGTATCGATTTGAGTAGGAGAAATCTTTGATAATTTATATCTCAAAAAAATATATGTCGTACGGAAATAGTGTCTTAGAAAGTGTTATAGAGTATTGATGGTTGAATATGAAAAAAATGTACACTGAGAAAAAAAATAGTACTCTTTTTTTATTAACAAAATAAGAATTCAATTTGCAATATCCAAAATACATATTTTTTTTATTTTTTCATACAAAATAGAAGTCATGCAGAAAATTTAAAAAATGGACCCAAGATGGTAAAACTATTTTTGACGAACTTTGTGGAACATCAAATTTTTAGGAATTTTCGAAACTTCGAATTTTTGAATGTTAACAATCATTTTTAGCCACAAATTATGAATCCTGATATGATTTAAAACAAAAAAGGTTATTATAAATCTCCTTCTAACTGTAGACATTCTCGAAATATTTAAAAAAATATTTCTAATTTATTGTCTTTTTTATAATAAATAATCCCATTTAATATGTTTGTCGTGTTATACCGTCATGTTCATTAAATTTTATGAATTTTCTTATAATTTCCAACAACTTTTCCAAATACATCATCATGGTTCATTTATAAAAAAATAAAATTTTAATTTGCGATATCAAAAAATATGTATTTTTTTTAATAATTTTTTAAATTTTTTCATATAAAATATAAGTCATGTAGAAAATTAAAAAAATGGGCCCAAGATGGTAAAACTATTTTTGACGAACTTTGTGGAACATCGAATTTTTGTGTGTTAACAATCATTTTTAGCCACAAATTATGAATCCTGATGTGATTTTAAACAAAAAAGGTTATTATCAATCTCCTTCTAAATGTAGCCATTCTCGAAATATTTAAAAAAATATTTCTATTTTATTGTCTTTTTTATAGTAAATAATCCCTTTTAATATGTTTGTCGTGTTATACCGTCATGTTCATGAAATTTTATGAATTTGCTTATAATTTCCAACAACTTTTCCAAATACATCATCATGGTTCATTTTTTGACTCAAGCGTAACTTTTGAAAACGGCGTATCGATTTGAGTAAGAGAAATCTTTGATAATTTATATCTCAAAAAATATGAGTCGTACCGAAATAGTGTCTTAGAAAGAGTTATAGAGTATTGTTGGCTTAATTTCAAAAAAATATACACTGAGAAGAAAAATTAGTACTCTTTTTTTATTTATAAAATAAAATTTGAATTTGATATCGATCACAAAATACGTATTTTTTAAATATTTTTTTCATTTTTTTCATATAAAATAGAAGTCATGTAGAAAATTTAAAAAATGGGCCCAAGATGGTAAAACTATTTTTGACGAAATTTGTGGAATATCGAATTTTTAGGAATTTTCGAAACTTCGAATTTTTGTATGTTAGCAATCATTCTTAGCCACAAATTATGAATTCTGATGTGATTTAAAACAAAAAAGGTTATTATCAATCTCCTTCTAAATGCAACCATTCTCGATATATTTAAAAAAATATTTCTAATTTATAACCTTATTTATAGTAAATTATCTCTTTTAGTATGTTTGTCGTGTTATATCGTCATGTTCATGAAATTTTATGAAAAAATATAAAAAAATACGTATTTTTTGATATCGCAAATTTAAATTTTATTTTGTAAATTAAACAAAGAGTACAGATTTTTCTTCTCAGTGTATATTTTTTTCAAATTAAGTCAACAATACTCTATAACCCTTTCTGACACACTATTTCGGTACGACTCATATTTTTTGAGATATAAATTATCAAAGATTTCTCTTACTCAAATCGATACGCCCTTTTCAAAATTTACGCTTGAGTCAAAAAATGAACCATGATGATGTATTTGGAAAAGTTGGAAATTATAAGAAAATTCATAAAATTTCATGAACATGACGGTATAACACGACAAACATATTAAAAGGGATTATTTACTATAAAAAAGACAATAAATTAGAAATATTTTTTTAAATATTTCGAGAATGGCTACATTTAGAAGGAGATTGCTAATAACCTTTTTTGTTTTAAAACACATCAGGATTCATAATTTGTGGCTAAAAATGATTGTTAACATACAAAAATTGGAAGTTTCGAAAATTCCTGAAAATTCGATGTTCCACAAAGTTCGTCAAAAATAGTTTTATCATCTTGGGTCCATTTTTTAAATTCTCTACATGACTTCTATTTTATATGAAAAAAAAATTCCCAATTGCTGTGAAAAACTCATATTTCCTCTAACCCAAACGGAATACACACTTTCATTGGAATCAAAAATACAAGTTTTTAAAATCGGCATTTTTAGGACGATTTCATTTGGAATTGCTGTGAGGAATTAATTTTTCTGTTGATCTTTCTATCGATTTCTATGACATACAACATTGCTCAGTAAGTATGTATAAATGCATAGTTTTCGTGATTCAAAGTTGTATACTCTTAGATAACATTTATAAAATATCAAATCTTACTTAAACGAAAATCAGAAGTTATGACCGGTAATTGCGCCCTCTGTTTTGCCGCCCAAAACGAACATGATGTCTTTGGGAGCGATGGAGATGTAATTTTACTGAGAGATACAGGAAAACTACATGGATATTCAATAATTTCAATGTTTTAGTGTCGCTCTAGACAGCGAGCAATCAACAGTACATGTTAATTCTAAGGCTGAAAGTAAATTTTATTGCTTCGCTGCTTTGTAAATGGTTTGGGCCGCTCAGTGCAAACATTTAGTTTACTCTCATTACATTTGCACATAAGAAGCAACACAATGAACCATGTAATCCTACGACATTTGGATTATGTTTTCGATTTTTTCACAATTTTTTCAGCATTGTTTGATAGAAGAATTTATTTTATATTTTTTTGCAATACGAATTTAAAATGTTTGCTATTTTCAATCGTTTATATAGGTGTAATTAATAAGATCACTCTTAGTTATTCCTACGCCAAGCGAATTAGAAAGTTTGTTTTTGTTTCACTCTGAAGTATTTTTTTTTAAATGGCGTATGTATTTGAGCATGAACTTAAAAAATGTAGCCCGGGAATATCGGTTGTGTAGACAAGCTGTTAGTTGTGAAGAACTAAGGAGGCTTTGTGGAAAAGGATACACTGGGAAGGAAATAAGGAAAAAATAAAACTGATGTTAAATTTAGAAAAACTCAAGAATTAAAAAGAATATATTTAATATATTTAAGAATATTTTAAGTGATACGTTCAGCCGTTACATTATAACTTATTGCAATACAGCGTGGCGCATAAGTCACGCAACCGATTTGCACAAATATGCCTCTGACATACATATATTACCTCTACGATGGCAGTCGAACAACAGAGAGCGTTGCGTGACTTATGCGCCACTCTGTATTTGCGAAATTGCGGTAAATTTTATAAACACTATGAAAACCTCTTATGGCATTTTGTTTTTGAATCTCTGAAGAAAATACTATTTTTTCCGTCGAAGTAACAAATGAGCCTTGGAAAGAACTTGGAATTTTTATTGGGGGTTTTGAAACTGCACCCGAACAGGCCGAAAGGATATTATTATTAAAGGGTGTGTCACATCAAATTGCATCACGGAAAAAACGCTGTAGAAATTTAATTTTTAGGAATTATATCTTCAGCTTTCGCTTATAATCAGATAAGAGTGTATAGATCACGTTTTTTTTATCCCATTTATTTATTTAAGGCTCATTAGCATTAGCTGTAACAGAGCCGAATTTTAATCGTGTACATGTCACATGGTTATCATATCTATAATTAGTACATTACACAATTGCCATTCGCTAGTATTTCTTCTATACCATTACATATGGTACATTTACACAGTAGCCATTTAGGCGTAAGAGTATTCTTTCTGTTATTCCATTATCCAGTTAGACTACCGGACAGCGGAGACAGTTGATTGATCATTGTTGAGTTATTTATAGTACAGCAGCCCGATGTGTCTTGCAGAGCAGAGCAGTTGTATGGATGAATCGATCTTATTTCGACCGTAGATCGATCTCCATCGCTGATGATTGTTGCGTGGACGTAGCTATTCTGTAACAACACAAAGATGGTCAGTGAGGGTCCTGAGTTTTGAACTCACGATCGATCGCTTACTAAGCGAACGCGTTATAGATCACGTTGGCCATTGGTCAATTTTTCGTAAATTTGGAAAAATGTCGTCGAACGAAAAAGAGCGTCGTGAATTAATCCTGCGCACTCATTTCGAGAATCCGGAGTTGTCACATCGGGACATCGGTAAGATGCTGGGAATCGTCCAATACACAGTCAGCAGAGTACTAAAACGATACTTCGAGAACCTAACCATCGACCGGAAGGTGAAGAACGGCAAAAATGGATGCTCCGTCAGTGAAAAAGATCACAAGCGCGTAGTTAAGCAGTTTTGACGTGATCCGAGAAGTTCGGTCCGGGATGTCGCCAATAAGCTGAATTTGTCAAGTTCATTCGTCCAGCGGACCAAGCAGCGGGAGAGCCTGCGTACATACAAGGTTCAGAAGGCTCCTAACCGCGACGAAAGGCAAAACATGGTGGGGAAGACTAGCCCGGAAGCTGTACATCGAAATGCTGACGAAGCCGCATTGCCTGGTAATGGACGACGAAACCTACGTCAAAGCGGACTTTCGTCAGCTGCCGGGCCTGTTGTTTTTCTCCGCAGAGGACAAATTCAGCGTTCCGGAGGAGATTCGCAAGCAGAAACTATCCAAGTTTGCCAAAAAGTACATGGTGTGGCAAGCGATCTGCTCTTGCGGAAAGCGGAGCGCCCCCTTCGTGATGACCGGCACGGTAAACGGGCAGGTTTACCTTAGAGAGTGCCTACAGAAGCGCTTACTACCACTATTGAAGCAGCACGAGGGCCCGACCATCTTCTGGCCGGATCTCGCTTCGTGTCACTATTCAAAGGACGTGTTGGAGTGGTACGAAGCCAACGGGGTCACCTTCGTGCCAAAGGAAATGAACCCGCCCAACGCGCCGGAGCATCGCCCAATAGAGAAATATTGGGCGATTATGAAGCAGGCCCTCCGGAAGAACCCAAAAGTTGCCAAATCGGAGGCGGACTTCAAGAGAAAATGGATTTCTGTGCAAAAAAAACTACAACCTGACGTTGTACAGAACCTTATGGACGGGGTAAAGAGGAAGGTGCGAGCATACGGGCTTGGGCTCGAAGTATGAATAAAAAGAAAATGCCAAAAGTTGTTTAATAGTTTTTATTTTACTGTCTAAAATTTTCAAAAGGATCGGTCTACTGGGCGAATTTCTACAGCATTTTTTCCCTGATGCAATTTGATGTGACACACCCTTTATTGGAAGAAAAAA